>NC_092140.1:99076063-99390343 GCF_043159975.1 Macaca nemestrina
TGTGATATGATAGAATTTGTCAGCCTTCAACAAAATCCTTCAGGAATGTCTTAAAGATGGTTGCAATCGAACAGCAAAATTTTGACTTTGCAGTTGGTTTTCACCAGTTATGTCTAACTTTGGTGTTGAAAACGCTGTTAAATTTAAAAACAACTCAGCAGAAACCAATTGCTTAGTATAATCTTTTGCCTTTTTAGTTAGCATTAGGCTAGAGAGAGGAGTGTACCCTGATCATTTCTGTTGAGGAAAACCTTGAATGCATGCAATAAGCATGCTTCTCCTGCATCTGCAGAATCTGCTGCACAGTCATTACCACAGGAAGGCATAGTTTATGGTGCTGTGCCTTAGTTTAGAACTGTAATAAGGTGAGTACTGTTCCTTCTTTGTACTTTTCATTTCAGTCTGCTACCGTCAGTCTGTCCTAACCATCATTCTTCAAGCTGTTGAAGTGTGGACTTGGCTTGGCATATATTGATGTCTTAGACTTCCCTAGAGTTTTGTGTTAAAACAGTAATGTCTTCAGAAGCATTGATGAAAGTCATCAGAAACGATAGAATGTTGAGTGAGAAGGAATTTTAGAAATCACATAATCTTTTAATTTTCTGAATAGTTTTAGCCATGAAAATCTTAGTTCATGTAAAGGCTTACTTGAAAACCCAGCAGAAAATTTGTAACTGGGAGTTTTGAAAATCACTGAGGATTCTGACCCTTTTATTTTGCAAATGAAGATTCTTAAATCCAGAGAGGTTAAATGATGATGATCTACAGCTCTTTCTACCTTACCACTCTTGGCCTACTGTTCTCAGATTTCTGAATTGGATTATGGTTCTGCTTTGTTGTTAGGCTGTGTGGGGGAGTACAGTGATGATACCTCTGGGGGCCGCTTGAGGGAATTGGCTCTTGTCTGCTAAACTAAGGAGGGTATCTATTTTTTTGTATTATAGCTGTCTTGTTTTGTCTTCTGATTTTCCTCTTGTCATTTCTTAGCTTTTGCACGGAGCAGAAAAGATGTATTACTGTGACTGTTTTCTTTTTGTTTGAAGGGAAGGGTAAGAAGAGGACCAACATTTATTGGACACCTGCTTGTGTGCCAGGCGCCACCAGCTGCCTTAGAAAAGTTAAAATTCTGTTAATTTATAGTCACCCTATAAAGTAGTTGCTAACATTTTTCTTTGTTGGGAAACTGAGGCATAGAGAGACAATACCTGACCCATAGTTGAAACTGCTGTGAGGACAAGGGGGTGGGAGAAGAGCTTACTAAGCAGGCATGAAAGTACGTGGTACATATGGTGACAGGTGGACATGTGGGGTGGTTAGAATACAAAGCGAGTGGCGTGTGATTCGGCTAACAGTGGAGGGATCATCTTCACCCGTTAACTTGTTCTTAGTGCATCTTAAAGGCCAGAAATGCCTTCCTAAGATGTATGCACTGGTATTTTATTGTTCTAGATAGGTAAGTATTTGAGGTTGTATTTTGGTTGATGGCACGTTTCTTCTGTTTTGGTGGGGGGAAAGGATTATACTCATTTGAATAAGCCAGTATCAGTTTGAATTTTTACGACAGGTGTTAAAAATCCAGGTTTGTTGGTTATTTTCAACATATATGAGGGACTTTTGAGCTGGCAGGGTGAGGGGTAGTAGGGCTTGCCATATTCCCATCAGTTTTTAGTGGATCGTGAAGTTACTGTAATCATTGAATTTGGTATTGTTATGACATATTGCTATCCAAATTTAGAAATAAATGATATCTGTTAACTAGTGATGGTATCAAGGTTTTATATAAAACCAAAAATTGATTTCCCAAGTCAAAAAAATAAAGACAGTATCCTGTATATATGAGGTGTGAAGTGCTGGTTGGCTGGAAGATATTAGAAGAAACGTCCTGTTTTGGTGGAACTTGACTGCCAACTCACCATGTGCCTTTATCAGTCCTCCTTTTCAGCCTAGAGCTGTCAGGAAATTGAAGACTCAGTGTCTAACAAGGGTTCTGGGCTTCCCAGGTTTAGGAGTCTTGTGCAGGAAGGAAGCAGCAGATGTGGGATTCTGAGCACTGGTGCGTTGTTGACTATATGCCCGGTGTAGCTGAAGAGGCGTGTTGTCTCTGCAGCTCTTCAGTGTGACATTTGGGTATTTTTTGAGCAATGTCCTATCAGTTATACTTATCTAGTATGTTTTCCTGGGAATTTTCAAGGTAAACATATTCAGAGTCATATTAGCAGAATTGCTTTTATTTCCCTTTCAAACTACATTTTAGAGTCTATTTAGTTGTATCTGCTTATATGTCATCACCCACCATGGTGCTCAGGGCCACATTTCTGCCCCTCCCTTTCACATGGTCTTCAGGGACCACAGGTGCACAGAATTGAGTTGATCACACTCTTGAAACTGTGACACACTGTGATTGTCTGTGTGAGGTCATTGTTTCTTGGATTTTGTTTTTTTCTCCTTTACCCCATTCCCAATTCCATGGCCCATCCCTCTTCCAGCACCACTCAGGTATATAGTATATTTAATATACATTCTTCAGTCTACTTTCCATGTGCTATTAAACACACACACACGTTGGTGTTTTATGTTAATCTAATTTTTCTTTTTTTCATTTAACATTGTGTTTTTGAGATGCTCATGTTTCTTTGTGTAAACCTAGTTCATTTATTTTGGCTCTACTATGTAGTATGCTGTCACATTTTACGTATCTGTTTCCCCAGTGATGGACCATCTAGACTGCTGTCAGCTGCAATCATAAATGATACTGCAGTAAACATTCTTGTCAGCTTCAGTTCTGTGTAAGAATTTCAGGTTTATACTTCAGAATTGCTAGGCCACTGAGCATGTGCATATTTATATTTAGTTTCACAGAAGTTTGGCTCTCAGAGATGTGTGCTATCAGATTACACTCCTGTTAGAGTACATGATACAGCAGGAAATTTCATTCATTACTTAGAAAAAAAGAACATGTTGTGAATGTAATTCCTTGATCCAGGCTTTGGTTCTGTGAGAAAGTTCCTAAAAACCAATTTTTAGCCATTGTCAAAAGCCTTTACTCTTCAATATCATTCTTTCTCTTCTCCTTTTTCTTTTCTTTGTGTTAGGTCGCAATAGGGATCACAGATAGTTTTTTTTACAGGGTGTTTCTAACAGCCGTGTAGTTATGACAGCACTACGAACATGCAATCGTGTAACGATGAGGATATGCTGTGAGAAATGCTTCATTAGGCCATTTCGTCATTGTGCATGTGAACATCATAGAGTGTTTCACACAAACCGAGGTGGTAGAGCCTACTGCACGCCTAGCTAGATGGTAGAGCCTATTGCTCGAAGGCTGCAAATCTATTTAGCATGCTCCTGTGTTTTCTAGGCAGTTGTAACACGGAGTAAGTGTGCATCTGAACACATCTAAACGTAAGAAAGGTACAGTTAAAAATACAGGGTGAAGGATACAGACACACCTGTGTAGGGCAGCTCCGCTGTAATCTGATGGGACCATCATGCTGCGGCCCGTCATTGACTGAAGCGTCATTGTGTGGCGCGTGACTGCTATAAATACTAAGATTTTTGTTTTTCATTTTCTAGGGCGCCAATGCTTCGGCATTAGAGAAAGAGATTGGTCCAGAACAGTTTCCAGTCAATGAGCACTATTTTGGATTAGTCAACGTAAGTATCCATTGGTACACTTTTAGAATCATGTTTGGAAGGAGTTTTAAAGACGATGAATGCATTTCATAAGTTATTAAAGAAAAATTGTTCTTTTGTATTAATAGAATTAAATGCCAAGAGACTTGATTGGGAATTTTGAAATGATCTTCAAGGGAAGGGAAACAAAGTTGCCTGTTTTTTTTGAGACAGAGTCTCGCTCTATCACCCAGGCTGGAGTGCAGTGGCGCCATCTCGGCTCACTGCAAGCTCCACCTCCCGGGTTCAGGCCATTCTCCTGTCTCAGCCTCCTGAGTAGCTGGGACTACAGGCACCTGCCACCACGCATGGCTAATTTTTTATATTTTTAGTGGAGACGGGGTTTCACCGTGTTAGCCAGGATGGTCTCCATCTCTTGACCTCGTGATCCACCCGCCTTGGCCTCCCAAAGTGCTGGGATTGCAGGTATCAGCCACTGCGCCTGGCCAGTTGTCTCACATCTTAAAATCTTAGAATAGTTTCTAACTTGTCAATCTGATTGTCCCTATTTTGTCAGAAATTTATCATAGCCAAAATTTAGTGTTAATATATAACCTAGTCCAAGTGAACTCTTGATTCTTTGAGAATGATTTACTTGACTAAGTGGTAGAAATGTACAAGTATAAATTTAGCTGTGCAAATGCCTCCATGTATCTATGGGGTATTTGACAATTTACTTCTGTCATTGTACCAGTGCTAGAGATATAAAAGTGTGAAATGTGGGGAAAGAGTACATCCCAGTTCTTATGGAGGTAATTCTAGTAATTACACATTTTTAAGACTTTAGGAAAATTTGAGAAGTTTACCTGAATGTTATCTGTTCTGAGTCACTGGGGGGTATCACAAACCTGTGCTATATGATTGTTGTGGTAGTTTATTTTATACTGTTGTACTGTACTATTAGGTGAATCCATGGCAGATGTTTTAAAATGCATATATTGATAAAATAGGTAACACAGTAAGTTATATTGAACAGATTGGTGGACTCTAAATATTAGTCCATACATAGGGCGTTTGAGATGGGTTTCTCATGGATTTGAGGAAGGCAGTTGAAGTGATGTGTGTGATTCCCTGTGCTTTGGGAATTGTCTCTGTGCACTATACATATAACCTATAACAAAGAATCATCACTCCCCTACCTTTCTCTCTGTTCAGAACAGGCTGCTCATTACTCCTCTCGCTAATTTTTTTCTGGAATTTAGCCTTATATTCTAATTTAAAAAACAGCATTTCAATTAGAATTCTTAACAATAAAATTAAGACAAGCAGGAGAGAATAAACTTACTAAGAGACCATCAGAGGACCCTTTGTCTTTATCCCCTAGAGAGATTCATTTGATGAATAGAAATAGAACTTCTGGTCTCTGTGCCTCGTTATTATATATAAAATTAACATATCTACAGGGGTCACAGCTCCAACTATTAAAGGTTGGGAAACATTGTGAATTATACTCAGAAATAAAACTGGTCAGAGTAGATGCAGCAGAGCTAGTGGAGTGGTTAATTCCATGCAGCAGGCTGGAGTGTGGTGGTGTGATCACAGCTCACTGCAGCCTTCACCTCCTGGGCTCAGGCAATCCTGCCTTAGCCTCCTGAGTAGCTGGGACCACAGGCACACACCACCATGTCTGTCAAATTTTTAAAAAAATTATTTGTAGAGATGGGATCTTGCTATATTGCCCAAGCTTTTTTTTTTTTTTTGAATGGAGAGAAGGAAAATAACCACAAATTAAATTAGCAGAAAATTAAACAGAGTGGTTGCTCTTAGTGCTTTGATGACAACCTGTTTTCTGTTACTTTCAATTGTAGATATTTTTGTCTTGTAAGAATATTTTCACAGATGATGGCTCTTATGGCAGCTTACTCTTAGTGAGGGATAATTACCTGTCACTATAATTTGTATAATACATAGAATGAGGATTTCCTCTTAGCTTATCTCATAGATACAATGCTATTCCTGATATTATTGGAAGTAGAGAGGAGAAATACTGGTGTGACTTGAGGAGCTTTGGATGGGGAAATTTGCTGTAAAGTATCCCACTTACAAGCCAGCTGTTTACATCGTCAGCTAAATTCTTTGAAAACAAGTTTTAACTGGCTAAATCAAATTGCCTTTTTTCCTTTTATATTGTAGCTGGTTAGTACTTATTTTAGTAGAGCTGATAGAGAGTGATTTAAACCACAGTTTAGTGTATCTTTCCTACTTGTAATATAGTCTGTGCATTGTTTTTGAATAGCTTTTTTTCATTGTTTTATTGTATGGTTGTTTATTAATTTTCTAATACAGGTGGGCCTCAACACACAAGTGGGCTGGCTGCAGGAACTCCGTTTGCGAGGGTGCTGTGAAACGTGCTTTTCCTGTCTTCTGAGGTTTTAAGCTGTTTGTTTAAAAAAAAAAAAAAAAAAAAAAAGGAAATGTGCTTCCCTTCAGAATCTTTATTATACAATTATGATTCCTTTTCTAGTCTATCATATAAAAGGCTATTTAACCTGAATTGCTTCTAGTCGTTAGTTGGAGCAGGGTCCATTATAGAAATAAATAAAAATGAAACTTCCCATTTTTAGGTTATAAAGTTCATTAGGGCAAGTGTCTCTTGGTTCTCTTTTGCATTGATTTCATTCTCATTCAGTTTCTCCCCGTCTGATGGCCATAGGTTACTTGAGGTTTACATTGTTGGAGAGTCCAGAGAATATCCATATCAAACCTGGCAAAAGAGCTCCGGCCCAGGTCCTCTGGCTAGACTCTACCAAGTGTCCAGCCTTGTTTTAGGGGCCGTAAAGGCACTTTGATTGATAACACAACAGTAATTTGCATAGAGGAGAGAAAGCAGTTCCTACAAGGAAGCATGGGGCAGTGGAGTAAGAACGTAGGGTGAGGGAGTGACATCCATTGGAGTATGAAAAGAAGACTTCTGGGTTAGGTACTCATTGTCTGGTCTACTCTGCTGGAGTAAGAAGAGTGGTGGGTAGGGGAGTGTGGAAATACAAGGTTCTAAAATAGGGTCACCTAAGCAAGAACTGGTTGGTGGAAGAGGGCATTCCCTTAGAACATCTCAGCATGTTCACAGAACAGGCACCGTCACCCAGGCCCAGCGTGGGGGACAGGGAGGAAGTTGTGCTTCTACAAAAACAGTTCCTTTTCACAGTTTTATTTTTTGCTTTTTATTTATCTGGATTTGTTTGTTTGTTTGTTTTTGTTTTTGTTTTGAGAAAGGGTCTTGCTCTGTCACCCAGGCTGGAGTGCAGTGAGTGATCATGGCTCACTGCAGCTTCACCTCCCTGTCTCAAGCCATCCTCCTGCCTTTACCTCTTGAGTAGCTGGGACTACAGGTGCACACCACCATGCTCATCTAATGTTTTAAGGTTTTTGTAGAGACAGGGTCTCACTATATTGCCTGTGCTGGTGTTGAATCCCTGGTCTCAAGCAATCCTCCTGCCTCAGCCTCCCAAAGTGCTGGGATTACAGGCATGAACCACTGTGCCCAGCCTCAGTATTTAAACAAAGTAATGCTATTGACATTATGGTGGTTAAAACCAGTAGTCTCCAAATAAAGTGTGTAAGATGATCCATTGGGAATGGGAAGAAAATATTAGAATTTATGATGTTTATTTTTTATCTAAAAATGATAGACTAAGCATTATTCTTAACATAAGGATGAGACTGGTGCCTGTACTCTATCTGTATATGATATGGTTGTATGTTACTACAAGTTCCATGATGTCAAATGGTTGATGGCATCATCCTCACTCATTTATTTCTGCTGTGGCAGATCTATTATAATTTAAATGTAGTTTTAGAGAATTACATAATTTTAGTTAAAAGGTTGTTTTAAAAGCAACTATTGGCTGGCCACAGTGGCTCATGCCTTTAATCCCAGCACTTTGGGAGGCCAAGACGAGAGGATTGCTTTGAACCCAGAAATCTGAGACCAACTTGGGCAACATAGTGAGACCCTGTCTCTAAAAAAAAAAAAAAAAAAAAAAAAAAAAATGCTGGGGGCATAGTGGTGCATGCCTGAGGTCCCATTTACTCCAGAGGCTGAGGTGGGAGGATATTGAGCCTAGGAGGTTGAGGCTGCAGTGAGCCATGATCATACCACTGCCCTCCAGCCTGAGTGACAGTAAGACCCTGTCTCAAAAAAAAAAAAAAAAATAGCTATGAAATGATGAAGGGCCAGGAACTGTTCTGAGTGTTTTACGTGATGATTCATTTAATTCTTTGAGAAATTCTAAGAGATAGGTGCTTTATTGTCCCCTTTTTGCAGATGAAGAAACTGATAAACAGAACCGTTTAGTAATTTCCCGAGGTCAGATAATGGAACCAGACTTGAACCTAGACAGTTTGGTTTCAGATACTCTGTGCTTCATTACTGTGCTGGGGGGCTCTCAAGGCAAGCATTTCCTGAATGGATTCAAACTAATTTGGTAGATAGGACCACAAATTGGATGCCATGATTTAAAAAGTAAGGGTAGGTAGTGAGGCTCTCCTTCCCTTGTACCTATGTATCTTTACAAAGGTGTCTTTTTCAGTTTTGATAGCCATTAAAACCACATACCCAAATAACTGAACATAAACCCAGGCTATCAAATTACTGCTTTAAAATCTAAAACCTTTACAAAAATATATACCCAATCTCCTTGCTCTCACTTAAAACTAATATTTTTTCATGAAAATAACAGCTTATATAATAAATAAGACAAAAATCTAAAATGTGCACTTTCTTAATTGCATTCCTTTACATTTTTAATATACATAATATAGTACATATAATTCATAAATATGTGTAAGGGATGTGCGCTCAAAATGGTCTTTGTAGTAGGTATATAAAAAGTATTTGCGGTGGGATGTTTGTTAAGGTTTGGAGAAAAAGGCATTAGAGAAAGCACGTTGAAAGCAAGAATGAGATTGTACTCACTAAGCAATCAAAAAATCAATGACCAGACCTCGAGTAGGGTGGCACCTTTTAAAATTTCCTCTCCCTGATTTAAACCTACCTTTGATCTTCAAAACCAGCTGAGATAACACAGCATAGATTTCAGCACTAAAGCATTGTTTTTTTGTTTTTTAGGAAACTGAGCATTCACAAACAAGAGTATAGAGAAGACCATCCCAGAAATCCTTTTGCGCGAAGGCTGTACTCTTGAAAGATAATTTTTAGGTCTTAGGACCTTGAATGAAAGTTAATATTAAAAATCAAGAAAATTGAAGGAAAAGTTTCAAAATTATTAATAAGATTGAAAGTTAGCTTATTCTGGAGAAAGAGTAGTACTTTCAACCTTTAATTTTTCTTTAATGGGATTGAGGAAAGTAAATAGAAGAAGACTAATAGCAGGCCTCAGAGAATTGATCATAATGTTACTCTTGCTTTATATTCCAAAGATGAGCAAGTCATGTTGAACAGAAGTGTGAGCCTGACTTCCAGTAGTCTACAAAATAGAGACTCCCTCTAGTTTTTGAGCCTATCCTATTTGCTTCTTGTATTTTTTATAGATAGGTCAGTCCTCATTATCGTAATATTTCTGATATACTCCGAGATGATCTCTTTTGCTTTCATCTCCCTACTCGGTGGAAGTTGTTCAGTTCCCCTGTTGCCTATTCCAAAATATGGACATTGTCTCTTCTCTTTAGTTGATATAACTACATTTGTTGGTCATTAGCTTGATTAGATTGTGATACAAATACAGGTATTTTTAAGACAAATTATTCAGGATACTGGGTAAATTAATCTTAGTAACATTGTGGATGCTGTTCAGGTGTACTTAACCCCTGGGTAGGGTGCACTGAAGTGTATCTATAGTTACATTTATGATCATGATACCAGTACGCTTTAATCACATACCTCTTAAGCACCTCTTTTTCTGAAACCGGTGCTTGTCTCCTACTAGCGGTGTGGATGTGAGAAGTCATTGTCCTCCCTAGGTCTCAGGTCCTCAGCTGGAGAGGGCTTGGATCTCCCAAGCCTCTTCAAAAAGTTGGTAACTCCTGTTTCAGTGGGCAGAGGGATCTTACTTGTTTAATCTCTGTGGAAAAAAAGAAACATATTCCGACAATTAGGAGATTGAACATAGCAAAGCTTTTAAAATTTTTCCCTGGCCGGGCGCGGTGGCTCACGCCTGTAATCCCAGCACTTTGGGAGGCCGAGACGGGCGGATCACAAGGTCAGGAGATCGAGACCATCCTGGCTAACACGGTGAAACCCCGTCTCTATTAAGAAATACAAAAAAAACTAGCCGGGCGAGGTGGCGGGCGCCTGTAGTCCCAGCTACTCGGGAGGCTGAGGCCGGAGAATGGCGTGAACCCGGGAGGCGGAGCTTGCAGTGAGCTGAGATCCGGCCACTGCACTCCAGCCTGGGTGACAGAGCGAGACTCCGTCTCAAAAAAAAAAAAAAAAAAAAAAAAAATTTTTTCCCTGAAATTATTGGCTCTGCCTAGTCTCTGTCTTCCCTATGAATTTATCTGGTTAGGTCCTTTATTTGCTATGATTTTGACACATAATGACATGATGACACAATTTACCTCAAAGATTCAGTGCCTCCTTTGAAAAGCTAGAGTAGGATAGGTAAATATAATGAATCACCATGAACCCATTAACCTAGCTTGAACAATTACCAATATTTTCATTCTCTTCCACTGACTTTTTTTTTTTTTCCTGGAAAAGGAAATCCTAGACATCATGTCATTTTGGCCATAAATGGGACAAGTTTAATTACATGTCTCTAAGTGGCATGAACGTTTTAAAAAATGTGATCATCTAATGATCACGCCTAACAAAGTCAACAATTTCTTAGTATCATCCGATGCTGTATATATTCAAGTATCTTCTTTTGTCTCAAAATGACTTTTTTTTTTTTTTTGGAAACAGATTCTCACTCTGTCGCCCAGGCTGGAGTGCAGTGGTGGTGCCATCTTGGCTCACTATAACCTCCGCCTCCCGCGTTCCAGTGATTCTCCTGTCTCAGCCTCCCGAGTAGCTGGGATTATAAGAGTAAAACGCCCAGCTAGTTTTTGTATTTTTAGTAGATACGGGGTTTCACCACGTTGGCCAGGCTGGTCTCGAACTCCTGACCTCAAGTAATCCACCCACCTCGGCTTCCCATAGTTCTGGGATTACAGGCGTGAGCCACTGTGCCTGGCCAAAGATGACTTTTTATAGTTGGTTTGTAAATCAGGATCTAAGTAAACTCCAGCATTTACATTTGCAGTTTGACTGTGGTGTCTTTTGAGCCCTTTTCAGACTTTTTTCAAGTTATCCATTTGTGGAGAAACGAGGTCATCTGTCCTAGAGACTATTCACATTTCAAACTTGGCCTTTTCCTTCTTTGTGGTATTGTCTCTTTCGTTGCCTGACTGTTGACTGTCTTGTAAATTAGTAGTTACACGTAGAGACATGATTAAAGTTTAGTGGTTTTGCTTAAGGCAAGAGTACTTCATAGGAGGTAAGATATATTAAAAGACACACATTATTCAGTTGTTCACTTTCAGCGATGCTGAAATGCATGGGGGGTTAGGTCTGATCCCTCTGTTTTAAAGATCCTCATCAGCTTTTAACCTAATGCTTTGAGCATCCATTGATAATTGTTGCTTAATCTATTATTTACAACCATTTCTTCTGATTTTATTCACTGGACTTATTTTATAAACAAAAACTTCCTTCATCAACTGTTTAGTGCCCCTGAAATATGGTTCTTAAGAGAAAGGCAAGATGAATCTTTGATGTTTTCCTTTTATATGTTAGTTTGCAACTGTCAATGGAGACTCATGAGGGTTTCTTTTTTTAAAATGTCATTATGTGTATACACACACACACACACACACATATACATATATCTTTTTTTGTGGAGAAAGTCTCATTCTGTCGCTGAAGCCTGAGGGCAGTGGCACCGTCTTGGCTCACTGCAACCTCCGCCTCCAGGTTCAAGTGAATCTACTGCCTCAGCTTCCTGAGTAGCTGGGATTACAGGTGTGCGCCACCACAACCGGCCAATTTTTGTAATTTTAGTTAGAGATGGGGTTTCACCATGTTGGCCAGGCTAGTCTCAAACTCCTGACCTCAACTGAGCCACCTACCTTGTCCTCCCAAAGTGCTGGGATTACAGGCATGAGCCATTGTGCCCAGCCTAAAATGTCATTTTAAATTTATGAATTTTTATATAGTTAGTGTGTTTTGATCCATTGCAGTAATCCTTTTGTATTAAAGCTGACACATATTTAAGATACCCCAGGCTAATCTTGCACTTCTTATCCCAGATCTTGTATCAGCCATATCTTCAAGGTGTCCGAGTTCCTTTGGATGGGAAAAGGGTGTTTAGAGAACACAATCTGGGTAAAGGAGAAACTTGTTGCTGCCACACCTTTTCAGTGGACAGAGTTTGAAAACACACACACACACAAACATACATGCATACACACAGACATACACTTTCAGAGTTATAAAAAAAATAAGTTTATATTGATGTTTCCAACTTAAGTTTACAAGGCTTTTACTTTTCTGATTTTATTATAGCATCTTTTTTTCCTTTACATGAAAAATTTTGGTTCCTAAGGGTATTAACATAATTCCTTGTTTGCTTTGTCCTGTGATATAGCTACAATAGTTTCAAAATAACAATATCAATAAATTTGTTTTTTTGTTTGTTTGTTTTTGAGACAGAGTCTTGCTTTGTCTCCCAAGCTGAAGTGCAGTGGTGCAATCTTGGCTCACTGCAACCTCTGCCTCCTGGGTTCAAGCGATTCTCATACCTCAGCCTCCCGAGTAGCTGCAATCACAGGTGTGTGTCATCATGCCTGGCTAATTTTTGTATTTTTAGTAGAGATGGGGTTTCACCATGTTGACCAAGTTGGTCTTGAGCTTCTAACCTCAAGTGATCCTCCCGCCTCGGCCTCCCTAAGTGCTGGGATTACAGGTGTGAGCCACTGCATCTGGCTAATAGATTTTTTTTGCTGTTTTTTTTTTTTTTAAATGGTTAGACCCTATCTCATTAGGCATGTATGGTAAACATTCTTTAAGTCACCTGAAGTAATTCTTTTCTCTGTATTTCTACCATTGAATCCATATACATTTAGGTTTTATTTTTGTTTTTAATTTTAGAAATTGCTTTTTTTTTTGAGACGGAGTCTTACTCTGTCACCCAGGCTGGAGTGCAGTGGCACATGGTCTCTGCTCACTGCAAGCTCCGCCTCCTGGGTTCACACTATTCTCCTGCCTCAGCCTACTGAGTAGCTGGGACTACAGGCACCCACCACCACACCCAGCTGATTTTTTATATTTTTTTTTAGTAGAGATGGGGTTTCACCGTGTTAGCCAGGATGGTCTCGATCTCCTGACCTTGTAATCCACCTGCCTCGGCCTCCCAAAGTGCTAGGATTACAGGTGTGAGAAATTTCTTTATTTTAGAAAGATGGAGGTAAAAAGTAAATGTTTTATAACCACTTACTTTCAGAGAATTCTCATTTTCATCCATCTCTCCATTTTTCCTCTTCTATAAATAACCATTTTTATTAGCTTTTTGTTTATCCTTCCTCATTTTTTTAAAAAAAATATAAACAAATGGTCTGTGGACATACTTTTGATATCACCCAACCTTAAACATTTTTTCTCTACCTAGCCTTTTTAACTTAATACTGTATATACTTGATCTCAGCCCATAGTAGAAATATGAGAATTGTCCTCATTCCTTTTTTATAGTTTCATAGTGCTCCCCAAATCTTCATGACTGACTTTTAGGTATTTTATTAGCTAGATTTTAGAGCCAGTGTTGAATGAATGGAAGGGAAAAAGGAGGCAATACATATTTATCAAACTGTGTGTCATTTACTTTATAAAGTAGGGTTATTTCCCTGCCCCCCAGTTACTAGAGTGGAGAGAAGTAGAGTTCAGTAAGATGTAGTGACATACTCCCAATGACATGACTGGTAAGAGAGAAATTCATAATTAAGAATTTGATGTCTTTCCAATGCATCATGAATACTGTGGCTTGGCATTTCAGTGATTGTTAGACTGTCATACTGGTGACTTTTTCATGTAACATTTCAGGGGATCTGGTTTTTTTATTTTTTGTTTTTAAGTATTTTAATTTGGTTGTACCTAAGAACCTGATAGAAAACTTTACTTTTGTGATTTCTAAAGAATTTTTGAGAGTTGTATTTTAAAATGTATAATATAATGCAGTCAGTATTATAGTAACAGTAGTAACCACTTGTCATCTCTTTCTGTTCTCTCAACCATACACCGGGAATTTCTCTCTTGAAAATGTGTTTCCCTAAATTTAACAAAACTTTTTTTTTCTGTTGCAGTTTGGGAATACCTGCTACTGCAATTCAGTTCTTCAAGCACTTTATTTTTGTCGTCCATTTCGGGAAAAAGTTCTTGCATATAAGAGTCAACCTAGGAAAAAGGAGAGCCTTCTTACATGCTTAGCAGATCTCTTCCATAGCATAGCCACGCAGAAGAAAAAGGTTGGAGTAATACCCCCTAAGAAGTTCATCACAAGATTACGGAAAGAAAATGGTAACTCTACTTCCCACTGTATTAATGACATACTAGGAAGGTTAAATATAGTGTGCCATAATTCCAGCACTTACTGAGCATCATCTGTATGCCTGATAACATGTTAGCTGTTGAAGAAACAAAGATGACACTCCTTTCTTCAAGGAGGCACTCGTTTAGTGAAGAAGATAGTCTCACAATAAATTAATACAAGATACAATTAATGTTTGCATTGCATTATACAGAGATAAAATTATGTGTGGCAGCAAATGAGAAATCACAGTTTCTCTTTTTGCTTGCTTGGCTTTTCTGTCAAGAATGAAGGGTATTTTTTTTTTTTTTTGCATGCTTATGCATTTGTTGTTTTCATAATGCTTTCGTGTGTGTTAACTCATTGGATCCTTGCAGTAGCCTTAGATAGAGAGCATGTCATTTCCCCCATTTTAGCTGTGAAAAAATCAAAAGCTAAAAAAGGCTTGCCAGGAGCCACACTCCGGGGAAAGAGCTAGAAAAGACCTTTTGGCTTCGGGTAGATAAGTTTTAATCCCCCATCCCTTTTTAAAAATAGTTACTGAGTAAGCCCCACCCCGCTTTGCTCTTTTGAAATATTGTTCATTTAATTTTCACATGCCAATAAGTTAGACTTTATCACCCTATGAGATAACTGAGGCTCAGAGAGGTTAATTTGTCCAAGGTCCCACAGAGTTAGTAAGTGGTGGAGCTGGCATACAAACTTACTTCTCCCTGATACGTAAGCCCAGGGTTCTATCTAATGTGGGACGCTGCCTCAAAAATGCAAATGGAATTTAGATAACATGTAGAATTCTGGCTTTTATTTAATGTAGGCATTTTAATCATTGTAGAAACAAAATTGAATGGCATTTTTAGTTGATTTGTTACCTATTAAATAGATGCTCACAAGCAGGATTTGAGAAGTCTTTAAGATTGATTATTAAATACCCTAATGTGTAATCCTGCCCTTAAATTAGTCACTTGACACTGTACACAGTGAATTGAGGTAAGCCTGGATCATATATAGTTCCCTGAAATATGAGATGACCCAGAAATAGGCTATAGGCTATTATTCTTGAATTTGATACATTTGTTGAAGATTTGTTCATTTTCCCCACATACACGTGTAGAATAATTGATTAATTGCTCACAAAAATACATTTTGTTTCCCCTAATGAAAGCTAAACATATATACTTTATTAGATTACAGATCTGTTTATCTTGTTTTTTTAGAAAATCAAATATAACCTTAATGCTCAAATGTGGATTGAGCAATTAAGTCTTCTCAGTCTTTTTGTGTGTGTCTATATGAAACTTTAAAAGTTTTGTCCTTGTGGAAAATTTATGTACTTGGTAATTGAACATGGCAGCCTTTCTCAGTGAGTTTATTAGTATTTTAAAAATGTTCAGTGCCTGGACATGGTGGCTCACACCTGTAATCCCAGCACTTTGGGAGGCCAAGGTAGGAGGATTGCTTGAGCCCAAGAGTTGGAGACTAGCCTTGGCAGCAAAGCAAGACCTTGTCTCACAAAAAATTTTAAAAATTAATCGAATGTGGTGGTGCACATCTGTAGTCCCAGCTACTTGGAAGGCTGAGGTGGGAGGATTGCTTGAGCCCAGGAGGGTGAAGCTGCAGTGAGCCCTGATTGCTCCACTCTCCAGCTTGGGTAACAGAGCAAGATCCTGTCTCTAAAAAAAAAAAAAAAAAAAAAAATCAGAAGTATGCAGCTCATACAGAATATACATTATTTCCCTTTTCATTTAATAGTACATTTCTCTTGGCCTTGTTAACCTATCACATGTGCTCTTTATACAGTGATTTTATTTTAGTTAGGTTGACCCTCATGCTGAATAGAGATAAAATACAGTTACATACTTATGGCTTTATATGTTTGTTTGTCAAACCTGGGGTATTTTTATGGTGTTTGTTATTTTTTCCAAATGGGCTTTTTTCTTTTCCTTCTCTCTCTCTCTTTTTTTTTTTTTTTTTGGTAGCACGGGGTCTCATTATGTTGCCCAGACTGGTCTTGAACTCCTGGCCTCAAATGACCCTCCCACCTCAGCCTCCCAAAGTGTTGGATTACAGGCATGAGCCACTGTGTCTGGCCTTATTATTATTATTATTATTATTTATTATTGTTTTTAATAGTTCAATAGTTACTAATTTTTTTTCATATTTAGGCAGATTAAATTGGTAACACAATAGAGTTCTTAAATACTTCTTTGAAAGAGACTGATTCTAGAATATTTATTCTAAGCCCATCTTCTCTTAAGTTTTGCTTCATTTTTCTAAACTTCAGAAATAATGCTTAATAGAAAAGCCATTTTTTTTGATAGAAAAGCATTTTTATTATTTGGTGTTACTGACATTTGCAAATATGTTTTGAAATATATTTTTGGCTTTTGAATTTTCCCTTGAGAATTGTGTAGAGAAGAATACACAAATCAAAGAGGATTTAATATATTATTCATTGCATATCTTTCCTTCTGAGATTTTGTTTTAAATCTTTGGAAAGTATGTTACTTATTTCAGTATTTCCACTAATTTTCACTGGTGGATGGTTCTTAATTAATTTCCTGCCATACTATGTTAAAAACTTTTATTCTCGATAGATATTAGCCCCATATTGTTTTAACCACCATTGCTTTATGTTACTAATCTTTTTGGTGTCTCTGGAAAGAACTGATTTTAATTTCTATTTATTAATGAATTTTTGTAACTCATGTTACCTAATCATAGCGTAAGAGGACAGTTGCACAGTGCTCCTGCATAGAGTACAGGAATACTGGCTTCCATGCATGTTACCTGCTGATGGGATGGATGCTAGCTGAGTGTTTGAGTAGACTAATTATGATAGATATATTTCCTATTGTGTGCCAGACACTGTCTAG
Source organism: Macaca nemestrina (assembly GCF_043159975.1). Lineage (NCBI taxonomy): Eukaryota > Metazoa > Chordata > Mammalia > Primates > Cercopithecidae > Macaca > Macaca nemestrina. The sequence goes on from NC_092140.1 coordinate 99,093,126, forward strand.
GAACTGATGATACAGAAATATGCCTTCAGGTACCTGACACCCTCGTGGGGAACCAGACAGCCATCAGTTGTGTGATGTAATGTGTCACTGTCACGAAAGAAAGAAGACTGGGAGAGGGGACAGAGGATGAGGGAGTTCCTAGTTCATATGTCAGTCGTTGGGGAATGTCTCTGATTAGGTAATGTTAGATCAGAAATTTGAAGACATCATTTGAAGATCTGAGGCAAAAATGTTACTGTCAGTAAGAAGAAAGTGCAGGTTGCCTGAGTGCTTGAAGGATGGCAAGAAAATTAGCATGGCAAGAGTGGAATAAGATGAAGATAAAGTCAGAAGAACAGGGGCCTAAAGCTTGGGTTTTCTTTGGAAAGCCGTGGGAAGCCATGAGAGGGTTCTGAGCAGGTGGATGGTACGTTCTGATTTGCTTGAGAAGACCCTCTGGCTGCTGGGTGGGCATGGGCAGCATGAGAGTAGAGACGGGAGACCAGCCTGGAGGCTGTTGCAGTACCCAGGTAGGAAATGGAGTCATCTCTTTACAGGTACTGCTTGTGGGTGATCTATTATTTTGGAAGAAATACATCATAGGTTGGTGATCTGATTGTGTTAGCTAGAGTTAACCCTCACCTGGCCTGTTTGGGATCGTTTCAGGTGGGCCTGAGGGCCACATCAGCTGGCATCTGTAGCTTTGTGCTCTGCTTCCTAAATCTGAGCAATGTCAGTCATTTAAGTTATTGTTTGGGGGCAGATCTACTTTTCTGTCATCATCTTAGCTGTTTCAATCCCTATTGTCCATCCATCCATCCATTCATTCATTCATTAAAAAATGGGAAAGACATCCCATTATGTGGCAGGCACTGTTGTCAGTCCTAGGGATACAGCAGGGAATGAGCTAGAAAGGGTCCTTGTTCTTAAGGAACCTGCATGGACATAGCAGCTTTTCATGTGCCGTGGAGAGATACAAAAACAGATAAATTTAAGTCTTGGTCTCCCTCAAGTGACGAAATTTTAGTTGTTCACAAATAATACCTATTAAATATATTGGAGTAAATAATTTCTTATGTTTATTTCAAGCAATTCTTTTTCTCCAAAAGAGCATAAATGGTATTTTGTGTAATGAGAGCTCATAGCTATTTCTGAATTGTGAGGAGAACATAACCGATTTTTAAGCAGTGTTTTTCTTTTCTTTTCTTTTTTTTTTTTTTTGCATTATTGTTGCAGCTATATCAGGACTATAGTAGTTTATAATCATACATTTATTTAATAATGAAATTGTCTGTCTCTCCCACTAGACTGTCAGTTCCATGACGGAGGGAACCCATTTGTTTTTGCACACCATTGTATTCCCAGCACATATTCCAGTTCCTGGCACATAGTAGGTGCTTACTAAATATTTATTGAATGAGTGAATGAATGAATGAAATTGTTTAACTTCCAAAGCAAGTTTGAAGTCCACCTTTCCCATTATGCTACTTAGCAAAGAAGAAAGCAAACCATAAGAAAACCAGGGTTTTACAAATTAAATACAATAGAGTTCACAGGGATTGTCTTGAGGTCCTTTATCAGTGTTAATTTGATGTTTATGCAGTCCTGGTTGATGTTTTTATTTTTTTAATTTTTTATTTTATTTTATTTTTTTTTGAGGCGGAGTCTCCCTCTGTCGCCCAGGCTGGAGTGCAGTGGCCGGATCTCAGCTCACTGCAAGCTCCGCCTCCCAGGTTTACGACATTCTCCTGCCTCAGCCTCCCGAGTAGCTGGGACTACAGGCGCCCGCCACCTCGCCCGGCTAGATTTTTGTATTTTTTAGTAGAGACGGGGTTTCACCGTGTTAGCCAGGATGGTCTTGATCTCCTGACCTTGTGATCCGCCCATCTCGGCCTCCCAAAGTGCTGGGATTACAGGCTTGAGCCACCGCGCCCGGCGGTTGATGTTTTTAAAACTATAGTGGCTGCTTTCAGGTACAGCAGAATTCTGGCATATTCAGTATACTCTAAGGAAAATGGACTATAAATAATTTTAGAAATATTTCAACAAAAGTTTAAAGATTATTTTTTGGTTTCCTTTGCATCTCATTTCCAGAGCATTCATGTCGTTTGAGGTATTTTTGTGAATATGAAATCGTTGCTCTGTGTTAAAAGAGCATCCAAAAAAAGATGTAAATTTTTAAAAAGCAAAAACATTTGCACATTTTTGCTTAAAAGGTAATTATTTTGAAAAACATGTATATGCTAAATAATTTTTTTCAACAGGGAAATTAACGGGAAAATTAGGCTACTTCAGATTGTGGCATCAAGCCAATAAAATCTTTTTACTAGTTCTCCCTGATGATTCTTCTTTTTAGATTCCTCTGGGACTTTTCCGGTTGGTTTCCAACTTTTCTTAAGCCCCTCAACTCAACTTTAGCACAATTACCTTCCACTCCTTGTCTCAGTAGACCTGTTTGAGGTGGGTGGTTCCAGATTAGTGACCTGGAAATGGGTGGGTGAGTGAGAGAAAGGTTCTTGCATTGTAAGGGATTGAGGTACATGCACGTCAGGAAGCTGCCTAGACACTGACATGTCAAGGTTGGTGCAGGAGGTGGAGCGGAAAGAGAAACCGTGAATCAGGCTGTCAGTGGATGAGGAGGAGGTTGGGAGATGGCCTCAGAGAGAGGAGGGTTGAGGGTCATAGTATGGCTGGATCTTGGGCACTTTTGTGATTGAGAGCAAGTAGCAGTCGGAAACTAGAAAATGCCAAAGGTTGCTAAGGCAAGGGAGTTTGTTTAGAACAGAATGCAGGACCTAGAAGGAGCAACTTAGAAAGGGTTGGGAACAAATGAAATCCCTTATTTCCATTTGGAAATAAGGTACAATAAGCAAATGAGAGTAGCAGAGGATAGGAGATTGAGGTTGAGAGGGGAAGTGTTTATTACTTTCAGGGATGGAGGATTACTGCATTGAGGGGCAAGGTTAGATAATTTACTTCAGTTAGCTCAGTGGTGGTCTAGACTTTTCCAATTGGTGAAACCGTGTGAGGTTCTATGCACGACTTGGCCCAGCCTTGGAGGGATGGAGTGGACTGCTGAGAAGATTTTTTGAGTTTCAGGCTCAGCGTTGGGAGAGGTTGCATAGGCTTCTGCTCTGAGCAGGGTGAAGGGAATGGTGTCCCAGTGCTTTAGATCTACTGTCTCTTACGGACAAAAACCCACACAATGTACCAAATTCAAGATTAGTTGTTAAGTCCACGTAGGCCACTACGGAGCACTTAGAACTCATGACTTTTATTGCTCTTAAGCATAACATGGGAATTTTGCTAAAGGCTGGTGGGTCCCTCAGGCTAAACTTACAGCAGAGAAGTGAACTGTGGCTTAGTTGGGCTTCAGTTGCATTCTTAGTATTATTGTACTTTATTTGAGACCCAAATTTGTGGAATGGATTTGGATATATGAAAATAACTAAATAATGAACATGAAAAAATTATTGTGAATTTTACCATGTAATGCAAGAGATGTCAGGGAAAATTCCTAGGGAGAAAGATTCAGGGTCTATAAATTAAACTTGTCTATTTGCAGTGTGAAACTGAAGGAAAGGAGACTCAGTGGGTTAAGTGAAGGGAGCTGACTTGAACTAGGTAGATTTAAATGGAAATGGAACAGACTAGACGTGCAAGAAATGAACTTTTAAAATTGAAAGGGTTTGGAAAGTAATTGTATATGAAGAGTATGCAACAGACAGGGAGATTGCTTGAGCCTAGGAGTTCGAGATCAGCCTGGACAACATAGCGAGACCCCCACCTCTTAAAAAAAATGTGTAACAGGCAGGGACAGGGAGCGAGGAAGTGGACTTTTTGCATGGAAAGCTCTATTTTATTTTTAAGCATACAAATAATACATGCATACATTCTTTTTTTTTTTTTTTTTTTTTTGAGACGGAGTCTTGCTCTGTCGCCCAGGCTGGGGTGCAGTGGCCGGATCTCAGCTCACTGCAAGCTCCACCTCCCGGGTTTACGCCATTCTCCTGCCTCAGCCTCCCGAGTAGCTGGGACTACAGGCACCCGCCACCTCGCCCGGCTAGTTTTTTGTATTTTTTAGTAGAGATGGGGTTTCACTGTGTTAGCCAGGATGGTCTCGATCTCCTGACCTCGTGATCCACCCGTCTCGGCCTCCCAAAGTGCTGGGATTACAGGCTTGAGCCACCGCGCCCGGCCATCATACATTCTTATAATAAAATTTCAGTACCAAACAAACCTAGAAGTTTCCCTGAGTACTCTGCTTCCTCCCCAGCTTCTCAGTCTCATGTTCCTTTGAAATACCCTGATCCTACCAAATCCTTTTCTATGTATTTAAATACATATGTCCAAATAGGAAGCCACAGTTACATTTTTATGGGGACTTACAGTGGTCGTTTCCTTTTCTTTTTTTTTTTTTTTTTTGCGAGACAGAGTCTCGCTCTGTCGCCTAGGCTGGAGTGCAGTGGCGTGATCTCAGCTCACTGCAACCTCCACCTCCCAGGTTCAAGTGATTTTTGTGCCTAAGCTTCCTGAGTAGCTGGGATTATAGGTGCTTACCACCATGCCTGGCTACTTTTTGTATTTTTAGTAGAGATGAGGTTTCACCATGTTGGCCAGGCTGGTCTCGAACTCCTGACCTCAAGTGATCTACCCGCTTCAGACTTTCAAAGTGCTGGGATTGCAGACGTGAGCCACTGCGCCCAGCCGGTTGTTTGTTTTTGGTGAGTGGGATCCACATGTGTTTAGCATCCTTGTTTCGCTTTCTGTCTTGGAAGTTTTGCCATGTTAATTCATATGGAACTGCTTCCATTTTAACCGTTGCCCAGCATTCCCTAACAAAATTATAGCATAATTTAAATAAATCATTCTCCTGTTGATAAACATTTAGGATATTTTCAGACTTCTGTTATAAATAAGCAGCCGTATTTATGCTTGTTTTGGTACATGCACAGATACTTACCTGGCATCGACACCTGGGAGAACGAGGTTGTATTATTTTAAATGTGTTACCAAAATTGCCTTTACAACACGCCATGCCAGTTTATGCTCCCAGCAGCAACAGTTGAGAATGTCCATTTCTCCATACTCAAGCTAACACTGGATGGACACTAAGTCAGTTTTTATTGTGCCAAAGTGATGGGCAAAATGATATTTTGTCATTGTTTTAATTGTTATTTCCCAGTCCCTTGTCATATATTATATAGGCATTTATATTTCTACTCTGAATTGGCTATTATTTTCCTTTGCCTATTTTTTAAATTGGTTTTTTCTTTTCTTGTTTTGTAAAGGGTTTTTTTTTTAAATATTCTGTATATTAAGCCTTTACATAGTCTGGATATTAATATGCAAATAATTCTCCTTGTTTGTCACTTGTCTTTATTTATGTTGACTTTGCCATACAGAAGTTCATAATTTTTTTTTTTTTTTTTTTTTTTTTTTTTTTTTTGAGACGGAGTCTCGCTGTGTCGCCCAGGCTGGAGTGCAGTGGCCGGATCTCAGCTCACTGCAAGCTCCGCCTCCCGGGTTTACGCCATTCTCCTGCCTCAGCCTCCCGAGTAGCTGGGACTACAGGCGCCCGCCACCTCGCCCGGCTAGTTTTTTGTATTTTTTAGTAGAGACGGGGTTTCACCGTGTTAGCCAGGATGGTCTCGAACTCCTGACCTCGTGATCCGCCCGTCTCGGCCTCCCAAAGTGCTGGGATTACAGGCTTGAGCCACCGCGCCCGGCAGAAGTTCATAATTTTTACGTAGTCAGTCTTTGATGTGTTTTGTATTTTATTCAGTAGCAACAACAATGTAGGTTGAGCATCCGTAATCCAGAAATCTGAAACTTTTTGAGCTGCAGGATGCCACATGGGTGGCTGAGGTAGTAACAACTTTACTTTCTCATGGTTCAGTGTACACAAATTTAGTTCCCTGCACAAAGTTTTTAAAAATACTATATAAAGTTGCACTCCATCGGGGGCAACAAGAGTGAAACTCCGTTTCAAAAAAAAAAAAAAAAGTACTATATAAAGTTACCTCCAGACTATAAGGTGTATATGAAACAAATGAATTTCATGTTTAGACTTGAGTCCCATCCCCAAAATATCTCATTATGTGTATGCAAATGTTTTCAAATTTGAAGCAGTCTAAAGTCCCAACCACTGCTGCTCCCAAGCATTTTGGATAAAGGATACTCAACCTGTAGTGATACTGCCAATATTGTTACTGTGGTGGTTGTTGAACAGAATACAAAACCTATTGTTGTATTCTAAGCCCTTCTAATCTTTCTACCAGCCTTGTGAGGTGTAGGTACTGCTGTGAGCCCCATTTTTCAGATGAGGAATTATGGCACAGGGAGGTTGAATAAGTTGCCTATGCCACACGTGCAGTTAGAGGTAGAACCATAGCACCAACCCAGACAGCCTTGCTCTAGCAGCTGTGTCCCCCACCCCCATAAATAGCTTCACTTGTTCCCTTTCTGTTTTTACAATAACTTTGCAAAGATGGTATTCTGGATTTTTTGTTGTTGTTGTGTTGTTTTGTTTTGTTTTGTTTTGTTTTGAGACGGAGTTTTGCTCTTGTTGCCCAGGCTGGAGTGCAGTGGCGCAGTCTCGGCTCACTGCAACCTCCACCTCCCAGGTTCAAGCGATTCTTCTGCCTCAGCCTTCCAAGTAGATGGGATTACAGGCATGCGCCACCACGCCCAGTGAATTTTTTGTGTTTAGTAGAGACCATGTTGGTCAGGCTGGTCTCAAACTCTTTACCTCAGGTGATCACCTGCCTTGGCCTCCCAAAGTGCTGGGATTACAGGCATGAGCCAGTGAGCTCAGCCTGCTTTTTTTTTTTTTTTTTTTTTTTAATTTACCATGGGATTGAACATTTTCTCATGTTTCTTAGTCTTTTGATTGTTTTTTTCTTATCAATCAATTGCAAGTCTGTTGCCCACTTTGGTTTTCTTTTATATGAGATTTGCTTTTATATGTTGAAAATGTTAATAATTTTCAGATTTCACTTTTTTTAACTTTTTAAAAGATTTCTAATACATAGAACTTAATTTTATATAGTCATATCTGTATCTCTTCTAAAATGTAGTTGTTAATTCCTTTTATCTTAGACTTTCCCTAAATTTTTTTCTAAATTTGTATGCATTCATTTTTAAAATGTAAAATTACCTATTTTAAAATGTAAAATTACTCTTCGGGAATTTATTAAATGTGCATTGAGAATCTAAAAATAAAATGTCCTAAATAGGTAGGTTTTCTCAATGCATTTTGTTGACCAATTCATGTATGTGGGCTCACACTGGGCATTACTTTGTGTGTGGCATGGTGGAGTCAGGCTGCCCAGTTTGAATCCTGGCTCTGCCATTTCTTGGCAGTGTGACTGTACCCTCTCTGGTCCCATTTTCATGTTTAAAAATAAAGTTAGTAACAGTATTACATGGTTGTTGGGGATCCAATGAGATACTGCCTCTGAAGTCCTTACTTCTGGGCCACTGCGCTCCAGCCTGGGTGTAGCCATTTTCAGGCTTCATCTTTACAAAGTGCCCAGCAAGTGGGTGTTGGACTTACTGTTCTTGGTAGAGTGGTGTATTGCCAAGCACAGGGTAAAGTGCACTTGATGTTAGCACCACCAGTATTTCAATTATATTTACTCACTTGTGTAACTGCAGGAAATGTTTCTTGGAATTACAAAATCTCACATTTGGAAGGGACTTGAGATTACCTAGATTACATAGATAATTCTTGATAACGTGATTCTTAAACCTGACTCTGCATTAGAGTTAGTTGGAGGAGCTTTGAAAAGCCCCACGTTCTGGCCTCACCCCTTACCAACTGAATCAGAATCCCTGGGATGTACGGTTCAGTAATTTATTTTTAATAAACTTTGTGGTAGGTCTTAAGCAGTTGGCTTGGCATTGGCAAATGGTTGTCCAATTTCTGCATTAAAGCTTGCCACGTTGAAATATTTGTGGAATAATAGGTTAGGTAAGCTAATAAGCAATTTCTTCTTAAATTCTCAGTATCTGTTTTGCTAATTATGAGGATAGGTTTTGCCCTTTTCTCATGGGTCAATTAGTAGTATGTTTAAACAAGATTTTCATTAATTTTACATTTATTTTCCCCAAATACAGATAAAAGTTTTAGATGTGAAAGTTATTTATTTGTTATACATTACAAAAACCTTGTGCATTTATATTTTAGTTTTGACCCAATACTAGATATTCTTTTATAAATGGTTTTTTAATGAAGTTTTAATTCTGAAATAATTATCTAATGTTATGTTTTTATTTTCAGAGCTTTTTGACAACTACATGCAACAAGATGCCCATGAATTCTTAAATTACCTGCTAAATACAATTGCTGATATTTTACAAGAAGAGAGAAAGCAGGAAAAACAAAATGGTCGCTTACCTAATGGTAATATTGACAATGAAAATAATAACAGCACACCAGACCCAACGTGGGTTCATGAGATTTTTCAGGGAACATTAACTAATGAAACCAGATGTCTTACTTGTGAAACTGTAAGTATATCATACAATTTTGTATAGAGAAAAATTGAATCATTACGTTAAAGGTTGTTCTTTGAGAAAGAGAAGAATGGAAGATGAACTTGAAAGTTGTAATTCTTAAATATTGGAGTTAAAGATGGGTTTTTCAGTTAAAAGGACTCCATCTGTATTCTTAATGTAATGTTGCTTATTGACAATGAATACCTGAGGTGATAGAAAGATGTCGTAGCTTGAACTGCTTGATTTTCTTTCAGTTTAGGAGGCCACAGACCATGTTGTGAAAATTATGTCTTAGGACATAATCTCATAGGATCATACCGATCAGGGAGGCATACTAATTTGTTTTTCCTTTTTCTACAATTACCTTTAGTATCCATTGTTGGAATTAAAAACTAAAGCATACAGTGTCCCTCAAGGAGGGGAAGATACCCCACTTGCTGTACACTTTGTAAAGATGAAGCTTGAAAATCGTTACACCCAGGCTGGAGTGCAGTAGCCTTGACTTCCTGGGCTCAAGCAATCCTTCCATCTAAGCCTCATAAGTAGCAAGGGCCACCAGCACGTGCCACCATGCCCAGCTAATTTTTGAATTTTTATTTTTTGTAGAGACGGGTCTTACTGTGTTGCTCAGGCTGGTCTTGAACTCCTGGGTTCAAGCAGTCTTTCTGCTTTGGCCTCTCAAAGTGCTGGGATGACAGGTGTGAGCCATCATGCCCGGCCAGTCATGTTCTTTAAAGCATTTTCCCCGCTCAGTGCAGAATCCGGTTTGGAGGGGGGCATTGCATTTAGTTGTTTCTTTAGCCTTTTTTAACCTGAAACATTTACATGGTCTTTTTTTTTTGTTATAACATGGAGATTTTTTAGGAATATGCCTCCCCAGACTTTTTAAAATGAGATGTTCTCATATTTAGTTTCTCTGATGTTTCTTCCTAATTAGATACAGATTATGCATTCATGGCTATAATAATACATCGTTCATGTTGTGTTCTTCTTGGGGCATCACATCTGTAGGCACACACTATCCATCGTCCTCTCGTTGGTGAAATTAATTTTTGATCACCCAGTCAAGGTAGTGATGTTTCTCCATTTGATTTATTTATTCGGAGACAGGTTTTTGCTCTGTTTCCCAGGCTTTAGTGCATGACACTGTTATAGATCATTATAGCCTCAGACTCCTGGGCTCAAGTGATTCTCCTGCCTCAGCCTTCTGAGTAAGTAGGACTACAGTGCCTGCCATCACCCCCAGCTAGTTTTTAAATTTTTTGTAGAGACAGGGTCTTGCTGTGTTACTCAGGCTGGTCTCGAACTCCTGCCCTCAAGCAACCCACCTGCCTCAGCCTCCTAGAGTGTTGGGATTACAGGCATGATCCACTGTGCTGGGCCAGTTGTTCCATTTTATGATGACTTTTTTTTTTTTTTTTTTTAAATCCCCTTGCAATTAATAGGCAGTGTGGGGGGAGACACAAGTACTTCCCTCCTCATCGAAATCTCGCCCAAGATTCAGCATGCCTTTATGATTTTGCCTGATCTCGTCTTTACTATGACAGTTGCGCTGCTAGGTTTTCATAACATTGGAAAAGAGGATCCACAGGCAAGAAAGCTGAGTCCTGTAAAGTCTCCATAGTTTTGCCTTTTCCAGAATATCGTGTAGTTGAAATCATATAGGATGCAGCCTGTTTGGATTGGCTTCTTCCACTTAGCAATATGCATTTAAGGTTCTTCCATGTCTTTTTATGGCTTGATAACTCATTTCAATTTTCGGCCGAGCAACATTCCACCGTATGCATGTGCTGCAGGTTTTAAAGTTCATTCACTTACTGAAGGACGTCTTGGTTGCTTCCAGGTTTTGCCAATTATAAATAAAGCTCTATAAACATTTGTGTGCAGGCTTTTGTGTGGATGTGAGTTTTTACTTCCTTTTTGTAAATATCAAAGAGCATGATCACTGGATTGTATGGTGAGAGTATGTTTAGTTTGATAAGAAACCAACATTCTGTCTTCCACGGTGGCTGTACCATTTTTCCTGCTTACCAGCAGTGAATGAGAGTTCTTGTTTCTCCACATCCTTGCTGACATTTGGTGTTGTCAGTTGGATTTTGGCCATTCTAATAAGTGTGTAGTGTTATCTCATGTTAATTTGCAAGGCCCTAATGACATATGTTGTTGATCGTCTTTTCATCTGCTTATTTATCATCTATATATCTTTAGTGATGTGTCCAGATCTTTTGTCTATTTTTTTAAATCAGACTGTTTTCTTTGAGTATTGTTGAATTTTAAGTGGGTTTTTTTTGGGGGGTATAATTTTGGATACTAGTTCATAAATCAGGTGGGTTTTTTGCAAATATTTTCTCCCAGTCCGTGTTTTTCATTCTTTTAGCACTGTTTTTGGCAGAGCAGAAGTTTTGTTTGTTTGTTTGTTTGTTTGAGATGGAGTTTCGCTCTTGTTGCCCAGGCTGGTGTGCAGTGGCGTGATCTCAGCTCACTGCCACCTCCGCCTCTGGGTTCAAGTGATTCACCTGCCTCAGCCTCCCAAGTAGTTGGGATTACATGCATGCACCACCATACCTGGCTAATTTTGTATTTTTAGTAGGGACGGGGTTTCTCCATGTTGGTCAGGCTGGTGTTGAACTCCCGAACTCAAGTGATCCGCCCACCTTACCCTTCCAAAGTGCTGGAATTACAGGCGTGAGCCACCGGGCCTGGCTGGCAGAGCAGAAGTTTTTAATGTTTTAATAAAGTCCAACTTTTTCTTCCATGCATTATACTTTTGGTGTTGTATCTAAAAAGTCATCAATAAACTAAACGTCCCTTAGAATTTCTCCTATGTTATCTTCTAGGAATTGTATAGTTTTTCATTTTTAAATTTATGTCTATGATCCTTTTTGAGTTAATTTCTGTATAAGGTATTATAAGGTTTATTCTGGGTTAATTTTTTTGCATGTGGATGTCCATCTGCTCCAGCATCATTTGTTGAAAAGATGATTCTCCATTGAATTGCCTTTGCTCCTTTGTCAAAGATGAGTTGACTCTATTTGTTTGAGCGTGTTTCTGGGCACTCTCTTCTGTCCTGTTGGTCTGTATATCTGTTCTTTCCCCATTACCATGCTGTCTTGATTACCGTAGCTTTAGAGTAAGTCTTAAAGTCAGGTAGTCTTGGTCCTCTGACTTTGTTCTTCTTCAATATTTTGTTGGCTTTTCTGGGTCTTTTGCCTCTCCATGTAAACTTTAGAATCAAGTTTGTCGATATCCACAAAATAACTTGCTGGGATTTTGATAAGGATTTTGCTGAACCTATAGATCAAGTTGAGAAAAAAATGTCTTGACAAAATTGAGTCTTCTTATCCAAGTATATGCACTATCTCCCCTTATTTACCACTTTTTTTGCTATCTTTCATTGGAGTTTGGTAGTTCTTCCTCGTATCAATGCCACGCGTGTTGTGTTAGATTTCTATTTAAGTATTCATTTTTGGGGGTGCTAAGCACCAACTATGCCAGGTAGAAGATGGTAGATGAGTAAGACATAAGCCTCTGATCTCAAGATACTCCTGTGGTAATGAAGACTGGCAAACCAGTGTTCAGGCAATTCCAGTACAGTGTGTTATTGTATGTGTATGCACAGGATGCCATGCCAGCCAGAGAATGGTAGACCTAATCCAGGTGGGAGTGGGAAGGATTTGGACAGGTGAGGGACGGGCTTCCTGGAGGAGCTTATGCTTGTATTTTAGAAATGCAACTGGTAACGTCTCAGGTAGTAGGAAGCTGGTGTCTGCAACACCCTTTTCCGGTGTTCTCTATGAGGGTTCCTTCTCAGTCTCATTCATTGGCTTCTCTTTTTCCATTCTTTAAATGTGGGTGTTCCCCAAGTTTCATTGTCGGTTGCTTCTCACTCTGCATTGGGAGGATCATGATCCTGTTCCATTTTATTATCACATGTGCTGATGAGTCTCAACTCCAGATCTCCACCCTAGACTTCTTCCCTGAGTTTTAGACTAGGATCTCCCCATATTGTGTATGACGTGACATTAGGACATATTAGTCCAATAGCAGCCAGATGTCTTCACAACCACTTTGGAGAGTGAAATACTGCCCTACTTGGTGACCACTTGGCACCAACCCAATTGCAAATATAAACGTAGTAATTCATGCGCCCAGGTGATCTAGAACATCCTTGTGTCTAGGTTTTTACATGATCATAAAAGTGAACATTTCAAATGACCCCTGAGGCAGTGTCTGAGGACTTCTTTTTGAGGAATACAAAATTGATTTTGAGAAACACCAGACTGTATAACTTTTACTTCTCTATAGCTTACATGTAAATTCCTGCCTGATCTGGCTTTAGCCTACCTCTGCCATACTATCTCTTGTCACCCTACCCACTTTTCTACAAAATTGATGTATTTTCCTTAAACATATCATGTTCTCTTTTTTTTCTCTCTGAGTTGTCTGTGTTTCCCTTTCTTTTTCACCAGACTTTTTGAGACTCAGGTCAGTTATCTTGTAGTGTTAATGTATCTTCCATCGCACAGTGGAATGGCATCTTAGAGAAGGGGTTTAGGTCCTACGGTTAGCTTAATGGTTGAAGTCAAGGAAAGTCAAAATCACCATTGGAACTCCCTTCAACTGTCTATAAAATACGCTCTGCACAGTACCCTGGTTTACTTACATTTGCATAAATACATACTATGTACAGCCACATGTTCTGTGACAACTTACTGAGCTTATAATCTCGATGCAGTATTAAAATGGGATGGTGTTTGCTTAACTGAGTGGATGAGAGGCCCAGGGAGCTGAGTCAGACGTATCTTCTGTTGCACATGTACCTTCAGGATGGACTTGCTGATAGATATAGCTAGGAAGATTTATGTCTAAAGTTCTGTCCTATTCCAATTCACATGAGCAAGTGATAACTTTCTAAGATTATTTACCCATAAATCAAACAAAACTTTATATTACATTTTTAGGAGAAATACAGTCAGTCACAAATGAAGAATGTAATTTAACATTTTGGGCTAAATTTTTTTTTTTAATGACAAAACAATACAGATGTCCTGTGTGAAGCATTTTTGTTCAGTCTTGGCCTATGTTTTTTTAAGAATCAGTGTGTATGGTACAGTTTATTTCATGCTTTAAAATAACACAAAGACTTTGGAAAATCATGAACTCTCACATCATACTAGCCTTTGCCAGAGAGAGTCAGTCAAAAGTGTACTTTGGTGTTTTATTTATACATCTGGTATGGGTTGTTTATTCAGTGTCCTTTTGGATAATCCAAATTAAGTAGTTTTCTTTTGAACTTGAGGGAAAAGAATTGTTTACTTACTAATAGTAATAGAATGCATTTAATTCTGTTAATTGGGAACTGTGGTTTACTAGTATTTGAAAAAATCAAAGATAATTCACTATTTTTACAGATAAGCAGCAAAGATGAAGATTTTTTAGACCTTTCTGTTGACGTGGAACAAAATACATCAATTACTCACTGCTTAAGGTATATGTAGAATTATTTAGTTTGAAATTTAATAATTATTTTTAGTCTGGAATATTTTTTAAATGGATAATGATTTCCTGGTATCTACAAAATAAATTTGTTTTGAATTTCACACAGGGGTTTCAGCAACACAGAAACTCTATGCAGTGAATACAAGTATTACTGTGAAGAGTGTCGCAGCAAACAGGAAGCACACAAACGGTAATTTAGTGCTTTATGGATTTTTAAGTGATTTTTTTTTTTGCAATTGGTTTTGGAGGTGGGCTTGGAAAAACAATCTAGGAAAATTTAAATTGAGTAAAAATTCTTAATTCTATCACTAACAGTTAATGTTCATTAAGTATTACTAAGTAAATGATATTCTACTTGATGTTTCTTTTACAAAAACTCTGTACCCTCAAGTGATTTCCTATGTCTAGCAATTATTTAATCATCATAAACCAGTACAGCTAAAATATTTGGCTTTGAGGCTTTCCTGATGATGTAAACTTTTTTCTTGGTGAAGAGAGTTGAGGGAGATAGGACTCCCCATTCTCCATCCCCCACACCCCCAGTTTCTGCTTTTCCTACATAGGATGTTGTACATTCTCTTAGCGTGTTATTGTAAGACTGGTTTGGTATCAATAAATGGAATAATAAACATCATCGTCATCATCATCATCATCACTTCTTATTTTGAAACAATCTCAAACTCAGAAAAGTTGCATGAATAGACCAAGAAAGCTTTTTTACCCTAAATCATTTGAAGGTGAGTTACTAATATGTACCTCATGGCCCCTGGCACTTTAATAGATATTTCCCAGTAACAGGGACGTTCTCCTATGTTCCCACATCCATCCAAATCAGGAAAGTAACACTGACATGCTACTGTTACCACAAACCTTATTTTGGTATCACAGGATGTCCTGGTAATGACCTTTATAGAAGAAGGATTCTGTTCAGAATCCCACATTACATTTAGCATTCGGTCTCTTTAGTCTTTTTCAATTTGGAACAGTTTCTCAGTCCTTTCTTGACATTAATGATACTGACTTTTGAAAATCGTCAGTTAGTTATTTTGTAGAATGTCCCTCTTTGGAGTTTGTCTCATGTTTTGCTGTGGTTAGATTCAGGTTATGTATCTTGGACAGGAATCTTACAGTGTTTTTCTCATCGTGTCCTGTTAAGTAGCATATGTGACTTGATTTGTGCCGTGTGTTGGGGGTATCCCCAAGATCACTCCTAGGACAGGTGATTTCCTAGAAGGACTCACAGTGCTCAACACCCAGGCATGCTCACAGCTAAGATTTATTACAGGAACTGGATACAAAACACAGTCAGCAAAGAGAAAACCAGGCAAGTGCCCGGAAGTAACTGTCCCAGTGGAGTCACAAAAGACAGTTAATTCTTCCCACATTGAATTGTGACAACACAGGAAGCTCATTACAGACTGAGTGCCCTGAGTTTTTATTTGGGGCTAGTCATGCAGGTACCCTCTGCCTGCCATGCCCCCGAATTCCAGACTCCCAGAAAGAAAGCAGGAGTTCAGCATAAACTGTCTTGTTTGTTCAAACAATTTAGGCACAGCGAGACACTTATTATTTGGCAAGCGGTGGGAACATGTCCGAAATCCAAGTTTCCAGATGCTAAAAGGACCATCCACGCAAGCAGGCCTTTCTAAGGATAGTTTGAGGCGATGTGAATCCCTTTCTGAACCTCCCATTACTGTTCTTGGCTGTTGTTGAATGTTTGAGTGAAAGTTGCCCAGATGTTTTACAGAGTTCTTCATGTTAATCTTTACTTTTTCTCGTTGTAATTTAGAAGTGTTTTGTGTAGAAGTATTTTGAGATTGTAAATATTTCATTCTTCATTGAACTTTCATTTTATTCACTTTTAAAATCTTACAGTGGACTCAAAGGTTCCTGTTTTATTCAATGGATTGTTATCCATTAGCATTCTTACTTCCATGCTCACATTGTCTACAATCTGGCCAGGGGGAGCTCCTCCAAGCTGGCTCTTCTCTTGATGTGCCCAGTCATTCTCCAGGATTTCTTTCCTTTCTGACTCAAGCTCTTCAGGCTTGTTTTGCTCTTTCTTTGCCCCTACTCTGGAATAAGCCATTTCTCCAAGGAGCCCTGGTTTCTCTTAGGGGAAAACGATAAACTAAGACCTTGTGTAGTTGGGCTCATTGCTATTGGAATGTCATTGTTCCTGAGCCCGCTTAGTGAGCAGAGCTAGAGGATAGATGAGTATTTATAAATATACACACACAATTTCATATCTGCATTTATTTCTCTTCTACATCTATTGATCTCTTTATCTGTATTGAAAACCATGAATACCCAGTGATAATCTTCTTGTAGCCACCACCGTAATATTTGTAATTCCTTTCTCCGACAGTACAGTTGGCTGCTCTTATCCTTACTGTATTTACTTATTTGGTCAGCGCACCTTTAGGTAACCCAGCTTGTTCTCTCTACCTTCCTGCCCCCACTCCCTGCATGCATATGCGCGTGAACACACAAACACACACACATCCTTCCCCACTATATTAACTTATTTGGTCGGTGCACTTTTTGGTAACCCAGCTTATTCTGTCTGCCTTCCTGCCCCCGCTCCCTGCATGCACACACATGCATAAACACACACACACCCTTTTCTGCTTGGGCTTCGCCTTCTCCTGCCTGTACAGATGTCTGTTATTTGGCCCCATCAAATAGTTGAACTGAGTTTTTCTTTAAGGGAGGGGAAGAGCTCAGATTTTTAAGTGATTATGTTTTTGTTTTGGTCACAGACATTTCCTAGGAAGGAAAGTGTTTTTGGTAATGGACCACAGAATCAAAATAGATTACTCACTGTTTCTGTCCATTAGTGTATATGATGGGGAGCACCTCAAAGAAGTTTAATCAGAGGGATAGGGGCTAAGGCATTACATTCATCCTGAAAACGCCTTCGAAAGTACCTAAGACCATTGGATAAGTAAGAGTCAGGGACTAAATGTAGCTAAGAGAAATACACCTTTCAGACTACTGACTGTAGGGAGGAAGGCCCATCTGTGAGCAAAAGCTACCCTTTCCCTCGAATGATGGTTATACAAGTAATCACATGTGAGGAATTGAGAATTGTCTGTAAAATCGAGCTCTTTGTTTTAAAGATATGAAATTTTAATGTATTAGAAAATACATGAAGAATGTGTATTCTTTGTAAATAAATTAGAAAATACAGATAAATGTAAATCAAGAATCACTATAAAAGCTATAAAATGTTAACATTTTTGTATATATCTTAGATTTTTAAAGTGTGTATGTATATACATACATAGTCCCCAAAATGCTATCAAACTTTATGTGCAAGTTTGAAACTTTTTTCACTTAAAAAATTGCGACCATGTTAATGAAAAAATATTTTTATATCCTTAGGAGGTGGTGCATTGTGTGTGTGTCTGTGTGTGTGTGTGTAATTTTATATATATGTGTATATATGTGTGCATATATATAAAATATATATATATGTGCATGTATATATGTATATATTTTTTAAAGAGACAAAAGATCTCTCTCACCTAGACTGGAGTCCAGTGGTGCGATCTTAGCTCACTGTAGCTTCAGACTCCTGGGCTTAAATGATCCTCCTACCTCAGTCTTCTGTATAGCTGGGACTAGAGATGTGTGCCACCGCACCTGAATAATTTATTGAATTTTATTTTTTACGCAGGATCTTGCTATGTTGCCTAGACTGGTCTTGATCTCCTGGCCTCAAACAGTCCTCCTTCCTCAGCCTCTGGTGTGGCTGGAATTACAGGAGCCAGATACCACGCCTGCTGTGTAGTAGTTATTTTTTTTGTATGAACATACCATAGTACCATGTATCTACCAGTTGTCTAAATCTAACAATTTAGATTTTTTACACTGTTATGAACAGTAAACAGTTTTGTGTGTATATACACATATTCCCCACATATTTTTGGACACTTTGTAGGATGAATTATGCATAAGTTCCTGGAAAGACAACTTTACAGAAGTTACGTATTTCTCATTAGGATCTAGCATCAGCCTTTCTGATAATTTGTGGTGTGATATTGAGCAGTTTATTTAGTATTTTTGACCTTTACTTGGATGAATTCACTTCTGAAAGTTTATAGTTTTCAGTTTTGGAATAATAGGATAAGCTTGTGTTGAGTATACAGATCATAGTTCTTACTAAAAAACCAAAAATCAATTTGACGGCCAGACGTGGTGGCTCACACCTGTAATCCCAGCACTTTGGGAGGCCAGGGTGGGCAGATCGCCTAAGGTCAGGAGTTGAAGACCAGCCTGGCCAATATGGTGAAATGCCGTCTCTACTGAAAATAAAAAAATTAGCCAGGCATGGTGGCACACATCTGTAATCCCAGCTACTCTGGAGGCTGAGGCAAGAGAATTGCTTGAACCTGGGAGACAGAGGTGGCAGTGAGCGGAGATGGCATCACTGCACTGCAACCTGGGCAGCAGAGTGAGACTCTGTCTCAAAAAAAAAAAAAAGAAAAGAAAACATTCCATTATAATAGTATTAGAAACAATAAAATACTTAAGAATAAATTTACATGGCAGAAGACTTGTATATTGAAAATTGTAAGATGTTACTGAAAGAAATTAAGATACAAACAAATGGAAACACATCCTATGTTAGTGGATGGAAGACTTAATATTGTTAAAATGTCCATACTACCCAAAGCAATCTAGGGATTCAGTGCAGTCCCTATAAAAATTCCTATGGCATTTTCTGCAGAAATAGAAAAAAACATCCAAAAATCCACGTGGAATCACAAAAGACCCTAAATAGTTGAACAATCTTGAGAGAGAAGAACAAAACTGGAGGCATTAAACTTCTGATTTCAAAATATATTTCAAAAATACAGTAATTAAAACAGTATGCTACTGGCCTAAAGACATATGGACCAGGTGGAACAAAATGGCCCAGAAATAAAACCATACATATGCAGGCAACTGATCTTCACAAGGGTGCCAAGAATACACAGTGGGAAAAGGATAATGTCTTCAGCAAATGGTGTTGGGAAAACTGAATATCCACACGAAAAAGAATAAAGTTGAACCCTTACCTTACATCATCTACAAAAATTAGCTCAAGATGGATTTAAGACCTAAAACTATAGAACTTTTTTATTTTCATTTTTTCCATCTCACTCTGTCGCCAGGCTGGAGTGCCTCCCCCTCCCGAATAGCTGGGACTGCAGGCACGCACCACTACACCTGGCCAATTTTTGTATTTTTAGTAGAGATGGGATTCCACCGTGTCTTGAACTCCTGACCTTAGGTGATCCACACACCTCAGCCTCCCAAAGTGCTGGGATTACAGGCATGAACCACTGGCAAATGTTAATTTCTTTCTTTTCTTTTCTTTCTTTTTTTTTTTTAGAGATGGAGTCTAGCTCTGTCGCCCAGGCTGTAGTGCAGTGGCATGATCTCAGCTCACTGCAACCTCTGCAACCTCTGCCTCCCAGGTTCAAGCGATTCTCCTGCCTCAGCCTCCTGAGTAGCTGGGACTATAGGCGTGCGCCACCACGCCCAGCTAATTTTTGTATTTTTAGTAGAGACGGGGTTACATCATCTTGGCCAGGATGGTCTCAATCTCTTGACCTCGTGATCTGCCCACCTCGGCCTCCCAAAGTGTTGAGATTACAGGCATGAGCCACCACGCCTGGACAATAATTTGTGTGTGTGTGTGTGTGTGTGTGTGTGTGTATAAATGCAAACATGGATTTATGAGTGACAAATTTCAAGTGCATATTTTTATTGTAGTTAAAAAGATAACAAAATACATAACCTAGTTTGAGACCAGCCTGGCCAACAAGGTGAAACCCCGTCTCTACTAAAAATACGAAATTTAGCCAGGCATGGTGGCAGGAGCCTGTAATCCCAGCTACTTGGGAGCCTGAGGCAGGAGAATCACTTGAACCTGGGAGGCAAAGGTTGCAGTGAGCCAAGATGGCGCCATTGCACTCCAGCCTGGGTGACAAGAGTGAGACTTCATATCAAAAAACAGAAAAAAAAAAAAGAAATCTCCCAGAAAGGTTCATCCTGAGAACACTGAAGAATGATTTTTGGGAATGTTAATGATGTACCACAAAATTCGTATTTTATGATCAAATGATTTGCTGTATAATATTTTATTTTAGATATTCATGCTCCTGAAGACTCACAAAATAAAGGAAACTTTATCCAGCCTTTTCCAGGATTTACTTGCACATAGACTCCGTTTATATAGCATGCCTATTGAACTTTGTAAATAGCGCAGTTCCGGAAAGATAGTGGTTTGGGAAATGTCACTCTAATGGTCATCTATACGTTTATCCCATGGGAGGTTAAAGCATAGAGGTGAGAGGACAGTGATCACCCTGGGGAACTGTAATGAGAAGGGATTGATGGCTGCTTCAGGTGTTGATTTCCTGTCCCTGGCTGCTGGCATGGGGGTGAGGGGGAGGCTGAGGCTGAGGTCTTAGAGAACAGCACATTGCATTTCACTGTACAGCACCTCGCAGATCCTGCGGTTTTTACAGATTGAAGGTTTGTGTCAACCGTGTGTTGAGCAAGTCTATCGGTGCAATTTTTCCAACAGCATGTGCGCACATTTCCTGTTTCTGTCACATTTTTGGTAATTCTTGCACTATTTCAAACTTTTTCATTATTATATTGTTACGGTGATATGTGATCAGTTATCGTTGATGTTACTATGTTAATCGTCTTGGGAGCACCATAAACTGCACCGGTTTAAGATGAAGAACTTGGCTAGGCATGGTGGCTCACACCTGTAATCCCGGCACTTTGGGAGGCTGAGGTGGGCAGATCATCTGAGGTCAGGAGTTGGAGACCAGCCTGACCAATGTGGTGAAACCCCATCTCTACTAAAAATAACAAAATTAGCCAGGTGTGGTGACACATGCCTGTAATCCCAGCAACTTGGGAGGCTGAGGCAGGAGAATCACTTGAACCCAGGAGGTGGAGGTTGTCGTGAGCCGAGATAGCGCCATCGCACTCCAGCCTGGGCAACAGGAGCGAAACTCCATTTCGAAAAAAAAAAGATGAACTTAAATGTTGTGTGTTATGACTGCTCCACCAACCTGACGTCTCCCCCACCACCACCTCTCTCTCGGGCCTCTTTATTCCCCAAGACACAACAATATTGAAATTAGGCCAGTTAATAACCTTACGTGGCTTCTAAGGGTTCAAGTGAAAAGAAATATTTGCATGTCTCTCACTTTAAATGAAAAGCTAGAAATAAGCTTAATGAATAGGGCATGTTGAAAGCCAAGATAGGCTGAAAGCTAGGCCTCTTGCACCAAACAGCCAAGATGTGAGTGCAAATAAAAAGTTGTGAAAGATAATTAAAAGAGCTACTCTAGTGAACCCACAAATGATAAGAAAGCAAAACAGCCTTATTGCCGACATGGAGAAGTTTGGGTGGCCTGGTTAGAAGATCAGACTAGCCACAACCTTCCCTTAAGCCAAAGCCTAATCCAAAACAAGGGCCTGTCTTCAATTCTGTGAAGGCTGAGAGAGGTGAGGAAGCTGCAGAAGAAAATTTTGAAGCCAGCAGGGGTGGGTTCATGAGGTTTTAAGGAAAGAAGCCATCTCCATAAGATAATAGTACAAGATGAAGCAGCAAATGCTGATCTAGAAGCTACAGTAAGTTATCTAGATTGCCTAGCTAAAATAATTGTTGATGGTGGCTACACTAAACAACAGATTTTCAATATAGAGGTAACAGTTTTCTATTGGAAAAAGAGGGCATGTAGGACTGTCATAGCTAGAGAGAAGTCAGTGCCTAGCTTCAAAGGACAGGCTGATTCTCTGGTTAGCAGTTAATGCAGCTGGTGACTTTTAAGTTGAAGCCAGTATTCATTTACCGTCCCTAAAATCCTTGAGTTCTTAAGAATTATGCTGAATCTACCCTGCCTGTGCTGTAGAAAAGAAACAAAGCCTGGATGACAGCACATCTGTTTACAGTATGATTTACTGAATATTTTAAGCTCACTATTGAGACCTGTCACTCAGAAAAAAGATTTCTTTCAAAATGTTATTACTCATTGATAATACATGTGGTCAGCTAAGCACTCTGATGGAGACACACACAGAGATTGATGTTGTTTTAATGCCCGCTAACATAAGCTCCATTCTGCAGCCCATGAATCAAGGAGTTATTTTGACTTTCAAGTCTTATTATTTAATATTTTTTAAGGCTATAGCTGCCATAGATTGAGATTCCTCTGATGGATCTGAGCAAAGTAAATTGAAACCCTTTTGGAAAGGATTCACAATTCTGGATGCCATTAGAATATTTGTGATTCATGGGAGGAGGTAAAAATATTAACATTAGCAGAAGTTTGGAAGAAGTTCATTCCAGCCCTCATTGATGGCTTCGAGGGGTTCAGACTTCAGTGGAGGAAGTCACTGAAGATGTGGTAGAAACACCAAGAGAACAAGAATTAAGAGCCTGAAGATGTGACTGAATTGCTGCAATCTCATGATCAAATTGCTGCAATCTCATGGTTTGTTGAGATGGAATCTACTCCTGGTGAACATGCTGTGAACATTGTTGAAATGACAACAAAGGATTTAGAATATTACATAACCTTAGTTGATAGCAGCATCAGGGGTTGAGAGGATTGACTCAGTTTTGAAAAGTTCTGTAGATAAAATGCTATCAAACAGCATCACATGCTACAGAGAAATCTGTGAAAGGAAAAGCCAGTTGATGTGGCAGACGTTCTTACCTTATTTTAAGAAATGGCCTCAGCCTGGAGCTTGCAGTAAGCCGAGATCGCGCCACTGCATTCCCCTCCAGCCTGGGCGACAGAGCAATACTCTGTCTCAAAAAAAAAAAAATTGCCTCAGCCACCCCGACCTTCAGCAGCCACCATCCTGATAAGTCAGCAACCATCAACCTTCAGACAAGACCCTCCACCGGCAGAAAGATGATGATTCTCTGAAGGCTCAGATGATCATTAAGTTTTCAGCAATAAACTATTTTTAAACCAAGATAACAGACTTTTCTTCAGACATAATGCTATTACATACTTAATAGACTACAGTATAATATAAGCATAACTTTTATATGCACTGGGAAACCAAAAATGTGTATGACTTGCTTTATTGCGGTCTTCACTTTATTGCAGTCTTCACTTTATTGGAGTGGCCTGGAACTGAACTTTCTGTATCTCCAAGGTATGCCTGTATTTCTGTCACTACTCTGTGGGATCCAGTGATTAGTGACAATGGACTGGGAGCTGAGCTCTTTGCCTTCTCATCTTTCCTCTCTCAAGTCTCTTTACTCTCCCTTTATTCCGTTTGTGCCTGACCCCACTTTTGGGACCAGTCCTGTTCTTACCAGGTGTTGAAGAAGACCCATGCATGGCCAGGTGACTCAGCATCACATTGTCATGGCCACAGTCCATCTCTGAGTATCTGCCCTAGATTTAATGATTGAATTGCTTCCTGTTTGTGAGATGAAGGCCCTTCCTTTTGCTTCATTTTCTTAACTAGATTCATATCTTTTTCCCCCGTAGTCAGTCCCAGTCATGGTAACTTGTGTAGTATCATGTGAAATCATATTGGCAATAGGGATTTGCCTTGCTATAGTCAACATCTCCGACCACCTCTTGCGCACACAGCCCCATGCAAGTCTTCTGGAATCTGAGTTGGGTGGGTCCTTCCATCTGTTGAGAAGTTGGTGCCTCCTGGCTCCCTGCCTACGTGCCTACCTGGATCTCCAGATGTCCGTCCCTCAATAGTACGTTTTTTACACATGTTGGGGTACGCCATGAGCCTCATTTGTGCCTGTGACCCATCCCCCATTTTGACACATGCTGGAGTTTAGGTTCTGCTACCTAAATGTCCTCTCATTGCTTATATCTCACGGAGTCACCTTAGTGACTTTCCCACATAAAACATTCTATTCACCCTGACCCCCTCATTGTAATGTGTCACAATTAATCCTTGTTGATGGCACCTTTTAAAAGGGCATGGAATTCAGTCCTTGGAACTGAACGTCTGTACAATTATTAAGCTTTTCTGTGTGGTCAGGACTTATGTGCTGACAGGATGTTGGTAAGCTCTTAAGTGCCTGTGGCTGGGGTATTACATTCATCTGTGGCAGAGCTTGCACATAGTGTCCTCTGGATCACATTCCATCTGTAGAACTCTGTTTGGCTCACACAGTTTATAAAAATAGGAAATTTACTTTAAAAAGGGTTTCTGACTTGAGAAAAACAGCTGATTCCACTGGATTCCGGGGTCTGCATTCCATCCTGTACTGGTGTTGCTTGCCTGCGGCAGGATAGTTGGTATTCCGGTTGAGGGTGGTTGCGGGCAATGTCAGTCCTTCCTCCAGCTCCTCCCCTAGCCTTTTGGACTACTTAGCACCTGATGGCTCTGGGAAGGACTCCCCCTTGGGCTACTGGAGAAGGGAGTTTCTGGGAATTTGGTTCAAATTCCCAGTTTTTGACCAGTCACTGACAGGTGCTAAAGAGCATATGAAACCCCAGCTACCTTGTGGTCAAGAGAAATCGGAGGTGAAATTTAGACTCCAGGGTTTCTCTTGACACTGAGCTGAAGCCACTCTTCCTGGGATTTTGCTTGAGATTGAATCCTTACCTGCTTTCCTTCCCCCCGCCCCCCCACCATACACAGGGAGCAGGACATTAATAAATCACAGGCCTGGGAATTCCTGTCTCAGGGTCTGCCCTAGGGAACAGGACCTAAAATGAGAGGATGTTGTAGTCTCATAATAATCATCCATTTAAAAATGTATTCTGATTTCCTTTGTGATGTTCTGTTTGTCCTATGGCTTATTTAGAAATGTGTTGCTTAGTTTCCGTAGCTAGGGGGTTTTCTAGATTTTTTTATCAGAGGGCATACTCTGATTTCATCTTTGAAATTTATTGAGACTTCTTTTATTGTCCAGTACATTAGTGAGTGTTTTGGTTGAACTTGAAAAGAATGTATATAGTGCAGTTTGGGGTTGAGTATTCCATAAATGTCAATTAAGTCCATAGTTAGGATGTTCATATTTTCCTGTCCTTACTGATTTTTTTTGTTAGTGAGAGAAGTCTGTTAAAGATTCCAATTCTGATTATGCACTTGTCTGTTTATTTCTGAAATTTGAAAAAATTTTGGAGCACATGCTTTTAAGATTGTTATGTTCTCTTAGTTAATTGACCATTATTATGAAGTATTCTTTATTTCTGGTAAGATTCCTTATCTTATATGCTTTGTCTGACATTAGTATAGCCAGCTTACTTAGGATTGGTGTTTACATGATATGTCTTTTCCCATCCTTGTGCTTTTTTGGAATAGTTTTAAATTATAACTAGACATTATCAAGATAAGCAACCCCCTGTTATGTTATAATACAACAAGAATGCAATTTGTCATTTTAAAGATGTAAAAGCAAGAAAATGCATAGAGTTGTACGTCAGTATCAGTTGGTTCCAGGGCCCTCACCTACAGCACAATGCATGGTTGCTCAAGTCCCTGATATAAAATGACAAGTATTTGCATATAACCTATGCATATACTCCTATGTATTTCGATACCTAATACACTGTAAATGGTATATAAATAATTGTTGTACTGTGTTTTTTAAAATGGCATTTGTCTTTTTTATTTTTAGTTATTTATTTTTTGGGTATTTTCAATTCATGGCTGGTTGACTCTGTGGATGTGGAACTCCCAATATGGAGGGCCAACTGAAAAATAGAAATTCATCCAAATTTTAAGTAGTTGTTTGTGTGGTCGGTAAATGTCATTAAAAAAATAAATTTAAATAGAAAATTGATATCTGCTTACAGAAGATTTTTGTTTGTTTGTTTGTTTTTTGAGACGGAGTCTCGCTCTGTCGCCCAGGCTGGAGTGCAGTGGCGCGATCTCGGCTCACTGCAAGCTCCGCCTCCTGGGTTTACCATTCTCCTGCCTCAGCCTCCTGAGTAGCTGGGACTACAGGCGCCCGCCACCTCGCCCGGCTAATTTTTTGTATTTTTAGTAGAGACGGGGTTTCACCGTGGTCTCGATCTCCTGACCTTGTGATCCGCCCGCCTCGGCCTCCCAAAGTGCTGGGATTACAGGCATGAGCCACCGCGCCCGGCCCAGAAGATTTTTAAAAATCAGTGTTTATTCACACTTAAAAAGGAAAATAATGATCTCTGTCCTCCTCTTTTTTCTTCGAAATGTTTGTCTTTTGTAGAAAACACTATGTTCTGAGACAACTTTTTTTTATAAAACAGTGACAGTGATCAAGACCTCCCTAATGTAACCTCCCTCGCCACAAGCTGGAATGGAAGGAAAGCCAGAATCTTACACATTCTTTGGTGTTTTGCTGGTCTTAGTGTTTTGAACAGGAAGTCAACTTCTTTTTTCTTCCTTCTGCTGCAAAATCTACATGAGTTTCACACTCCTTACACGTATGTTCAAGCAGTTTTCTGCTTTTTCTTCTGGAACCATTTCAATATGAGGGAAATTTTGTAAGCTAGTCTCTCATCATCTTTAAAATATGGCTCCACACATATTTTTGCTTGACAATTCCATGGATAGCTGGTTTCTTTGTGGTAGCCAGCACTTCTCCCCTGGGAGGATCTTTGGCAAATAGGATTCATACTCTTCATGTGTTGTCTTATCAAACATTGTATCTGCTATTACTGAG
This sequence comes from Macaca nemestrina, assembly GCF_043159975.1. Taxonomy (NCBI): domain Eukaryota; kingdom Metazoa; phylum Chordata; class Mammalia; order Primates; family Cercopithecidae; genus Macaca; species Macaca nemestrina. Next base: position 99,119,767 of record NC_092140.1, read on the forward strand.
ACATTTTCTCTTTTCTGCATTTGGACTCCCCCCGCCTTGTGTAATTGCTAAAAACACATTTTCCCTAACCATCAGGCCAAGTTCATTCTCTTTCCTCTTCCTAGTCTTACCTGACTGCCATTTATTAATAGTACACTGACACTCATTTTATGCTGAGAAAATTTGTCTTTTGCATCTACCATCCATTGGAAATTCTCAAAGGATACCTTGATGTTTTGTAAAGATTTCGTTTCAGGAACTCTACATGGGTAATTCATAGTTGAATTAAATTTTATGTATAATTTTACATCCTGACTTCTTAAGTATTTTCCCATGTCACCTGGAAACTTTCATCAGCAGTGTTTTATTTAAGTTGTACAACACTCTGTTATGTTTGAAGTCTAATTTATTTCTACATTTCCTGTTGTTGAATAGTTGGGATTTTTTACAATGTAAAAGAACTCTACAAGTAGATTATTCTCATAAGGGATGTTTTTGAGATTATATATTTAATTTATGTTTCTAGAAATAGGATTAGTGAGACAAAGGCCGTAAAGACTCCCAATTCATATTGCTGGATTGCTTTCTAGGAGTGACTAGTTGTTTACCTTTACTTTGGCTAATGTTTCCAAAAGGCCAAGTTACTCGAATAGTAAGTAATTTAGGAATAATAAGCTATCCACCATATTTAAGACATGTAGAATGCAGATTTAGTATAATGTTATAAAATGATTTTTCACTTATTAGAGACAGTGGCTTACCATATATCTCACTTGTTTAAATTGTGAGGAGTATTTTGCTTCACCAGACCCATTTAAAATTCAGTTCTGCAACATTTGGCATCTATCCTATGTCAGGCATGTTGCTAGATAGTGGGGAAATAAAAATGAAGGGAATGCTTTCTAGCTGCCACGAGTTCAGGGCCTAGAAGAAAAGAACCGTAATCACCTAAAATTGTTACCATGTAATAAGCTTGACATATATAAAGTGAACCTGTAAAGCGCTGATGGAGGATTGAAGAGAGCAGGTATTTGTGCCAGAGGGTGTGACATTTGAGCTGAGCCATTAAAAGAATAGATTTTTAGGTGAAGTAGGAGTACAAAGGCACTCTCAGGGAGAAATGGCATTTAAAGGCATAATAAAGATTATTTAGAACATGAAGAACAGCCTGTGTTTCACAATTAAAAACTTAACTCCTAAGTTTCCAGGTTATTTTATTCCCTTTCTAGGATATACATAGTCATTTTTCTTAATATGGAATTATTTCTTGTCTCCGACAAGCACCTTGAATGGTCTGTAGCGCTTTTGTTGTTTTAGTCTCCTATTGTCAGTCTGTACCTGCATCATATAGATTGATAGAAAAAATAGATTTCAGTCTACCCAAGTCCAAAGGAATTGTCAGTTTCAAGAAACTTGTTTTCCCTCTACCACTCTTGAGCACCCTGTGCATTTAGCCTTATTATAAGAGATGTGTGTTTGAAAAATACAGATTCCTTAACCAAGGACTAATGCCATTCCATCTGTTTTGGAGCCATGTTGAGTGCTATGTCAAATTATGTGGTGTGGCGATGATCGGTAGGGTGGGGTCGTCCTAAGATGTTCAGAACATTGTTTTGTCATTATAAAAATAATTGGTAGAAATGTGCGAAACTGGGCAGTACTGGGCTATTAAAACTGACCATTGACTATCTGTTCGTTGGATATCATAGTTTGATAATTCAAGGACATGGTGGATATCTTTTGTGAAATTTTGTTTTCATTTTTATTTTTAATAGGATGAAAGTTAAAAAACTGCCCATGATTCTAGCTCTACACCTGAAGAGATTTAAATATATGGATCAACTTCATCGATATACAAAACTCTCTTACCGGGTAGTTTTCCCTTTAGAACTTCGTCTATTTAACACTTCAGGTGATGCCACCAATCCAGACAGAATGTACGACCTGGTTGCTGTTGTGGTTCACTGTGGAAGGTAATTGCAACTCCGGGGACATAGTAGTGGAATTTCTAGGTTAGAAGAGCAGTGTATATTCAAGATGTTCATGAATTATTCAAATGCAGAACTTTTAGAAATTCTGTATTCTTCTCAAGATAATTTTATTTCAAAATGGAGTTTTAGCTTTACATTTTATCATTCCTTAAAAATTTTATATGTTAAAATATATTGTTTTTATTTTTATTATTTATTACTCTGCAAGTACTATATCTGATTTCCTAGAACTTTGAGATCTGTTAGTTTTCCTTTTTTGGGGTGTGTGTATAGAGGGTTGTTGGTTAAAATAAATCACTTCTGAGTTTAATTGCATATGTTCAGCATATCAGTGGTTGTAAAAAGCATTTAAAATGGCATTGGAAGTAATCTTCAAAGATTCATTTTTTGATTTTACCTGGGTGTGTATTTATCATTTCCTATTAGCTAATTTTGCTTTCTGTCTCCTTCTCATCTTCTTTTCCAACGTGGTATACACATCTTCTCTGTATGAACATACATACCTGTAACTGACCTTATTAAATACATCAAAAAATTCTCAAACTGCAAGAGCATCACATAATCAGAACTTGTATTTGGAACATCACCGTCTTCATTGACTGCTTAGAATTTCCTTTAATAATTTTAAAGCAGGCACTCATCATTTTCCCCTTGGTTTTGGGAAACTTGTACTAACAGCATGTTTTATCCAAATAAAAAAAGTTCCAGCTTTCTCCACTTCAGCCCTCCTCCCAGCTCTCTGATTAGAATTTTTTTTTTTTTTTTTTTTGGAGACAGAGTCTCGCTCTGTCGCCCAGGCTGGAGTGCAGTGGTGCCATCTCGGCTCACTACAAGCTCCGCCTTCCGCATTCAAGCTATTCTCCTGCTTCAGCCTCCCAAGTAGCTGGGACTACAGGCGCCCACCACCATGCCCGGGTAATTTTTTGTATTTTTAGTAGAGAGTTTCACCGTGTTAGCCAGGATGGTCTGAATCTCCTGACCTGGTGATCCGCCTGCCTCAGCCTCCCAAAGTGCTGGGATTACAGACGTGAGCCACCATGCCCAGCCTCTGATCAGAATTTTTAAGGACAACCCGGAGGGAGCAAATACTCTGTAATAATCGTCTTGTACCTCCATTGCCTGGGTCAGCCTTGGGTCCCGTCTTTTATCCTCAGCAAGAATCTTTCTTCTACTTCTAAATTAAGAGTGATCACATCTTAAAGGAGTGAAGCAGTGTCAAGATTACTTAAAGAACCTTGGTGTAGTGATTCAGACCAGGTATTCAAAGTGAGAGAAGCCTGGATCTCAGTACCATTTCTGCCAGTTGTGGGCAGTGTGATGTTATGCAGAGTTTCCTGAAAAGGCTTCAGTTTTCTCTTCTAGAAAATGTAAATAATACTAATTACCTCATTGCTTTGTTGGGATTCAAAAGGAGATGTAAATCAGCTACTGCTACTGTCTTAGTAACAAAAATATAATACTGCCTTCTCACATCCCAGCTCTATAATATTTACTTTCTCACACCCTAATTAGACTGTTCTTTAGCCTCTTCAAATTTAGTAACAGTCCTACTCTACTTAAATTATGTTAGATTTTTAGAATTATGCTCTACTCACAAGACATTGAGTTGAGATGCCTGACTTAGATGGCAACCAGGGTCCCGTCCCCACTCTCTCCTTTTAAAATTAACCCAACCCTTTCCCCACCCTGAAATCCTTGAGTCTCTGACCCTTTGCCTTTTTAACCTTTTCTTTGGCCTCACTTGCTTCTCCCAACTTGAACTCCACAGTCAGTTAAAGCATGTTCTCACAAGCACTGTAAAATCCTCTTGCCAGCTGTCTGAATCCCTACTGTCAGAATTGTTGCAGAAAATTGTAGAGAGATGGTTATTGACTTTCCTCACAGCCCTGGTGGTCTGCCTTCACTGGGAACTCACTTCTGGTGGAGTTCTGCACAGTAGGTCTTTGGGATCCCGCCCCTACCCCGGGGTCTTACTCTCTCCTGTCTCACTCTCATTGCCTCATGCCTTCCTGCCTCGTCTCTCTGGAAGTCTTCCTTGACGCTCTTCTGCCCAGCCTCAGTCTCCACGTGTTGTCTTCACATAAATACTAGATGTGCAGTGCTAGCCCTGTCTTAGTGCTTTGTGTACTGTCTTAGGATGTATGTCTGCTTCCCTTATGAGAACAGGTGCTTTTTAAAACAGGAGATAATTTGCTCGCTAATAAAAGATAATCATATTTTAGAATATTTTTCCATTGTGTATTTTATTTATCAGACTTATTTGTAGATTTGCTTCATATGAAAGTGTGGAGGGTGTGCACAGCCTCATTATCAGCATGTCAGTTCCAGTTCAGCTTGCTCCTTCTCTATCCCTGGTTCCCAGCCTAGAAGAGACTTCTAGCAAATGTTTGTTGACTAAGTATTACCCTTCAAGCCCATGTCAGAACTGGGCTCCGATTCTTGATTTCCCATCCTTCTCTCCCTTCCACCTCCTCTCTTGCTGGATACGGTCTCTCCTGTGGCTCTACTTTTATATCATATTCTGCCTTGGATTATGTTTTTGGAGTAGCTGTCTCTGTACTGAAGGGGTATTTGGGCAAGCAGTTGTTGAAATCTCTTTAATCTCCACAGCAGTCAGTAGTTACTTGCATACATTAGGCATTTATATCTGCTCAACTGAGTGTGTTTAATGTCCAGAAATCAGATGCCTAAGAAACAGCTTCCTTAGGTGGAAGTTCAGCCCTTCATCTCTCATTTCATTTTTAGTTTATGAAATTAACTTTTGTCTACTGTTCTTCAAACTAGTTCTTTGCCAAAGGAAAAAGCCGCCTAACTTTTCTCAATTTACTAGTTCTCACCCCACCCACCTCCTTTCCTTCCATCCTGTGTTCCGCAGCCTTTCTTTGATTTTTCTTGATTTCACCTTTTATAATTTTGTTTTCATTTCTGACCCTCTCCCCATAACACACAAGACCCTTTAGATGAGTCCTAAATAAATATAGAAATAGACTTAATAAAGCATTAAATGCTTTTTAAAAAGAAAGTTTTGAGGTGTCATCCTCCATAGTTTAAAAAAAATAATGTTTTTGTTGGTGTCATTCTGTCACCTAAGGTATTTATCTTACCTACAAGATCAAATGATCTGAGAAACATAAGACATTTTAGAAGGTGGCTTATTCTAATAATCTGGTCACTACTTTTAAAATAGTGTTTAGCGTAAGGAATAATTTGTATTGAAAAGGATTTCAAATTCTGTATTAATTATAGAATTACAATAGAATAAATATAACTATATAAGCCTTTATAATGAACCGTACTTAAACTGGAAGAGGTTAAAACCTTTGTCATATCCTTTTATAAAACAAAGAATTGCTTTTGAAAGAAATTATGCCTCCTTTATTTTTATGCATGTCTACATTTATATATTCCAGATTTGTTTAAAATGAGATGCAAGGGCAATCATAGTAATAGTTATAATGGTATTAAGAATTAGGTACTTCGTATTGACTCACCATTGAGCAAAGGTCATTTGCTTTTAAAGACATTTTGTGAAGTTCAGGCTTGATTTTGGAACCAAGGATTTGATATCCTTGCCTGTTTCAAGCATCATGTTGGATCTTTCCTCAAGAAAAAAAACTATTACCAAGGGAGTGAGGCTTAGAAATAATTCTTGTGTGCATTGTTTTATAGTTGAATTCAGCATGTTCTGCTGTGATCCCCTCCCTTATAAAATGATAGAAAACCTTGTCTTTTATTATAGAAGCAAAATTGAAAACTATTACAAAGACAGTAAAGAATTTCAATAATGCAGCTTTATGTGAATAGAATCTCTTAGAGTACTAATTATTTGATTTTAAAATTGATTACCAGTTCAACTCAGTGTAGCTTTATCTTTTTTGGAAAGAATAGTTAAGGGGTATAAAAAAGAAGCAGTTCTTTTTTACTGCTATTTGTTTCAGTTTCTCTATAAAACATAAAATTTAGAGCATGAAAGAGTAATATTAATAAATATCATATTAAATTAACTTCTTTTTTGTTTGTTTTAGTGGTCCCAATCGAGGCCATTATATTGCAATAGTTAAGAGTCATGATTTTTGGTTGTTGTTTGATGACGACATTGTAGAAGTAAGTAGTTTCTTAATCTCTTATTTTTGAAAGTTTTATGCATATGTTGCTTTTCACTATTTTCTGATAGTTTCTCATTTAGATATGACTGGTGATGATTATGAGACAAATGTCTGGGTCTATAGATTGTAGTCTGATTCCTACTTCTTACTCTACAACGTCCAAGCCCAACAGTTGAGTGGTCACGTAACCTTTACACACGTGGAATAAAACAAAGGAAAGCTTTCAACAACAGACCTGACTTTAAAAAAAAAAAAAATTAAGCCATGTAACATACATACAGTAAAGTGTACAAGTCTGAATTTGATGAATTTGTATATGTGTGTCCCCCCGTCACACACAGCCACACAGACACACTCACATTTGTAACTACCATCCAGGTCAAGATATAATTCATTTTCAACACCACAGCAGGCCCCCTTGTTCCTCCTTCTGGTCAGAACTTAAGCTTCCTCCTGGAGCCTGCTATTTGGACTTTTATCATTAATTTTGCCTAGGCTTGAATATAAATGGACTCATACAGTATGATTTTGTTTGTGTCAGACTTTATTCACTGAATATATTTGTGAGGTGCATTCTTGTTGCCTGCAGTAATGGCAGTTCTTTTTTACTGCTTTGTCATTCTGTACTGTACAAATATACCAAGTTAGAAATTTGACTTTTTGTCAGTTAATGACTATTGTGAATTAAAATGCATTGGTCATCTTTTACAAGCCTTTTGCTAGACGTATACACTCATTTTTCTTGGGTATATGTTAGGTTGGACCACTAGAAGTTGCCTTTTTGTTTTTTTGGGAGACAGAGTCTTGTTATCTAGGCTTCTGGAGTGCGAGGGTGCGATCTCGGCTCACCGCCACCTCCAGCTCCTGGGTTCAAGTGAATCTCCTGCCTCAGCCTCCCGAGTAGCGGGGATTACAGGCATGCACCACCATGCCTGGCTAATTTTGTATTTTTGGTAGAGACGGGCTTTCTCCACGTTGGTCAGGCTGGTCTTGAACTTCTAACCCCAGGTGATCCGCCAGCCTTGGCCTCCCACAGTGCTGGCATTACAGGCGTGAATCACTGTGCCCGGCCTGGAAGTTGCCATTTTGTAGGTCCAAAATAGTTATTAGTGGTTTCATATAATTCATCCTATATCTAGAAGTAGAATTGCTGGATCAAAGGGTAGTTGTATGTTCAGCTTTAGAAGATAGGTATTTCTAAACATTTTTTCAGAGTGCCCTGCCAGCTATGTATGAGAGTTCCATTTTCCCCAAATACTTGGTATTATCAGTCTATTAAATTTAAGCCATCTGACTGTACAGAGCTCATTTATGTACTAATGTTTACATTTTGCCTCACAGAAAATAGATGCACAGGCTATTGAAGAATTCTACGGGTTGACATCAGATATCTCAAAGAACTCTGAGTCTGGTTACATCCTTTTCTATCAGTCTCGGGACTGAGGGGGAACCGTGATGAAGAGATACTTTCTGCCTCATTTCTCCTCTGGTTATTTTGGAAAGGATCAAGCACTGATTTTTCAAGAAAAGAGAAATGCAGGAAGCTCAGGGGGCAGTAGCACACTTTGCACACGATAAAGCAAAGACGATGGATTGACAAGCCCTTCCGATCATGGTAGTTGATTTATTTGCTCAGGTATCATGCTGTCTGTACAGTTCCATTCAACAAGGAGGTGAAATCAGAGATACCAGCTCCTCTTGTAAAACAGCCTTCCAGTCATTGACACGCATTTTCTCTTTATTAATTGCACCAATAATGCTTTGAATTCCTTGGGAGTGCAGTAGAAAGAATCGGGATCTGTGCTGTATTGATAAGGAGGTGATGTCGAACACACTGCATAAATTTGCCTGGTTCAATGTGTATAGAAGCATATTCGGTGTCAAGAGTCAACCAGAAATACTTTTGGGCCCAACACTTGCAGTTGCCTTCCTGATGTAAAACCTAACATGCTAGATAATCCAGTGTCGGGAAGACAAAGATGTTTTGCTTCTCTGAAGAAGCTTATAATAATATACAGTGTATGTATATGTAGGGAGCAATTGGTCAAAAGTGGCTTTTTGTTTCCCCAAGGGGAAAGACTGGCTTTGTAATTATAATTTTTTCCTTATTTATTTTACTTAAAACTGGTAGAGTCTAAGTATTGTATGAAGTGCCCATGATTCTGTCAGTAAATTTGAACATATTTTTATCAGTTAATGTCAGTTTAAGTAGTCCTTTTGTTTGTTTCTATTTTTAAGGTGAATTTTAAATTCTATCTGAAATCAGTAAGATACCTTGAGAAAAACTGCAGTGAGAGGAGGTAAATATCCTTTTTCAGGAGGAACTGATATCTCTGGCTAAGTATTTGTCCTTTTGTTATGGTTTCTAAATCAGTTATTTTCTTCAGCTTTAATTTCATAAAATTAAAAAACTATAAAAAAATTCCTGTAGTTGTTGGAATAATTAAAAATTCTGGTGCAGTGGTGGTATACCAGTCTTTAGAATTCTTAAGTATTCTAATGTTTCAAGTTGAGGTCATGCTTGGGATATCTTGTCATAGCATTTATGTTATTTTCAGATGTCATTTTTTTACCCTGGAAAGAAGTAATAATGTTCATCATAACCCTAGCAGCCTGGATAGTGAGCTAAACAAACCCTTTGAAGATTAAATTTTAATCAAGTAGACTAGGAATACAAAAAACAAGTCCTTCCTCCCCTTCCCCGCACCTTTACAATCTTACTGGAAGGGTGTTCAGAAATTAAAATTTGTGTTTGCTAAGACTTCATTCTGTTGGGGGTTTTAAGAAATAATATATGTAACATAAAATGTATGCAAACCGTCGCAGTTTTTTTGGACGGTTTTCCATGCATCAGAAAGTTGTCTGACAGTAGCCGAATGTAACTTGCAGAAAATTATTGAAAATTATATTCAGAATAATAGCAATCAGGCCTTGGATGTTCTTTATTAAATTCTTTTCAGGCAGTAAATTTAAAAAAAAATTGTCATTTGCTAAAGTTCTTTTGCTAAAACTGATGACTATGGAAAACAAACAACAAAAAGGAATTTTTTAGTCTGCTGCTATTATTAACATTTATTATCTGTATCTTTTGGCTCAGGAAATGACTTCACCTATTTGTTCCATAAGCAGACCTTTAACAGGGTCACTTAGGTAATTGGGCTGCTTAAACACATGTGCTGGGAGAAAATTATAATAATAGTATTTGTACTAAATATCAAAAGTATTTTGACAAGTTTCTTTTTAAGATAGTTTCTAAAGCCTTACCCTGGCTAGAGATGTTTTGTACAAATTATATATAGCCAGCCTTATCTACCAACATGCCACAGAGAATCACAATCAACAATGTGGGGAAAGTCAGGGCAGTGAAAGTGGATGCGCTCTTTTTATTTTGAGGGCTTAAACCAAATTGTCTTGGAATTAAAGCTGTATTTCTGCAGCTTTCAGTACAGAGAAAAAGAGGTAAGTGAAGCTGTGTCAGTTTTAACATGAGCTATATCACAACATGTTTAAGAAAAGATAGATGAAGTCATTTGCATAAAGGTACAGCATTGAAATACTACGTTGTGTTTGTTTTTACATTTTTGCATTAAAGAAAAAACATGCAGTAAAAGCCAAGTTACATTTCATATTAAAGCAAGTTCTAGTATATGTGTTGAGTTCCTGGTAATCACATACTTATTCACATCTACATCATACTTCATAGTATGATTTGTCAGGGGAGGGACTGTGGGGTCACAGTTTTACATTTACTTTTTCTTCTTAATGCAGCTGGATCTAAGTAAAATGTTTTGAAGAAACTCAATATACTTTTAAAACATTTAGGGTCAGGGTTGGGGGAAAAATACAGGTATAGTAAGTAAGAAAAGTGACCCATGAAGAAAGCATTGTGAGGTTGTATGTTAGTTGACTGTGATTAAAATGCAGGGCTGGTTTAAGTTGTAAATGGTGGCCGATTGCTATGTAACTATGTACATGATTATTGGGATGGCTGTCCCATATTTTGTATATTGGAATAAAAATTTCTATAAATTATTGTAACTAAAAGTAAATATTCTAAATTAAATCCCACTTCTTAAGTCACATGGCTTCTGTCTTGGAAATTTTACCTTTAAAAGATTATTTAAGACAGGAACCAGGAGGCTTGGGAACAGGGAAAGAAGGAAATGTTGTATTATTTGGGTCTTGGGGCCTCTAACCATCAGTATAGGGTTTTTTCTTTCCTTGATGGCAGTAGAAAGACCTCATTTTCATAACTACTCTTGATACTTTCTTTAAAAACACTTTTTATTAAAGATTCTATCATGAGGTATTTGGGAGCTGGGAGGCTAAAGCGCTCATGTCCTGGCTCTTCAGTGAATTTAACTGTGTGACCTTGGGCAAGTCACTTAACCTCTCTGTGCTTCAGTCTCCCTGTCTTGTAAAATGGGAGTAATACCTACCTCACAGGGTTGTTGTGGGGATTAATTAGAGATAATGTCTGTAAAGCATTTAAGGTTCTTGAAGAAGGCGCTATATAAATATAAAATAATATCTATTAAAGTTGGTTTATTTGTGCCTGTGGGTTTTAAGTGTGTTTTTTCCTTTTTGCCTAAAATGTATTTACAGATTAGAAGTGGACACTTCGGAAATTGTGCTACTACTTTTGCCCAAGCTCCTACTTCTGTATCCAAAGAGATTTTCCCTAGGACAGAATTGCATGTGTGTAAAACAACATTCTACATGTGCCTGCATTTATTTAGCACATAGTAGCTTGTATCATGTTTCTGTGATAGCATGTCTTTGAAAAGTTCAAAGTTTAAATTTGAAAATTGAGAGTCATAGAATCTTAGAGGATAAAACAGGTAAAATACCTTAAAGGTTACTGTTTCTCCTGCTCCTCCTCTTTTCCTGTGTAGTAATTGCTCCTGTAAAATCTGTTTCACAAGTGGTCAGTCAGCCTGCACTTGAGTGCTGGAAGCCGGTTCCGTTACTGAGTAACCTGAATTGTTACTTACGTTGCCATTATTTTCAGTCCATCCTTCATTCTCCCAGTGTGCCTCTGATCTCAAGGCTGATCTTTGTATCAGGTGGCTTTCCAAGACTTCATCCTTCCTGGGAGCCTGTTCTGGAAGCACTGTTTTTCATTCATATCTCTGAAAGAGTGTGCCTAGAACAAGCACAGTGACAGGTGAACTATACTGTCAGTTGGACCTGCGATCGCATTCTCTTTTCTAAGCATCTGTATCACACACTTCTTATGGAACTTTTAGTAAATGAAATCCTCTATACCTGAAAGTTTTTCATGAACTGTTGAAAAGCTGAGAGTCCCTTGCCACAAACTTTTTTTCATGATTCCCCGTTACCAGTACCTGTGCCTGTTAACATGTCAAGGTTTTCCATCTCTCTTCATTCATATGTTTTCTGTAATAACCGTGTCTCTGTTCTGTCTGCAGAGCTACTGAAATAACAACCCATTGCTTTTGGGTGATAGCCTGCTATGTGATGGCCCCTGTGCTCGGTATTTTACTTCTTTTAATGTTAATCTTAACCACATCTATGAGACAGTGACATCCTCATTTTACAAAAGAAGAATCTACGGTTCTTTAGAGGTTAAGTACCTTTTTAGAGCCACTCAGCTGGAAAGTAGCAGGTCCAGGTTTCAAGTAGGTGTAACTCCAGTGTCCAAGCCCTTAACCATGGCTATCCTTACCAAGAGATTTGTTGTGGTGGTGGTGGTAAAATAACCTAAAAATTACTATTTTAGTCATTTTTAAGCGTCCAATTAAGTGACAGTACATTCGCGATGTGCAAATACCACTGCCATCCATTTCCAGAATTCTTTTCATTGTCCCAAACAGGAACTCTGTACCCATTAAATAGTCATTCCCCGTACTTCTTCCCTTCCCGCGGCCTCTGTGAACCTGCATTCTGCTTCCTCCCCTCCCCACTTCCTCCCTTCCTCCCCTCCTTCCTTCCTCCCTTCCTGCCTTCTTCCCTCCCTTCTTCCCCAGGGTCCCATTCCCACCCAGGCTGGAGTGCAGTAGCACAATCACAGTGGCTCACTACAATCTCAAATTTCTAGGCTCAGGTGCACCTCCTGCCTCAGCCTCTCAAGTACCTGGGATTATAGGCATGTGCCACCACACCTAGCTAATTTTTAAATATTTTGTAGTGGTGGGGGTCTCACGATGTTACACAGGCTGCTCTCACCTCCTGGGCTCAAGCAGTCGTCCCACTTCAGCCTCCCAAAGTGCTGGGATTACAGGTGTGAGCCTCCTCACCTGGCCTAATTTTTTTTGTTGTTGTCTTTGCTTTTGGTATGTCTAAGAAAGCATCACCAAATCCAATGTCATGAAACTTTTTCCCTGTGTTTTCTTCTAAGAGTATTATTTTAGCTCTTACATTTAGGTCTTTGATCCATTTTGAGTTAATTTTAGTATTTTAGTATGTGATGTAAGGGTCAATTTCATTCTTTTGCATGTTGGTACCCGCTGTTCCCAGCACCACTTACTGAAAAGACTCCTTTTCCCAATGAATGAGGTGCCAAAATCAGTTGGCCATGTATGCTAGGGTTTATTTCAGGACTCTCTTTTGTCCCATTTGTCTGTTTATCTGACCTTAGCCAGTACCACACTATTTTGATTAATGTAGCTTTGTAGTAAGTTCTGAAGTAAGGAAGTATGAGTCTTCCAACTTTGTTCTTTTTCACGATCATTTTCGCTACTTAAGGCCCCTCGAAGTTTCATGCGAATCTTAGTTTTTTCTGTTTATGCAAAAATTGTCAATGGGATTTTCAAAGATTACATTTAATCTTTAGATTGCTTTGGGTAGTGTTTGACAATAGATTAAATTCTATGCCTATAATCCCAGGTACTTGATAGGAAGATTAAATTGACTTAACAATTTTAAGTCTAGTCTGTGAACACTGGTGTCTTTCCATTTATTTAGGTCTTTAAGTTCTTTGAACAATGTTTTGTTGTTTTTATTGTACAGGTCTGTTGAGTATTTTATTATTGATCTATTACAAATGGGATTATTTTCTTAATTTTCTCTTAGGATAGTTCATTGTATATAGAAATGCAACTGATACTTGCTTGTTGGTTTTGTGTCCTGCAACTTTGCTGAATAATTAGCTTTATTAGTTTTTTTTTGGTGTGGAATCTTTAAGGTTTTCTACGTATAAGATCATGCCATTTGCTAACAGATAATAATTCTTTGTTTTCAAAAATTTTTTTTTTATTTTTTATTTTTTTTTTTTTTGAGGTGGAGTCTCACTCTGTTGCCCAGGCTGGAGTGCAGTGGCATGATCTCAGCTCGCTGCAACCTTCACCTCCCAGGTTCAAGCAATTCTGCCTCAGCCTCCTGAGTAACTGGGACTACAGACGCTTGCCACCACACCCGTCTAATTTGTGTATTTTTAGTAGAGATGGGGTTTCACCATGTTGGCCAGGCTGGTCTTAAACTCCTGACCTCAGGTGATCCACCTGCCTTAGCCTCCCAAAGTGCTGGGATTGCAGACGTGAGCCATCGCGCCTGGCCTGTTTTCAAATTTGGATGACTTTTATTGTTTTGCCTAATTGCTCTAGCTAGAACTTTCAATATTACATTGAATAGAAGTGGTGGAAGTAGGCATTCTTGTCTTGTACTTTTAGAGGAGAAGCTTTTAGTCTTTTACTATAGTACAGTACTATCTGTGGGTGTTTAATACATGGCCTTTATCATGTTTCTATTTCAATTTGGGTGTGGCTTTTTTTAAATCAAGGGTATTGAATTTTGTCAAATTTTCTGTATCAATTGAAATGATCACGTGTTTTCTTACATTATGCTGTTTCTCATATGTGAAACTATCCTTGTATTCCAGGGATAAATCCATTTGGTTATTGTGCATAATACTTTTAGTATGCTCCTGAATTCAGCTTGCTAGTATTTTGTTGACAATTTTTCCATCAATATTGATCAGAGACTTTGGTCTGTAATTTTTATTTCTTGTAGTGTCTTCACCCGGCTTTGGTGTCTGGGTAATGCTGGTGTCATAGAATGCGTTAGGAAATGTTCCACCCTCTTCAACGTTTTGAAAGAGTTTGAGACTATCAAAAGATTTTTACCAGTAACCAGTACTTACATCCTTACTGTAAGTCATTCGTAAGAAACTTGAAGGCCTAGTTTTTGCCCCTGAGGAATTTGTCATCTGAGAATAAATCAAAGGAAAGCGAGGAAAATCAGCTCAACTCTGCAGGGTAGGTAGAGGAATGCAGGGCAGGAAAGTATTGGTGAAATCGCAGGGGTGCAGTCAGATGGCCAGGCCCAAAATGGGAATCTGGAAGTCAAAAACAGTCAAAGGGGACTGGAAATACTAGGTATAATAGGAATTTAAGAAGATTAACTTATGATACTGTTGGGTAATAGAATTTCTAAGATGGCATCAAGTTAATTTTTCCCCTTTCCTTTCCCTAAGGAAAGGCCCTAAATTACTCTTGAGGAATTCTCACTCAGGCAGCCACTGTAGAGCACTGACTGCTGAGAAAAAGATTTTACTCTATTTTATATCATGTACATCTGTTATAACGCATCTAAATAACTAGATCCTTTAAAAATTACCTGTTCTGGCCAGGCGTGGTGGCCCATGCCTGTATTCCCAGCTTTTGGGAGGCCAAGGCAAGAGGATTGCTTAAGCCCAGGAGTTCGAAACCAGCCTGGGTGACATAAAATTGTATTTTGTATTCTTTACAAAAATACAAAAAAGTAGCCAGGCATGGTGTTGTGCGCCTGTAGTCTCAGCTACTTGGAGACTTGAGCCCAGGAGGTTGAGACTGTAGTGAGCTGTGATCACACCAATGCAACCCAGCTTGGGCTACAGAGTGAGACCCTATTTCCAAAAACAAAAACCTGTTCTCGACAATTTGCCATATAATTAAACTGTGATGTAAAACATAACTGAGAAAAGCTCATGCCTCCTGCTTGTTTTCCATTAGCCAAACTGTCTTAAGTAGTTCCGCTATACTGATTTGATCAAATCTGGATGATTAGTAGAATGTTTTGATTCCTGAGATCGATCCCTGAAGATTTTAATCCACTGCAGATGAGAAAACTAGTTTTCAGAAGTTCCCCGGTGATTCTGACCAGCTGGGTTTGGGTGATTAGAACTCCCTGGGATGCAGTTCGTCTGGAGTTCTCTAGCGTGTTTCTGTAAGGTCTCTGCCAAGCCAGAGTTGATCTGACATGGGGAGAGTTGTCAGAAAACCAAATCATTTCAGGATTGCTCAGGGAAAACTTACACGGTTGGTCGCACTTGCTTTCTCAGACAGTGTTTGAAGGGCTGCTGTCTGGGGGATCTTGTGCTTCTAGGGTTGAATTGGCACTGCATTGAAAAGGACAGAGAGCCACATCCTGAGTACAAGGAAGAGCTTTCTGGTTGTTCAGCAGGGAGAGGAACTGACATACTAAGAAATAAAGTATCAAACATACCTCATTAGGCTGTTCGTAGGTGGGGTTCTTAACACTGGCTGGAACAAACTTGTCTAACCCACAGCCCATGGACTGCAGGCAGCATGTGGCCCAACACAAATTCGTCAACTTTCTGAAAACATGAGATTTATACATGAACCTTTAAAAAAAATTTTAGCTCATCAGCTATTGTTAGTGTATTTTATGTGTGACCTAAGACAATCCTTCCAGTGTGGCCCAGGGACACCAAAATATTGGACACCCCTGGGCTACGGCGTTGTGCAGGATAACCTTAAGCTTCTTCCCAGTTGAGGCAAGTAAGACTGGGGGACTTACCTAAGGTCACTGGTAAATGGCCAAGCTGGTGTCTGGGCATATATATATATATATATATTTTTTTTTTTTTTTTTTTTTTTTTTTCCCGAGACGGAGTCTTGCTCTGTGTCACCCAGGTTGGAATACAGTGGCACGATCTCGGCTCACTGCAACCTCTGCCTGCTGGGTTCAAGCAATTCTCCTGCCTCAGCCTCCCCAGTAGCTGGGATTACAGGCCCCTGGCTCATTTTTGTGTTTTTAGTAGAGACGGGGTTTCGCCATGTTGGCGAGGTTGGTCTTGAACTCCTGACCACATGATCCACCCGCCTGGGCCTCCCAAAATGCTGGGATTACAGGTGTGAGCCACCGTGCCTGGCCTGGGCCCATATTTTCTATTCCAGGGCTCACATTTAGTTCTGCATCACGCTGTCCTTTGTCCTTTAAAATAGTTGGACCTAGAGTGCTGTAACACACCTTAGGGAGAATATACATTGCTATTGGTCATTAGGACGGGAAGCATCCCATCACCAGTTCCTGACTAGAACAGAGGTGGGTTGAACAGAACACCAGCCTGAAGATTTTAGAGTGGCAGTCAAGTTTATATCAACTTCAGTTTGAGCAGGTGGGGTGGTATCAAAGTGACATTATTGGTGTTGGGTAAGTCTATGCTGCATTAATAAAACACTTCCCACCATCTCTCAAAACACCTTCCTTCGAAGATTCAGGTTCTTTAGATTGAGGAACCTCTGAATCGTGACCAGCTTGATAGAAGACTTACATTAAAAAGTGACTGAGATGGTCTATTCACCTTGCGTGACTGTGCTGTCTTTAATCCTCTCCCCATCAATCCTTGAAGTGCACATTGGGTGATTCGTAAGCAAGATTACAGAGAATAAAATCGAATTTTCATACCACTGTATTCGCCATGTCATTACAAAGTCCATTGTCAGGCCCAGAAACGAGACAGTAATATACTGTCTGCACAGTTTGAGATGACAAATGCAATGATTGTGTTGTTTTTAAACTAGTTGCTGGAACTTTTTTTTTTTTCCTGGTAGCTTTTTTCTTCAGTTAGAAACCATTTTCCAAACAATATTCTTAGGCTACAAAAATGAATATATTTGTGAGTGGACTTTTACTGGATGCTAGTTATTTATAACCTATTGAAGTTTTACATTTAAGAAGAAAAAATGATAGAATGGTGAGGAAAGTAGACATAAAATTTCATGTCAATGGAATAGATTTTTATTCCATTAGATATAATAGATTATTATTCCATTAGATGTAATGGAAACCTCAGAAAACAGCTACAGGTAAGCATCTGCCTTACTTTCCCAATATTACGTATGTTTATCATTCCCTAAATCATCAGTTGTTGCATTTTGATTAAATTGGTTTGTTGAACAGATGTGTTTTTTAATTTTCTGCAAAATCCTAATCATGAACACAAAGTAGGGACATCGCAGTGTCTGGATTTCTGCACATTATTTATACTCTGTGTTTTACTACATGTTAAACTATTGATTAGAACGGATTTGAAATTACATTAATTTACCTTACTGCATGTGACGTTACAAATCGAGATGAGGTTTAGGATCCTGTACCACAGTGTGCAGGGGTGGGAAGATGTGTATTTGTGTAAGATACGCCTGGGTGTGGAGCAGGGTTTGGAAGGTGACAAGCCTTAGCCATGGGAGGGAATCCTAGGGGAGGATCCCTAGGCTTCCCTAGCTTGCACAGCTAGGTAGATGGAAAAGGATTTTGCTGAGAATCCAGGAAGAGAACCAGCTTTGGGGGCATGAGTGTTTCATGGTATGGATGTACCACAGCTTACCAGCATTCGCTTTTAATAAACTGACCTTGCCTAGCAGTTTTGGGAGCTGTAATGGAATGAGAATCATTGGAATTCCCATGCCCGGGGTATACCTATTAGCCTGTCCCACATCCCACATGTGCAAAACTTAGTTATGAGGATTTGAGATTAGGTAGAGTTGAAATGGCTATTAGGATTCTTAATTAGACTGTTTTTGGTGTGCTCACAAACTGTGTTATAAAGTCTACAGTGATTCTGAGGCATTTGATACCTGGGGACACTGGTAAAAACCAAACTAACAGCCTCACGTTGAAGAGTGCTAGTGGGTGGCTACTGAAAGTTTCTGCTAGAAACTAGTTGCGTCTGTATCATTTGATCTAGCATAAACCATTCCCTTTTCACCTATGGAAAGACGCATCTTAAAGACCCTTGAAAGGGTAAGGACAAGAAGAAAAAAATGCATTTGCTGGGCAATTTGCACGTCTGGAGAGTTTTGTGAAGTGAACTGACTGCTAGATAGGTAAAAGCCAGCCTAATCGCAGATGGAATTGACCCAGGACCTGGATGTCGCTATCTGTGATAGATGCAGATGTTTCAGGCAAACAGGAGGTAGGATGACTCGAGTGCAGCCTTTCAGCCTCGTCTGGTGTGATAGCCCCTTGGGGTTAGGTTTGCTACCAGGCTCTCTAAGGGAATTCTGTCATCAGAGTTATCTGTGGCAGTGTCACTTTCTCTGACACAGGTCTGTTGGCATTCTTCCCAGCACCAATCTAGATCTGGACTGGTAATCACTTGTTGACCATAAGGTGTTTGTATTATTATTGTTATTATTATTGCTGTTGTGTTTTTGAGGCAGAGTGTCACTCTGTCGCCCAGGCTGGACTGCAGTGGCACAATCATGGCTCATTGCAGCCTTGACCTTCAGGGCTCAAGCAATTCTCCCACCTTAGCGTCCTGAGTAGCTAGGGCTACAGGCACCTGCCACCATACCCGGTTAATTATTTTATTTTTTTGTAGAGACAGGGTCTCACTTTGTTGCCCAGGCTGGTCTTGAACTCCCAGGCTCAGCAATCTGCCCGCCTTGGCCTCCCAAAGTGCTGGGATTACAGGCGTGAGCTGGCGTGCCTGGCTCATCATGTTTATTGCCATCCCCTTTGTTATATTGGATTTCTTTTTTTTTTTTTTCCTTAGAGACAGGGACTTGCTCTGTCTCCCAGGCTGCAGTGCAGTGGTGTGATCATGGTTCACTGCAAGCTCAAATTCCTAAGCTCAAGTGATCGTCCTGCCTCTTAGCCTCATGAGTAGCTGGCACTACAGACATGCCATGATGCCTGGCTAATTTTTAAATTTTTTTGTAGAGATGAGGTCTTGCTATGTTGCCCCGACGGGTCTCAAACTCCTGGCCTCAAGTGATCCTTCGGCCTCAGCCTCCCAAAGCGCTGGGATTACAGGTGTGAGCCACTGTGCTGGGCCATGCCTTCTCCTTTGTATGTTGAGCTAAGCATACACATTTTAAGTCGGCAGTGAGCCAACTCTTCACAGCCTCATGACCTTGAACAAGCTGCATAGCCCTCCCAAGCCCACGTTTCCCGTTTGTAAAATGGCTAAAGTAATAACACCATCTTGTAAGATGTGAAACTCAACTGAGAAACTTAACATCACATAGTTCATGGCAATAGTTCCCCAAATAGTGTCATCTAGAAACATGCTAAAACCCAACTCTAATTTCCCAGATATTTATTGAACATGTGTTATGTGAAGAGCATGGTATCTGTTGTTGCAGGGAATGTAAAGATGCCTAAGGCAATTTCCATTCTCGTGGAGCTTTCCAATGCAGAAGAGGAGTTTTTGTTGTTAAAGGCTGACAAAATCTGTAAAATGTCCTTTGGGTTCAGAGAAAGGAGTTACCAGAGGCAGCCTGCTGTGGTTAAGAGTGCAGGTTCCAGAGGCAGGCCACCCTCACGCCCCAGCCCCACTCCGGGTGTTATCCTGGGCACCCGCGCCTCAGTGTCCTTATCTATGAAACGGCGTTATGGATGCTTGCTTAGCTCAGTGTTAGGATTCCGTGAGTGAGCATTTAATTGAAAGTGCTCTGTAAATGTTAGTAATTATCTGTTTATTCAGCACATATTTATTGAGTGCCTACTGCATTCAGTTACCAAGAAAGTTGAGTGAGATTTTGTATGTGCAATTTGGTGAAGGAAACAAATCAGTAATGAGTTGCAGGGATACAGATTGTTGAGAGCCGTAATGGGAGCATAAATAAGATGATGCATCCAGCCAGGGCGACAGAGCAAGACTCCGTCTCAAAAAAAAAAAAAAAAAGATGATGCAGGAACACGGGGAAAATGCATCTAAATCAGATTGCTGGGCGGAAAAGGCCTCAAGGGGAATAGCACGTGAACCGAGCTTCCAAGAAGTCAGGGTTATTTAGTTCAAAGAGAGGGTGGAGGCGGGCGGCATTCAGAGCTTCTAGAAAACTCCACGAGAAGGCATGGTGGCACACAGAAGCATCACACATCTGGGGAGTACAGGTTTCGTGTGGCTACAGTACACTAGGCAACATGAGGCGAGAAAAGGAGGATTCTAATCCCCAAGGGCCCTTTTTATCCAGGTAAGGAGTCTGGATTTTCCTAAAATGGACATAGGGAACTTTTGAGGAATGTTAATGACTGATTTCTCAGAATGACATTTTGGTAAGGTCATTTCAGTGGCAGCAGAGGAGGTAGATTGGAGAGGAGAGCCCAACTGGAAGAGAAAGACCCCTGAGAAGGTAGTAGGAATCCCATTGAGAAGGGACAGGAGCATGGACAAGGTGAAGGCACTGGGGATGGAGGTTTGGGACTCCAGGTACTGAGGGCAATCTAGGGCGTGGTAGAGAGTTTGCCATGGAAGTAAGCAGGAGGGAGTCTGCTCTTAGCAGAAAAGTTGATGTTCTGCAGGGCTCTGTTCTAGGCAGTTTGCTGTCTTTAGACTCTTCTGAAACAAGCTTGTCCACTCCCATGGCTTCAGTTACCATCGAATGACAGTGCCTACCAAACCTTTATTTCTAGCCCAGATCTCCCAGGTCCCAGGCCTGTATCTCCAGCTGTGTCCCCTGTGCAGTTTTACCCAGTTATGACACAGACACCTAGACCCAACTTGCTCTACCCACTTCCTGCCCCAACACTGACCTTCCTGCAGCTTCCCTCACCCTGCATGGTACCATCGTCCACCCATGTGCACTTGCCATTGGCTGGAAAGCTTCCTCCAGTCCTTCATCTTCCTCCTGCACAGACATTCAGACATTCAGCAAGTTCTGTTAGTAGGACTGGCTCTGCAAACTCTCCTGAACCTGTTTTACCTCTCATCCATTGCTTGGGCAAGGCTAGTCACCTGGGCCTCCTGCTCAGCCTTTCTGCCTGCAGGCTTGGCCTATGCAAACACATTCTCACAGTGAAATTTGAGGGCTCTTTTTAAAGTGTTCACATTTAGTGAGTAGATGCTGAAAGAACTCTCTGGCTTAAGACACTACAGTGACTCCATGTTCCTCTAGGCAAAATCCATTTTCTTTAACCAGGTCCCTAAGAGCTCAGTTCCTAAACACCTCTGTCACTGTTTCTCCGTCTCTCTCTCTCACCTCTCACACACACACCCTCACCTTCTCCACAATCTGGGCATCCCAGACTCAGTCCCTGGAATGCACTGTGCCTGAGCCCTCTCTGCGCTAAACCGTGTGCACGTGCGGTTTCTCCCGCCTGGAACACTCCCACCCCACCCCAGCTTCTTCCTTTGAAAACCCAGGGCCAGGCGCGGTGGCTCACGCCTGTAATCCCAGCACTTTGGGAGGCCGAGACGGGCGGATCACGAGGTCAGGAGATCAAGACCATCCTGGCTAACACGGTGAAACCGCGTCTCTACTAAAAATACAAAAAATTAGCCGGGCGTGGTGGCGGCGCCTGTAGTCCCAGCTACTCGGGAGGCTGAGGCAGGAGAATGGCGGGAACCCGGGAGGCGGAGTTTGCAGTGAGCTGAGATCCGGCCTCTGCAGTCCAGCCTGGGCCACAGAGCGAGACTCCCTCTCAAAAAAAAAGAAAAGAAAAGAAAACCCAGCCATCCTTCAGGTTTCAGCTTATGTCGCCACCTCAGGAAGTCTTTCCTGATTCCCTCCTGAGTGCTTGGCCCCATCTCTTCCTCCGTCACAGCACCTCTACTCTGAGATGTGACTGCCTGCTGACCCGGCTGCCAGCTCACGGCCCCACACCACCACCAGCAGACAGCCTCCCTACCTCAGTGGATTCCACATTGTGAGGGCAGCGCTGTAAGCGATGTGTGCATCCTGTCTGCATGTGTCTAAGGAACAGCAAATGAAGACATGCACGAGTGGGTAACTGGACTTCCTCATTTCTGGCTTGGGTGACTGGTTAATAGCACCTGCGCTTAGAGAACAGGGGAGGATGAATTCCTGTTGGGGAATGGTAATGTTCGATCTTGAACTTGCTGAGCTCCTGCTGGGTTGAGTCCCTGGAAGGCAATGTGCGTGAGCCCTCTCCCCACTAAACATGTTCGTGTGTCATTTCTCCTGCCTGGAGCACTCCCACCCCACCCCAACGTCTTCGTTTCAAAACGCAGCCATCCTTCAGGGTTCAGCTTATGTCTCAAGCTTCAGCTTACCTCCTGCTGGAGATGCCCAGCAGGTAGTTAGACATGTGGAGCAAGAACTCAGGGAGGGCAGCGCTACCCATAGGCTTGGGAGTCATCAGTGTAGCATTGCTATTTGAAACCATTAATTTAGAAGAGGAAGTGTGTGTAGATTAAGGGGACCCTGATGGTGTTCTGGGGAACACGGAGGAGGTGCAAGTAGGAAACCCACAAGGCAGACAGGAAAGGCAGCAGGGAGAGACCTGGAAGAGAGAGCAGCCCACGGGGTTAGAGGCTGGACAGCCACGCACGGTAACGATAAAAACATGTCCCTTGGATTTGACGATGAGGTCACAGTTGATCTGGGGGTGGGGGTGCGAAGTGCAAGCTAGATGGCAGAGATGTGACTGCGTGGGCAAGAGGAAATGGGGGGCTGGGCTGACCACTCCTTCCAGGAGCTGCCTGGGGAGGTGAGGAGGGAGCAAGTGAAGGGAGGGAAGGCAGGGAGATGCAGCCCTTTGCACATGCCATGTTTGTAGGGTCTGGTATTTAAATTTTATTTTACAGTCCCTGTTATTGCTTTTTCTCCCTGGTGTGGCAGAAACATCTCATTAGAGATAATTTAGAACATACAAGATACAAAGAAAAAAAAAATGCAACTGTAATTAACACAACTCAGACAGCCAGTGCTGACATGTTGGTAAATTTCCCTCGAGTGTGTGTGTGTCTGGGTGTCCCCAGCCC
Organism: Macaca nemestrina; assembly: GCF_043159975.1. Lineage (NCBI taxonomy): Eukaryota > Metazoa > Chordata > Mammalia > Primates > Cercopithecidae > Macaca > Macaca nemestrina. The sequence continues at coordinate 99,142,758 of NC_092140.1, forward strand.
TCCGTCCTGATGAAAGCACCAGGCCCTGTGACTTGTGCATAGAAAGGGCTCAAACCCATCCCACTCTGGGGAAGTCTGGCCCCACCGTCAGCACCTCCTTCTTCTGCACACGTTATCTCTGCGGATCCTTGCTGGTTGATGATGAGGTGATGAGGTTTCCTCCTCATCACTTTTTTTTTTCTTTTTCAGATTTTCTAAATTTGCTGCCTTTTAAAAATCACTTTTGAGTGAAGGAAATGCAAGACTTCTTACCTGCATTCCTCCCATCCGTCCTGTGTGTTCCAGCCACGTAGCAGTGAGCCACTCCCTCCTAATCAGCCCCAGGAAGCCCTCTGACTCCCAAAGCCACTGTGCTTCTTTTCCTCATACATAGAGTGTTGCTCGAGGAGAATACATTAAGTAAATGCATGACTATATCCCCGTGTCATTAGAATCCATCTTAATGGGTGTATAATTTTCCATACATTGGATGTTTATTTGGTGGACGTATGAGTCCATTTTCTATTCCTGATAATGCCTAAAAGGGGTAATTTGTAAGAAATGAAATTTGTTTCTTGCAGGTCTGGAGGCTGGGAACTCCAAGGTCAAAGGGGTACCTCTGGTGAGAACCTTCTTGCTGGCAGGGACTCTGAGGTACTGAGGCGGTAGAGGGCACCACCTGGTGAGGGGCACTTACTTGGTGGGGGCTGTGCATGCTGACATCCTAGCTCAAGTCGCTCTTCCTCTTCTTATCAAGCCACCAGTCCCACTGCTGTGGTAGCTCATTAACCCATTAACGCATGAATGGATTAACCCTTTCATGAGGGCAGAGCTCTCATGGTCTGATCACCTCTTAAAAGGCCCCACCTCTCAATACTACCACATTGGGGGTTAACTTGCAACCTGAATTTTGGAAGGGAAAAATGTATAAACCATAGCCATAGGCTATGGCTTATTCCATATACATCCATATATATATATATGATAGATATATATATATATGTGTGTGTGTGTGTACCCATCACCCGTGCAGTATACACTGCACCATATTTGTAGTCTTTTATCCCTCACTCGCCTCCCACTCTTCCCCACAAGTCCCCAAAGTCCATTGTGTCATTCTTATGCATAGCTTAGCTCCCACATATCAGTGAGAACATAGAACATTTGGTCTTCCATTCCTGAGTTACTTCACTTAGAATAATAGTCTCCAATCTCATCCATATATATCCATATATATATATCCATATATATATCCATATACATATCCATATATCCATATATATCCATATATATCCATATATATCCATATATATTCATATATATCCATATATATCCATATATATCCATATATATCCATATATATATATGATGGAATACTACTTAGCCATAAAAAGGAATGAATTAACAGCATCTACAGTGACCTGGATGAGACTGGAGACTATTAATCTAAGTGAAGTAACTCAGGAATGGAAAACCAAATGTCCTATGTTCTCACTGATATGTGGGAGCTAAGCTATGAGGATGCAAAGGCATAAGAATGACACAATGGACTATGGGGACTTTGGGGGAAGGGTGAGAGGGAGGCAAGGGATAAAAGACTACAAATACAGTGCAGTGTATACTGCTCAGGTGATGGGTGCACCAAAATCTCACAAATCACCACTAAAGAACTTACTCATGTAATCAAATACCACCTGTACCCCAATAACTTATGGAAAAATAAAAATAAATATTTAAAAGAAAAAAATTAAAGCATGATGATTCATAGGACATCTAGACTGCATCTTGAAATTAGGTACTGGGATTGTGAACAGAAATCATTTTTCCATATAATATTGCTGCCTAAAAAACTGAAATTTAATGGTGTATAACCATTTTACTATGTTTGTAAATTTTCTGGTTCAAGACACAGCAGAAACAGCTTGTCTCTGCTCCCCAGTATCCATGGCCCTGAGTAAGAAGACTCGAAGGCTGGGAACAGCTGATAGCTAGGGTCCAGGTCATCTGAAGGTTGATGTGGACTGTCAGCTGGGATCTCGTCTGAGTTGTTGGCTAGACTACCTATACCTGAGGTCTCACACATACCTCTCCATGTGATCTGTCCACACGGGATAACTTGGGCTTCCTCACAGTATGGCGGCTGGAATCCTGCACGAGCAAGGCAGAAACGCAAGGCACTTTTACGATCTCCCCTCTGAAGTCACAGAGCATTACATCTGTCACAGTAGGGTGGTCAAGGCAGCCCCAAAGTTCTGCCCAGGCCTAAGGGAAGTGGACAAGTAATGCCATGACATGGTGGAAGGGATGTCAGGGTCCCTGCAAGAACAGGTGGCCTGGAAGAAAGATTGCTGCTGCCACACTCAGTGCCACATTTCTTCTCTAGTTGACCTCGTGGAGGAGACCTGTCATCTAAAGAGCACGTGAGGATATTTATTTAGTAAAAGCTTTTCGGGCATGTCTGTTACAGAAAAGGCCAGGACAGAATGCACTGAGGAAAGAAGTAAACACCGGGGAAGGGATTCCAGGCTCTGGAGGTGCCACCAGTCAAAGGTGTTGGGAGCAGGTTTAGATGCTGGCCTTGGTCATATTGCGTAAGGATGTTTCACGGTCACATGCCATTATTCTACCTGCAGGTAGTGTCTGTGGGTCTGATGCTGCAATGGGCACAGAAAATAGAAGCAGGGAAAGGGTGTAGTAAGCAACACACACACACACATACGTGCACACATGCACAAGTAAGCACTGCAACTTTTCTAGACAGAACTCTGAGTTCTAGACAGAAAGCTCTTGCCTGTGGCTTTCACCATAAGCTCCTGAATGTGGGACCAGCAGGTTAGGGATGCATGAGAGTCAGTAAAGAAAGTGTGGTTTGGAAGCAGTGTCTGTCATCTTTTGGTGTCAAAGTATTAAATAGAATCAGCCAACATATTAGTTGCTGAAGTTACAAATCAGTGCATTGCCAAAGAGACATGGATGTAGTGCTCCAGTAAAATTTTTTTAACTTAAGATATAAAAGGCTGGGTGCGGTGGCTCACGCTTGTAATCCCAGCACTTTGGGAGGCTGAGGTGGGCAGCTCACGAGGTCAGGAGTTTGAGACCAGCCTGGACAACACAGTGAAACGCCGTCTCTATGAAAAATACAAAAATTAGCCAGGCATGGTGGTGGGCGCCTGTAATCCCAGCTACTCTGGAGGCTGAAGCAGGAGAATTGCTTGAACCCGGGAGGCGGAGGTTGCAGTGAGCCGAGATCGCACCACTGCACTCCAGCCTGGGCAACGGAGGAGACTTTGTCTCAAAAAAAAAAAAAAAAAAAAAAAGATATAAAAGAGAGAAACCAAGCACAGGTGGGTAGATATTTGAAAATAGAATTATCCATGAGCCTTCTGTTGTGTTTAAAAGAAAAAAAAAGTCAGCTTCCTTGAAAAAGAGTGTCATATTCAGGGCAGGTATTTAAAATAAGAAGGCCATTCATTCATTGATTCATTGAATAAATATTTGTTGGGCACCTACTTTGTGCTCAGCATTATTGCAGGCAGTAAGGAAGCGAATGAGATACCTGCCCTCGTGGAACTGACCTACTGGGGCAAATGACAAATTTACTAGGTGGTGTGGTAGGTATGAAGGGAACGAACAAGGCCACGTGCTAGGATGGCCATGCTGGGCAGGCCTGCTATAGACTGGGTGGCCAGGGAAGGCCTCTGTGAAGAGGCAACCCTTGGCTGGGACTTGCAGGATGAGAAGGCATGAGTGTGCAGGAGCTAGGCAGGGATTGTCCTGGGCACAGGGGCAAATGCACAAGCCCTGAAGTGGGAATGAGTTGGAGGTGGAGAAGCCCTGAGGTGGGAATGAGTTGGAGGCGGAGAATGCGGCGGGGACCGCTTCACTGGGAATCCCAAACACGAGCGCTTTGCTTCTGCGACTTCAACATCACGAGTTTTTTCTCGAATGCAAAATTGAATAGTCATTGGGTGAGTTTGTTTTTTAAGTGACTTAAAAATTATTACATCTGTTTTGTGTGCACACCACAGAAAATTTGATGAAAGGAGTGAAAGAGGAAATCAAACAGCTAGCCAGTTGTTCCAATGTCATTCATCAAATAAAACCTCCCCACCGTGGGTGTGAAATGCCATCTCTGTCATATACTAAAATCCCATATGCACTTGTAACGACCAGGCTCTCTCTTCAGTTTGTTTGTTTGTTTGTTTGTTTTAGATGGTGTTTCGCTCTTGTTGCTCAGGCTGGAGTGCAATGGTGCGATCTCAGCTCACTGCAACCTTCACCTCCCGGGTTCAAGTGATTCTCCTGCCTCAGCCTCCTGAGTAGCTGAGATTGCAGGCATGCACCACCATGCCCGACTAATTTTGTATATTTTTAGTAGAGATGGGATTTCTCCACATTGGTCAGGCTGGTCTCAAACTTCTAACTTCAGCTGATCTGCCTGCCTAGGCCTCCCAAGGTGCTGGGATTACAAGCGTGAGCCACTGCGCCCGGTCCTCTCTTCCGTTTTATCGGTCTGTCTGGTCCTGTTCTTGGGACCATACTATTTGATCCACTGTGATCTTTCATGTCTTAACTACATCTTATTGAAAAGTAATAAGGATGACTATGTAGGCATGTTGAGTGTTTTCTTGGATTACTGATATTACATTTCAGAAGGGAGTATATTTAGGCACTGATTTGTTGTTGTTGTTGTTGTTATGGAACACTAGTAGCATCCCAGGGAACATACATGTTTGTTAGATTCCAGTTTGGAAACACTAAACTTGTACCGTTTTGCTTCCAAAAGACTAGAAGGCCTGGGGTTGACCCTGGAGGAACTCAGATTCACAGAGCATTTACTGACCACCCACCACGTGCCATGCATCATGCCAGATGCTTTCGAGTGCATCGTCTCACTTAACCCTTCCTCCAGAGGTTAAGGGACTGTGTTACAGCCAGCGCCCAACATGTACCAAGTGACATGCTACATGCTGGGGATGGGAAGTTACTTCTACGTGTGTTCTATCTTCCGGTCAAATTGGACTGCTTGATGTACCCCCAAATAATCAAAATAATAGCATATTGATGGAGAGCTTTCTGTGTGCCAGGAATCAGGCTTGTCACTGAACATGAATGATCTTGTCTTACCCTCACAACAACAGTGCGCGCTCTCGCGGGAACACCTTAACTCCAGGCTTTCGTAAGCGGTATAGAGGAAAGGGCCTGCACCTTGCAGTTCGACAGAATCGGTTCTCATTTCATGGGTGAGGCCATAAGGTGTGGAGGGGTTAACTTACTCGTTGGCAGAGTCCCTCTGCTAACAAAGTGGTGAAGCTAGGACTGGACCCAGGAGAACCCAGGCTCAGAGTGCAGAGCCCGCACAGACTGCCCAAGCTCTTCTGCTTGCCAAGCCTTAGAGCGTGCCATTTCCCTGCCCTCGTTTCCATGAATTAGGGTTCTATGCATACTTCGAGGCGTCTCTGGCATGCCAGAGATGCAGCTGTTGCTTTCTTCCCTCTCCCATGACCTGCTGGGCTTGGTGCTTGGCTAGCCGGGCTGCTCTGTGGAGCTCAGCCTCCTTGAGGGTGGGGCCACGCTGGGGCGTATCTCTGGCAGCCCCGGAGATATGTGGCACAGTGCCCTATGACAGAACGGATCTTTGCTGAATGTCAAATTGACTCTAGAGGGGCCAAACCCAAGACCTTACACAGGGAGGGGGTGGTCCAAGGTTGGGCCTGTCATTATGGAGAGACAAGAGGTCCTCTCTTGGGATACTCTTAAGTGGTACAGAGAAACCATATGAGGCTGAGGTTAGAGCTGAACTGAAAATCGGCCACATCACTTACTAGCTGTGTACGCTCTGGAGCTCAATTTCCTCGTTTGGGAATTGTGAGATTTACATAAGATGAATGCACTGACGGTATAAAAAGTCCCTACCAAGGTGCTGGGGTTATAGCACTTCCTTCCCCCATCTCCTTAGTTCAACATATCTTTATGAACCTCCTATGACTCTTGAAAAACAGTGCTGAACATTGGATTTCTCAGTTGCTCCCAGGGAATAGCATTTCAGTCTAGGAGAACCCCAAGAGCACCGCAGTGGACAGATGATTTGTAAAGCTGAGGAAAATGTCCATCTGTGTTTTTATGAGGACTCTCATTGCACTGATCCGACAGATGACAGCTTCCCTCAACACTGTTCATCATTGACTGCTGAGGGTGCCTTCTGCGGTTTATAGCAGGATACTAACTTCATAAGCAATGTAGGACTTTCGCAGGGTTCCACACGAGGCGTGTCTGGATAATTCAGCCAACCTCTTCAGTCTCCAGCAGTGATGGAACCAGTAGCTCACTTGACCAGCCCTCTAATGACTCAGTCACAGGGTCATCCACTTGGGGGTGAAGGGAGGAGAAGGGAGGCCTCTCCCCACAAGCGCTTTCGGGGTGATGCCATGGATTCTTTGTACCTCAGGAGTTACTTTTGCAATTAGAGGCGCTCTCTCTCTCTCTCTCTCTCTCTCACTATTTTATGCATCTAATTCCGCTTTTCTATGCATGAGTCTTGTTGGATTCAGGCACAGCAATAAGTCTCCAAAATCAGGGTCAGAGTGAGTTTAATGAAGAAGTTATTGTTTTCTTAAGGATGAAAATAAACAGAGAGAATGGGTTATTACATAATCAATAATGTCAGCCTCTTGATTAAAACACACATGCAATTTAGCCCAAAATTATTCTCTAGTTTGGTGTTCTACAAAATTAGATTACGATAATAAATAATCGGACCTCTTGAGCGCAGGCAGGTGTCCGGGCGCTGATAGCCTCTGGAGGAGCAGCTTCCCGACCCGGATTTCCTACGGATGAAAGTTTAGCAAGACGTAGTACTGATCCCGACACCTCACTCACAGTGTCTGCAGTTATTAAAGGCTAAAAGACAACACGCATAATGGAAAAGCTTAGACTTTTGGAATCAGAGGCTGGATTTACATACTAATTTCTCTGCTTAATCAGCCGTGCAAATTTTGTTTCAAGTTAATCTTTCTGAGCCTGTTTTCTTATAATAAAACATTTTGAAATGGGGTAACAATAGCCACTGTCCAGGGTTGTTTTTATGTCTCCGCATACTGAATGTGGAAGTATATAACAGTGCTTAGCACATACTAGGCCCTCAGTATATGGTAACTAATAATGTTACAAGTGCTTAGCCGAATACAAAACCGAAGACCGTTCACACAGGTTTCAGCATGAGGGCTCGGTGAGTTAGGTACACTAAGCCCATGGTTCTCGACTTTTGCTACTCACTAGAATCTCCTGGGAAGCTTTTAAGAAAAGCCATTGTTCTGGCCTCACTTCTTAAAGATTCCAATTTTAACTGGCCTGGGGTGAGGCTGGGTGTCCACATCCTCTTACGCACGGATGTTGTGCACAGCCAGGGCTGAGCAGCCCTGCCGCGGATCCTCAGCGGGGACTGGCTGGCCAGCCTTCGTGAAGTCTTCATGAAGAGGTATTTACCCTGGGGCTGGGGGTTACAAAGGTCTGGGGTCCGGCTCTCGCACTGCCTAGTCCAGAAAGCATCTTGTCAGAGCCCTCGGGGTGGTTCCTGCTGGGAGTCAATGTCATCTTGGTAATTTATCATGAAAAATATAGCTGTCCCACAGACTAAGTATTTGCATTGGCCTGAATGGCATATTCTCCCTTTAAGCAGACTCCAGAGGAGAACAGATGATCGCAATGACAGAGCAGAGGAAGTGGTTGTATGGTTTGCATGTTACCTGGCATCTGGTTTGATGGCCCATAAAGGGGATGTGCCCTTCAGGCAGGCTGGGTGCTCCTTTGCTCCCACGGGGTCCCTTCTCACCCATGAACGGAGTCCACATGGGCAGGTCCGGAGTTTGCTGCTAGGACAACCCTTTCCATGTGCTCCGGGTCTCCCTGTCCATCCCCCTTTCTGTCCACCATGGTCACGTCATGTCGTGTCAGGAGCTTCATTCAAGTCAGCCACAACTCTCAGGCCTGGAAAACCTTTTCCCCCTTAGAGTGATTGACGCTCTCCTGTGATCCCTTCACTCTTGGTTTTGTGGTTCTGCTCCTTGCAGACTGCTATCATCAGGCCATTTAGAAACAGATCCCATACTGTGAGTCCCAACAGTAGGCCCCGCCCAAATCTGCATCTTACAAAACTTGCTAGTGTGCCAGAAAGAGGGGTGCTGTGAGCCTTAGCTGGGCTTGGATGAAAGGCAGGTGTCACAGGTGTTCATGTGCATGCCCAAGAGGAAGGGACTTGGCCTTGACCGTCATCCTTTTCATTCCAGGGGGCATTTGTGGCATTGAAAGCTGGAACTAAAATGCCTGCAGGATCGTGACCATCTGGCTTTGCCTTTAGTGCCTGCGACCTGATCCTGCCCTTGCCTGTCTGACCAGGGTGCAGCAGGGAGGAGCTGCCGGGCTTCCTGAGCCCGTGCATCTGGGAGGGATGGAGGGAGGGTGATGATGACAATGACAATTCCCTGTGGCAAATGTGTGTGTGAAGGTCAGGACCCCAGCAGTGAAGACCTTAGAAGAGGGTCTCCTTGAGAGACAGGAGGAAGCGTTGTTGAGATCCACAGTTGGGCCAGTGTTCTCCAGGGGGTCTGATGGACAAATGAACAGAAGAACCCATGATGGTGACGCCTGGGCTGGATAAAGTTACTAAGCCAGGAAAGCAAGAATTAAAAGTGAGGACTCACTTTGGGTTCAGAAGCCTGTTTGTAAAAATACCTGGAGGTATTAACTTAAGCAGGATTGAAAGGACCACAAAGGAATTGAGAATGACATTACAGTCCTTCTTACTGAAGAATGAAAACCAGGCCAGGTGCGGTGGCTCACACCTGTAATCCTAGCACTTTGGGAGGCTGAGGTGGGTGGATCACCTGAGGTCAGCAGTTCCAGCCCAGCCTGGGCAACATGGCGAAACCCCATCTGTACTAAAAATACAAAAATTACCCAGGCGTGGTGGTGCATGCCTGTAATCTCAGCTACTTGGGAGGCTGAGGCAGGAAAATTGCATGAACCCAGGAAGCAGAGGCTGCAGTGAGCCGAGATCATGTCGCTGCACTCCAGCCTGGGCAACAAAAAAAAAAAAATGAAAACCAAGTTCAGCTTAACTAATGATACAGGCCAATTCTATGTCTAGAAACCCAACATTCACTGTGGCTCTTATATTTACTTCAGTACCTTCCTTATGTTTACTTCAGTTTCTTTCCTTATATTTACTTCAGTTCTTTCCTTCCTTATATTTACTTCAGTTCCTTCCTTCCTCATGTTTACTTCAGTTCCTTCCTTCCTTATATTTACTTCAGTTCCTTCCTTCCTCATATTTACTTCAGCTCCTTCCTTCCTTATGTTTATTCAGTTCCTTCCTTATATTTACTTCAGTTCCTTCCTTATATTTACTTCAGTTCCTTCCTTCCTCATATTTACTTCAATTCCTTCCTTCCTTATATTTACTTCAGTTCCTTCCTTCCTTATATTTACTTCAGCTCCTTCCTTCCTCATATTTACTTCAGTTCCTTCCTTCCTTATATTCACTTCAGTTCCTTCCTTCCTTATATTTACTTCAGCTCCTTCCTTCCTCATATTTACTTCAGTTCCTTCCTTCCTTATATTTACTTCAGTTCCTTCCTTCCTTATATTTACTTCAGTTCCTTCTCATGAAGGAAATTTCCTTGGCTCGGAAAGGCTAAGGGAAATTTCTTGTTTGGATCCTTGTCACATTTTGTGCTCTAATTTTGCTTTTCCTATTCTCTTCTGTGGTTAGCATACCAGTCCGCATCAGAATGAGCGTGTGCCTGCATCCAGGATTTGCATACTACAGAACCAGCTGTGTCATCTCACCTCTTCCAAGCTGACTCATGGAGCAAATGTGCCAGCAGATGCCCATGGCCCAGTGACCACGGGCAGTTTTCCTGCTCAGCCACACGCCTTTGAGTTGAGTGGTGTTTGTCCCTACATCAGCTTACGCCTGTAATACATGTTATTGTGATTCAGTAATTTAATTACAGACTATGTAAGCAAATTATGTAAACCAATATAATGAGCACGAAAAGAGAGAGTTGTTTCTTGAAGGCTAAGTTGAATGATTTGGAAAGACTCACTAAGGGCAAGTTAACTTAAACATTTGCTTTCAATTAAGTGTAGGGAAGATTAGGGGAATATAATAAAAATAAGGAAGGCCTCTGTGCTGAAATTGCTTTTCATGAGTCTTTAAGATCTTTCGCTGCTTCTTTAAAGAAATTAACACTTGGGCCAGGCGCAGTGGCTCACGCCTGTAATCCCAGCCCTTGGAGGCCGAGGCAGGCGGATCACAAGGTCAGGAGTTTGAAACCAGTCTGGCCAATATGGTGAAACCCCATCTCTACTAAAAATACAAAACTTAGCTGGGCGTGGTGGCATGCACCTGTGATCCCAACTGCTTGGGAGGCTGAGGCAAAAGTATTGCTTGAACCCGGGAGGCGGAGGTTGCAGTGAGCCGAGATTGTGCCACTGCACTACAGCCTGGGCAACAGAGCAAGACTCCATCTCAAAATAAAAAAAGAAAAGAAAAGAAAAAGAAATTAACATTTGGCAGTGGTTCATGCCTTCATGCCTGTAATCCCAGCACTTTGGGAGGCTGAGGTGTGCGGATCACCTAAGGTCAGGAATTTGAGGCATGGTGGAACCCCGTCTCCACTAAAAATACAAAAATTAGCCAGGTGTAGTGGTGCTTGCCTGTAGTCCCAGCTACTCGGGAGGCTGAGGCAGGAGAATCGCTTGAACCCAGGAGGTGGAGGCTGCAGTGAGCCAAGATCGTGCCACTGCACTACAGCCTGGGTGACAGAGCAAGACTCCATCTCAAAAAAAAAAAGAAAGAAAGAAATTAACATTTGGCAGTGGTACACGCCTGTAATCCCAGCACTTTGGAAGCTTGAAGTGTGCGGATCACCTAAGGTCAGGAGTTCGAGACATAGTGGAACCCTGTCTCTACTAAAAATACAAAAATTAGCCTGGTGTAGTGGTGCGTGCCTGCAGTCCCAGCTACTCAGGAGGCTGAGGCAGGAGAATTGCTTGAACCCAGGAGGTGGAAGTTGCAGTGAGCCAAGATCACACCACTGCACTCTAGCCTGGTCAACAGAGTGAGACTCCATATCAAAAAAAAAAGAAAAAAAGACATTAACATTTGAAATTGTGGCGAATGCTTTCTAGGTGGAATTTGAGCAAGAAAGGAGGCAAGCTGCCTAGCGGAGGCACCACACTCAAAGAAAGGCTTTGGCCCTGCTCAAAATATTGGCAAGTGAATTTCCATATGTGTGTTTTAAGATAAAATGTTTAAAGTATTTATATAATTTTTTATCATTGATTCATTCATCTGATGCCTATTTTCCTGTGTGTCTGCTATGCATTGGTATTCTACATTCTGGGAACGCTGAAATGAATGAAATCAACAAGGCTCCTGCCTTCTTAGGATTTCCATTCTAGGGAAGGAGCCCGCAGCAGACAAATGTGTACCACATCCTATGTGATGCACGTGGATCGTGCACGTGGATGCCCTGTGCAGGGGTGGAGAGGCAGTGACGGGTGAAGAGACTGATGTGACCATCTCTCTAATGAGGCAGCATTGGAGCAGAGACGGAAATCAAGTGAGGGCTGGGAGCCAGGCCGAGATATGGGGCAGAAGGACCTCTGAGGGGAAGCCCCGAACTGGGCCTGGGCTGATGCATTTCAGGAAGAGGAGGGGGCAGCCTGCCTGGAGGGGCCGATGGGAGGTCAAGAGCAGGGTTGAGAGCAGGGAGACTGCAGGGCAGATGGCTCAGGCCTTGGGGATCCTGGTGAGGACTTTGGCTGTCATCCTGAAAGACACGGAGAGCCCTGCAGTGTTCTGAGGAGGAGACTGGCCAGGTCAGGTCAGCTTTATTTTCAAAGGTCACCAGGATGCTGTATGGAGAACTGGCTGGAGCAGGGCAACAGTGGAAGCAAAAAGTCACAAAGGGAACAGAGAAGGACGAGTGTAGGGTCCAGGACCTCCTGGAAAGGACAGTTGGAGACTGTCCAGGTGTGGACTGTGGGTGGGAGCATCCAACCCCAAAAGGTGCCCTGGAGGCAGAAGCTTCCAAGCACCATGCAGGCGGAAGGAGGCGGGAAGGAAAGGAGGTGAGACCCACAGTCCTGCCCGCTGCAGTAGCTGGAATGGAAAGGCAGGAGGGACGAAATGGGGCGCAGGGAGGATGTTAGCAGGGAGGAGGGAGGCCCTAGTGGTGACTGGGGAGAGGGACCCGCCTCCCTGCTATTGGGCCCAGCTAACGGCACCCCGCTGGGCACAGGCCTGGCCACGTCTCCCACACGGAAACTGAAGGTGGAGTTATCTCCACTTGCTGCCACAAGGCAAAGCAGAAGTTGATTTCACTGTTAAAAGCCATTTTCCTGACTTGAGAATTCTTGGGCGCTGTCTCCTTCCTGTCTTCTGCCCTGTGGCTTTCTTTCCCCTCTAATGAAGACGGCAGAGTAAGGAGATGACAAAGCCTGCTTTTTTTTTTTTTTTTCCCCCCTGGAAATGGAGCCTCACTGTGTCGCCCAGGCTGGAGTGCAGTGGCGCGATCTTGGCTTACTGCAACCTCTGCCTCCTGGGTTCAAGCAATTTTTCTGCCTCAGCCTCCTGAGTAGCTCGCAAAGTGCTAGGGTTACAGGCGTGAGCCACTGTGCCCGGCCGAAGCCTGCTTTTCGTTAGTCTCTGTGGCAGACCTGACCTAGTCTCTGTGGCAGGGGAGCTCTGAGGAGCCTGTGGCGGGGCCTGCGGAGCGTCGGGGAGCGCAGGCCTGCTGCCCTGGGGCTTTCCTGCCCACGTTTGGCAGTCACTGTTGGGGAATGCCGCAGCTGAGCTCCTTGTTGGGGGAAAATGAGCCTAAGGCTTACATTTCTCAGGCTTTAAGTAAATGCTCTGTGGTTTAAAAGCTTTTGGAAAATGCCTGTTTATGGGAGTCTATTTTATGTACAGGTGTCGGCAATATATCTGGAGAAAAAGTGGTCCCTGGAAGCCTAGGGACCTGGCTGGGACCCCAGGGAGGACGGGAAATGCCTCAGCTCCAGCTCACTTTTAGTAAGGACCAGATAGTTCTGGTTGAGGAATGGAAGGAACATGGTCGGGGTATTTTACCCCAAAGGCCTGACTCTAATATTCTGCCCTGTTTGCCTCCACCTTTGGGACTGGGCTTTGGGAACAAATGATGCCACAGGGTTGAAGAGCCTGGGTGTCTGAATCTTGTCCTGATACAGCCCTCTGTCCCCTTGATGTCCTCAAGACATGGAGGACAAGACAAATGTCTGCTTTGGATTCTAATAAGCTAATGTGGGCCCTGTGGAGAATGCCTCTTTACTGGGCAGGTTGGGGGACCAGGATCAGGTCACGTGGCTGTTCCCCCAAGCCCACACATGCATCTTTCCATGGCAGGAAAAGCCTATCTGGGAAGCAGCTGCCCACCAGGGAGAGCCAGGGGCTGGGAGCCTTCACCCCAGGACCGGAGACATGGCGGGTCTGGACCAGCTGCTGCCCGACCACCTGCGGGTGGGAGAGACCTCCATAGATGGTGAGACTGGAGGCTCCCTTGCCTCTCAGCAGGTGAAGGGAGAGAAGAGAGGCAGATCTTCTCTGGGCAGGACTGTCCCAGCCAGAGGCACTCAACCCCATCGGCCCCAGCCTTTCTCACATTTTTGGAAACATTGTTTTCATTGGTAAATACACCTAACGTACATAAACTTGCATAAAAGTGTGTGTCCAGTTGAATGAAGAATTATGACGTGGACACCTGGGTAATACTCCTTAGGTCAGGGACTAGACTAGAACTTGCAGCCTGGAAGCCCCTGTATGTGTCTCCCTGGCCAAACCCTTCCTCCTGGCAGGGTCACCATCCTCCTAGCTTTTAGGATGGTCATCTCTTTTCTTTCCTTTATAATCTGATCGCTTATGTATGTATTCTTAAACAACACACTTTAGCTTTGGCTGTTTTTCAGCTTGATAGAAATGGAATCATACTGTATGGATTCTTTTTTTTTTTTTTTTGAGACAGAGTCTCACTCTGTCTCGCAGGCTGGAGTGCAGTGTGCAATCTTGGCTCATTATAACCTTCACCTCCTGGGTTCAAGCAATTCTCCTGCCTCAGACTCCCGAGAAGCTGGGATTACAGACGCCCACCACCATGCCCGGCTAATTTTTGTATTTTTAGTAGAGGTGGGGTTTCACCGTGTTGGCCAGGCTGATCTTGAACTCCTGACCTCAAATAATCCACCCACCTTGGTCTCCCAAAGTGTTGGGATTACAGGCATGAGCCACCATGCCTAGCCTGTATTCTTTTATCTTGCTTCTTTCCTTCGACATTGCTTTTTGAGATGCATCTATTGAGGTATGTGTGGCTTAAGTTCACTGAGTTTTCATTGCGGTATAGAATTTTCTTGTGTGAATCTGCCACAACTACTTATTCACTTCCCTGTAAATGGAAAATTGGCTGTGGAATGGGTTGTTAGCAGTGGACAAGGCTGTGATGAATATTTCCGAGGGTGAGTCACTGTGCACACGTGCTCAAGTTTCTCCATAGTCTGCACCTAGAATTGGAAGTTCTGGATTTCCATATCCATAATTTTAAACATAAAGCAACTCTTTTCCAAAGGGATAATTGGGTTGTCCAAATCTTCATGGGTTTGTCTATTTATTATTTTAGTTTTGTTATTTTTTTGCATTGTATGTTTCGAAGCTATGTTATTAATACATAAAATTATATCTTTTGGTGAATTGAGCGTATTCAAAAACACTTTTGGCTTACATTCAAAAATGTCCGTGAGAGCACTGTGTACTGCCAACACTGAGCAACAGCCCCGCGTAGAAAACTCACCAAATGGTGTCTTTGTATCATTAAGAAGTGACCCAAATGATCTCTGCTAATGCCTTTTGCTTTTAAACCTAGGTTGAACTTGTAACCTTGTTGCCTCAGGATCTTGGAAAAAGAGACCACAAGAGAGCAAAGTTGGTAAGTGTGAGCCATAGAAGGTTGGAGACAGGAGCAAGGTTGCTCCCCAGTGAGGGTCTTGGCCCCTCTCCCTTCTCTTCGGAGATGGCATCTTATTATAATTCCTCCAGGCTCAGGGATGAAGAAGTGTCCTCAGTTCTCTCCCTCAGGGGAACTGGAATGAGGCAGAGGAGGTGGAGCAAAAACTTGAGGACAGCCATGTGCACCTGCCGGTTCCCGGAAGCCGAGCAACAGAGACCCATTTGCACACAGCCATGGCCTCTCCACATGCTCACCCACCACCCCAGGGGAGTTGGTGGCTGGCGCCTCCCTTCCTGAATTTTTTTCTTGCATGTTGATTTTCCTTTAGCTCTGGGTGCGAGGATGCTCTCAGGTACTGTATTACAATGATGTGCTTCCTCTCAGCTCACACAGAGGGCCAGATATTTGTCAATTTTGTTGTTCTTTCATTCATGTATGTATTAATCAATCAGTCAACAAATGCTAATTGAGTACAGGCATTGGGCTGTTCCGATTCTTCCTTTTGAGTTTCCTGGTCACTGTTTAGGGACACTAGACAACATTGTCTTTGAAAGGCCAGAGATGCACTCTGAGGTCCTGTGGTGGCCAGGAAGGCTTTGGCCAGTTAGTAGGGGAGGGCGAGCAAGTGGGTTTCCCCACTTCCTTGGACTCTTCTCTTTGCAAGTTGGAACCTCTGATGTGAACATTTCTTGCTACAGGGTAACTCTACTCCTGAGAACCGAGAAGGCTGGTGACAGGAAAATGCCCCCCTGAAGCTGGCTGGGGATCTCACTTAGGGGCGACATAAAGTGAGGAGTGTGCCGCCGAATGCCCCTGATTCTTTCTCCCCAAACTAACAAGATCTTAATTAAACTTCACTCCGGCAGACAATTCGGGGCTAAGCTAACTGCCAGTTGCCGGGGGGCTTCTAGAGGCCAAGGCTTTAACAGCCACCATCCAGTCAAGGGAAGACTAGGATTGGGAAGTGGAATTGTATTGCCAAAGTGGGATGCTTTTGAGAGTTAAAGAGGTGCTATTAATACATATAAAAGAATAACAGCTGTAAACCAGAACTGTCTTAGGCAAACTGGGATATATGATCACCCTTTCTAGAATGGTGTTTTTCAGAAGCAATCTGCAATGAAAAAAAAAAAAATGTAGTCTGCTTTTCGGAATGTAACTCAGAACTCCTGCTGACTAACAGGCATCCTCCGAGACAAATCTGACTGCTCCTTCCATTTCCCCTAGAGCACGGAGCAGGAGCACAGCCCTGACACTGCTGGGTTGGGGCTACTTTATAAAGCCACTCTGGACCTCCAGGACGTGGAAAAGATGCGTGCCGTGCTCCCCTGGGGAAGGAGCCACCAGCCTGGAATCTCAGGGACTCTTTGAAGATGTGCAGGCAGGAGGGAGGAAATTCTTGCTGCTTGGTGGGGTCAGAACACGGGCCTTTGCTCCACACTGACATTTCCTTCAAAGGTCAAGAATGAGTTTGGGCTTTGTAGATGTTTTGCCAAAATACGATTTAGGGGAAGTTCCAAGCCCGGAGATTCAGTTTTTAAGTCTGCTGTCTCCTGTTTCCAGGCCACGGTGCATTCATTGATAGTATTTTTAGAAGAGGACCTTTGAAAATGGGAAGGCAGGTATGATAGCAGGGTGATTCATTGGCTGTGCCTCTGCACTGGACGTCCTGGAGGCTGGGCATGAGGTCCCGGACGTGTGTGGATCACAGAGGGGCAGGGGCTGGCACCATGAAGTAGGCAGGAACCCAGAGCACTATAACTGCACTGTGAGCTCTCAGGTAGACCAGAGAGGTGAGGCAGGAACCTGGAATTTGGATATAATTGCAGGGCTAGGATGGCACTGACACAGCCTCCTGTGTCACAGCTTCCATCTCTGCGCGTGGGGCAGAATGAGCACCAAAGCACACGCAGGATCATGACTCACCTCCCACCTGTCCCCCCTTGCCTTGCCCTCAAGCCTTACTGCCGAGATACCACGTGTGTAGCCCTCTGTGTGCTTGGGCTGAGATCTGCTCAGCTTTCTGCTTCCAGCAAATGTCCCACCTTCTGAGACTTACCAGATGCAAAACCCAGAATTCTCCTCCTAGGGAGAGGGAGCTGCCCTGCAGGAACGGCCAGGCATTGGCTGACCCTCCGGCCTGAGGCGATGACAACCGGGAAAGATTTTCCATGCCTTTTTTGTTCTACAAAAGAAAAAAAAAAACAAAACAGGAAGACTGAAAGAACGGTTTATAATTGATTCTTAATAAGGAAAGATAATTAAACAAATAATAGTGCTAACGATAATAATTACTAGATGCAGTAGTAAATTTCTTAAATGCAGCATTTCAACTAATCCTCACAAGGACCCTCTGAGGTTGATATCATTATCTCCATATTTGAGGTGGGGAAACAGAGGCAGAGAGAGGCTGAGTTGCTTGCCTGACATCGCACTGCTGGGAAGTGGCGCCAGTGTGGGAGCTGCCCTGGTTCATGTGGGACACAGGGACAATGACAATTGGCCACACAAGAATGTCCTTGGGCTCCCACTCCCAAATCCCACAACTTCCCCTGTGTTTCTCTCTATCCTTTCCCCTTTCTAAATCGTGAGGAAGGCAGAGGTGGCCCTGCCTGTCCAAGGCTTGGGCGTCCTGAGGGGACCTTCTCTCTCTGCTCCAGCTTTTCTCATTCCCCATTGGGTCCTCCCATCAGCACTTAATGTCTCACGTCTGCCATGAAAAAGAACCAGACAAAAGCTCTCTTCCTGGGGGGCTTCCTCCCCCTTCTCTGTGCTTCCTTCCTCTGCCACTAAATTTCTAGCAAGAACTTGGGTGAGTTCTCTGCGTCCACTTCACAGCCCGCTGCCATCTGCATTCTGCCCCCATCAGCACGGCCTGGTCACCCATCAGCTCATAACTGACCCCAGCGTCTGCCTCTGTCCCTGTCCCACTCGCCTTCTCGGAGGACTCGTGAGCGACCAGTCGTTCCTGGCTGCAGCGCTCCCTCTCTCTGCCTTTCCTCACGACACCTCCTCCTGATTCTCCCTCTCTTCCCCCGAGCCGCTCCTTCCCAGTTTGCTTTACAGATGCTCCTCTTCCTGCCTACTCGTGAGGCTGAATTTTAGGTGTCAGCTTGACTGGGGCTCGGGGTGCCCACGTACCCTGGGTTTGTCTATGAGGGTGCTTTTGGACCAGAAGCATTTGAATGGGTGGGTGGAGCAAGGCAGATGGCCCTCCCCAGTGTGTGTGTGGGCCTCAGCCAATCTGCTGCCGGCCTGAATAGAACACACCGCGAGGGAAGGGAGAATTCACCCTGTCTGCCAGGCTCCTGGAGCCGGAGGAGCCGCAGTCTCCCGCTGTCGGACTCAGGCTAGAACTTACACCATCAGCTCTCTTGCTTTCCAGTCCTTTGGACTCAGACTGGAACTGGCTCTCCAGCTTGCTGATGGCAGATCTTGGGACTTCAGTCTTCATGACTGTGTGAGCCAATTCCTTATAATAAATCTCTTTATATAGGTATTTATATATAGTCTATGGGTTCTTTCTCTGGATAAGCCTGAGTAATGCACCCTTCCACAGTGCTGGTGTCCCTGAGCACTCTTCGCTTCTCCTTGCTCCTGTAACCTCATGTCTGTGACAACAGAATTTGTGTCACATTGTCAGTAAGACCCTTGAGGGCACAGATTGCATCTTATTCGTCTACCGAATCCATAATAGGTGCTCAGCAGGTGTTTGAACAAATGAATGAACAAACTACAAACTTGAAGACACAGAGAACCAAGCATAATACATATGACCATGAGTGATTGTCATCCACCGTCCATGTCCTCCTCATTTTAGCGATGGGGACTGCCATCCAGATGCAGAAAGCTAAAGATCCCCTCCCTGGAGACTAGACTATTACACCGTAATCTCAGCACTTTGGGAGAGAGAGGTGGGAGCATCACTTGAGGCCACAAGTTCACGACCAGCCTGGGCAACATATCTCATCTCTACAAAACAATTTAAAACATTAGCCATCTGTGGTGACACACATCTGTGGTCCCAGCTATTGGGGAGGCTGAAGCAGAAGAATTTGCTTGAGCCCAAGAGTTTGGGGCTCCAGTGGGCTATGATCGTGCCATTGCATTCTAGCCTGGGCAACAGAGTGAAACACCTGTCTCTCAAAAAAAAAAAAAAAAAAGATAAAAATAAAAAATAAATAAAATAAAATAAAATCCCCTTTCTGGTCCTCTGCACCCATCACCATGAGTCCTGCTCACATCCTCAGATCATCACAGCAGGGGTGTGCCCTGGGCCCCTCGGACTTCCTCTGACCCTAAAGTTAAGGCTTTTACCTCCCCTGCTGTGGTTATTTTTAAAAATCTTTCATCCATTTTTGTCTCTGCATTGCATCACACTGCTAAAATGGAATCTCTTCTCTCTGCTCAGAAAGACCAGTGCTCAATTTTTCTTACCCATTACACTGCAGGAAATGGGCTTAGTCCCCCATGCTATAGTGACTCCAAGCTGGTTGAACTGGCATTTCTTCTGTTTGTGCCTGTTTGTTGTTGTTGTTGTTGTTGTTGTTATTTATTTGCATTTGGCATTTTTTCCATTTGGCTACCGCAGGCCTTGAGCCTCAGGACTTTACCATCACACTGGTAAGATGAGATAAGAGGTGCCTTACCTTACCATACTGCTTAAAGTAGTTTCCTTCCAGTCTCCTGCCTCAGTCCCTCTCTATTTCCCCCGTTTGTTTTCTTTATTAATTGTGGGCCAATGTTTGTCTCTGTCTGGACTGCCCAGCCTGCCCCTGCCCCAGAATGTAAACCCTTAAGATATGTACTTTGTCTTGCCAATAACTATGTCCATAGCACCTAGGACACAACTTGACCCAATACATATTTATTGAATAAATATCACCATATGAATATTTCTTTATTTGCTGTTGTTGTGACTATGTGTAATATTCCGACCTGGACAAGACAGAGCTGTCTTATTTCTCTAGGTTGTCTGACTCTAAGGTCTTCCCTCTGGTCTCGAAACCCCTCTGTGCGCTCTTCTTAGTGTTCAGATGGGCAATGCCTCATGGCAAGACATCTGTAGGAAAATTTGAGGGTACAGATTGTGTCTTATTCAACCTGACCCATAATAGGTGCTCAGAAAGTGTTTTAACAAGTGAATGAATAAACTACAAACTTGAACACACAGAGTAAATCTCTTTTCATTCATGTTACTCTGCCATTTTCTTGATGGTTGACTTTTAGGATGTATATAATTCAAGAACTAGAAAATATAAAGTTATGATTGGTAGACCATTATAGTCACCATGGAGTGCTTCCCATGGAATGGTCCTCATCGTTTTTGAGTTAATTTTTGTGTAAAGTATGAAGTGTAGGTTAAGGTTCATTTATTTTGCATATGGATGGCCAACTGTTCTGTTTGCTGAAAAGACTGCCTTCTCCACTGAATTGCTTTTGCACCTTTTAAAAAAGTCAGTTGGCCATTTGTGTGGGTCTGTTTCTGAATGCTCTGTTCTGTTCCATTGATCTAAGTGTCTGTCCCTTCACCAGTACCGGATTGCGTGTTTACTGTAGCTTTATAAGTCTTTGAATCAGGCAGTGTTTTTGGATTTGAATTTGGATTTGGATTCCTCCAACTTCATTCTTCTTTTTCAAAATTGCTTTAGCTATTTTAGTTCCTTTGCTTTGCCAGATTTTAAAATCAGCTTGTCTATCTCTATTTTTAAAAGTCTGCTGGAATGTATCTACTGGAATGGTATAAAATCTATACATCAATTTTGGGAGAATGGACAACTCTACTATGTTGTGTCTTGTAGTTCATAAGCATGACCGTTTTTCATCTCCTTAGATATGCTTTGAGCCCAGCCTGGGCAACATGGTGAGACTCGATGTCAATTAAAAAGAAAAAAAAAAGAATGAGGACTTTTTTTAGAATAAGTACGTCCCATGCAATACTTGGGACATGCTTACACTAAAAAATTAGTCATTCTTTATCTGAAATTTGAATTTAATTAGGTATCTTACACTTTTATTTACTAAATCTGGTAATATTAATTATTTCATTTTGGGGGAAGCTATGACAAATGGTATTTTTTAAAATTTTGGTTTTTAATTGTCCATTATTGGTATAGGCAAATATGCTTAATTTTTGTGTGTTGACCATGTAGCCTGTGATATTTCTGAATTTACTTATTGGTTCTAAGAGGCTTTACATTTTTTATTTTATTTTCAAAATTCCTTGCGATTTGCATGTTGTCTTCAAAGGTTGACAGTTTCGCTTCTTCCTGTCTGTTTTTTGTTCTTGTGCTATTGCACTGGCTAGGATTTCTAGTGTGATATTAAGTAGGAGTGGGGAAGGTGAAGTCCTTACCTATTTGCCATGTTAGGAGGCAAATATTCAGTTTTTCCTTTAGATGATGTTAGTTGTAGGATTTTTGTAGATACTCTGTATCAGGCTGAGCTAGTTTCTTTCTGTTCCTAGTTTGCTGAGAGTTGTTATCATGAGTGGATGTTGAATGTTGTCCATTTTCTTCTACATTTATAATCATATTGTTTTTCTATTTCCTCCCTTCTTCTTGCTTTGGGTTTATTTTCCTCTTCTTTTTCTAGTTTTTTAAGGGTTCAGCTTAGATTATTTGGCTGAGAACTTTCTTCTCTTCTAGTCTAAGCATTTTAATGCTCAGCACTGCTTTAGCTGCATCCCACACATATTTTTTTTTAGATGGAGTCTTACTCTGTCGCCTAGGCTGAAGTGCAGTGGCATGATCTCACCTCACTGCAACCTCCGCCTCCTGGGTTCAAGCAATCCTCCTGTCTCAGCCTCGCAAGTAGCTGGGATTACAGGTCCGTGCCACCATGCCCAGCTAATTTTTATATTTTTGGTAGAGACAGGGTTTCGCCATGTTGGCCAGGGTGGTCTTGAACTCCTGACCTCAGGTGATCGGCCTGCCTTGGCCTCCCAAAGTACTGGGATTACGGGCATGAGCCACCACACCCGGCCTCCCCACACATTTTGATATGTTGTATTTTCATGTTTTTTTCAATTCAAAATACTTTCTAATTTCCCCTGAAACTTCTTTTTGGAACCATTATTTAGAAATATGTTGCTTCATTTTCACAAATTTGGAGATTGTTATCTTTCTGTTATTTATAGTTTAATTCCATTATATTCCATACTTGGTATGATTTTAATTCTTTTACTTTTGTTACGGTTTGTTTTATGATCTAGTGTGTAATCTATCTTGGTGAATGTTATATTTGCACTTTAAAAGTACTTATAGTTTGCTGTCGTTTTGTATACTGTTTTATAAATGTCAATTGGATACAGTTGATATATGGTATTGTTCATTTCATCTACATCCCAGCTGGTTTTCTACTCATTCTATTTATGAACAAGAGATGACTGTGGAAAATCTAACTAGATTTGTGGATTTGTTTATTCTTCCATTTAGTTTTGCCAGTTTTTGCTTGTTGTTTTTTGTTTTTTCAAAGAGATGAGGTCTCGCTCTGTTGCCCAGGCTACAGTATAGTGGTGCAATCACAGCTCACTGCAGCCTGAACTGCTGGACTCAAGGGATTCTCCTGCCTCTGCCTCAGCCTCCCAAGTAGTGAGGGCTATAGGCATGTACCACCACACCCAGCTAATTTTTAAATTTTTTGCAGATAAGGGGTCTTGCTATGTTGCCCAGGCTGGTCTGTAACTCCCGGGCTCAAGCAGTCCTCCCACGTGGCATGCTTCTTGTATTTTGAAGCTCTAATTTTAGGTGCATATACATATAGGATTGTTTTGGCTTCTTGATTTACTGACCCTTTTATCATTACATAGTTTTTCTTTATTTCTGACTATTTTCTTTGCTGTAAAATCTACTCTGATATTGACACTTAGCTTTCTTTGGTTTGTGTTTGTGTAACGTATTTCGTCTTTTTATTTTTACTAATATCATAATATAGAATATTTATATTTAATGTAATTAGTGGTATTTTAGATTTAGTCCTACCATTTTATTATTTGAATTCTATTTCTTTTCTCATTCTTGTTTCATTCTTTTGTTTCCTCATTCTTGCCTTTTGTTAGGTTATTTGATTATTTTTAGTCCCTTTAATTATTATTTATCTCCTTGTGTGGTTTCTACTTATTGCTCTAGGGATTACAATGTAGAGGCTTAACTTCTCACACTTTACTTAAAATCAGTATTTTACTACTTAAGTGGAGTGTGGAAATCTTACCACCATATTGGAATCTTTACCCACCCCACGCCTCTTATTACTCTTGTCTTACATCGATATACATTGAAAATTCCATCAGACAATGTTATAATTTTGTCTTTTAACTGTCAAATGCAGGTTAAATAACTCAATAGGAACAGAAAAGTCTTTTATATTGACCTAGATATGTACCATTTCCGTTGCGTCCTTCATTCCTGATGTTTCAGGCTTCCTCGTGGAATCACTTCCCTTCCGTCTGCTGAACTCCCTTTAGCAATTATTCTAGAACGTGTCTGCTGGCAATGAATTCTCTTATTTTTTCTTTATCTGAGACTGTCTTTATTTTACTTTCTTACTGATGGATATTTTCAGTAAATACAGAATCATGGGTTGACGCTGGTTTTCCTTTCAGCGCTTTGAAGATATACACATCCCTTTTTGCTCTCGTGGTTTTTTAATGAGAAATCCAGTCAATTGAATCATTGTTCCCTCTTCGGTAATAAGTTTGCTCAGTGTGAGATCAGCCAACACTGTCTTACTGTCATTGACTGCTTTTAATCATCACATGTCTTAAATCTAGTATGGAGCCTAAACCCCTCAAATGCACTACTTCAGGTAGGTCTCCTGTGCTCAGGTCCCAATTCTTGTCGGTTCAGTAAACTAACTTTGAGAAAGAAGGGAGTAAACATAGATTATCCTCCTAAGCTTACAGACCCAACTTCAAAACCACATCTCCACCCAAGGACCTGGATTCCCTTTCACCGCGTCCACTGTGTCTTGATTTCCCTCTGTCTCCATCCTTTCCCTTGCTGTCACTGACTGATATTTGAAGGGTAGAATTACTAGGAAAGAGAATAAACCCGGATGTCTCTTTCCTCTCGTTATAAATTATGTGACAGGTTAACAGTGAGCCCTAGGCTTTATTCTGTCTTGAATTTGTAGATAAAGTCTCTAAATTCCCTCAGGCGGACATAAAACAACAACCTGTTTTAGCTTTTTGGGTGAACCGAGCTCAGTCTGCAGGAGCCTTTATAAACAGGGCCGTGGGAGTGTTGGAAGGCATGTCCAGGCCTGACGGCTGCTGGTGGTGACAGCCGGAGACAGTTTTGACAGACGCTTATAAAAAAGAAAAGAACAGAAAAACAGGCTGTGAGAGTTCATAGGCCGATTAAGTAGAACATTTCATCTCATTCCTTGTGTTGTTCTCCCAGGGACATAGAACTAGGTTTTCCTCCACGGGCCCTGTGCTTCACCTGGGACACAAGGCGGCTGTGGAAGGACCGCAGGGAGGTGCCAGGTCTGGCCTCCAGGACGGCCGTCTGTGGCATAACCCTGCATCGGTAGCAGCAGTTCCTGCTTTTTCAGAAATGCAGGAGCACCGGTTCTAGTAGGCAACTACTTCCAAAGAACAGTGTGTAGAACATACCCTTCTTTCCCCAGAAACCCTTATTAAGCATCATTAAGTGCAAGACACTGCCCACAGCTCAATGATCACATTGAAAATGGCTGTGATGCATATTGGTGCTAATCAGAGTGACACAACTCCACGAGGCATATATAAGAGTGAAATTCTTTCTTTAATTTTGAGAGGAACTCTAAGGATAAAAGGGAAAATGCCCACAGTCCAAACCTCTACTGTCTGCTTGGGATTTCTTCTGAGTTCTCACCTATGTGACTGAGCAAGTTGAGCACATCTTTGCTGGAAATAATGCCAAGGAGGCGTTGACATCGGATCCTTTTTAAGTGTGACGTCGATGAGTTCGGGGAGTGCTCATCGTCCCTTTTGAGCTACGCAGAAGCAGAACTCGTGTCTCCACGACTCTTGTGACAGCTCCCCTCAGCGTGTGTCTCTTCAGAATCAGGCTCTTTGCACATGAGGCTCGCTCCTAATCAAGCAGATCCTTTTTATGGCTAAGGAAATGTGCGCCTAAAGAATTCTGCCAAGGCCCCGTGCTACAGAGTTAGCCCTGGTATTTCTGGCTCAAGACAGGTGGTTGCTCCACAACTCCACCCAACATCTTTTTCATGACTGTTTTTGTCTTTTTCACGGTGTTACCCTCAAACTATCAAGAGGAGACTCTCGTTTGCTTGGAGACTTTGCTTTCTTGGAAGTCCTGGAACACCTGCCAAATGCTCCTGCACTTTCAGGTCCGCTTAGGAGCCTTCGACCTCTCCCTCACCGCCTGTCTGCACCTGCACCGTGGCTCTGCTGGTTGGCAGAGTCTGCATGTCATTGTCTTTGCATTCAGGGTTGAGCCCCAGCTGGGATACTGTAAGCACTCAGTATGACAGAGCCTTCCTCCTTCCTCAGCTCACACCATTCCCGACAGTCCTTCTGCCCACCTCCCAGCTCCTGACCTTGCTTCATAGTACCCTGCCTGGCTTTCTTCAGTACTCTGCACTCTCTCTGACTGCCAGTCTTTGAAGGCATCTGAAATCTCTCCTGCCCTCCCAGCCGCACATCTGGGTTGCAAGCCCTCTGTGCTCCAGTGCCCTGATGCAGACTGCGCAGACCACACCACATTTCCTCTCTGCATCTCCCACTACTAGACCATGACCCTGAGGACAGTGAGCACTCAGAAAGTACCCCATGCCCAGCAGTAGGCAAAGCCCTGGGAATGCAACTGTGCATGGGAAACAGTTCTTGTCTTCAGGAGCTCCTGGGCTATTCAATTACAGTTGATTAAATCTTGGTTCTTTTCTTGCCAAGACAAACAGTAGGAGAAGGATGGAAAGTGTCCCTTGTTTCAGCGGTGCCATGGTCACTGGTGGCAGGTGAGGGTGGGTGGTCTTGCAGAGGACCAGGAGGCAGGGGCAGATGGGCATGAAGGCAGTGGCGGTGGGCACAGCTGTTGATGAGTTTGGCACCGAGGCAGGGGTTGGAGAGCTTGTGGAGGGGAGCCAGAGGCAGGGGAAGTGAAAGCAGTGATCTATTAAAGCTGTTACTGCTTTCGTTGTTATTAACAGTGGGAGATTTGACCACATTTAAAAGGTGGCAGAGAAAAGATATCGTAGTGGAGACTGAAGTGTAGAGGAGGAGGGCTCCTTGGTGAAATGAATGTGCCGCATTAGTTTCTTGTGGCTGTTGTAACAAACGACCACAAAACAGCAGAAACATCTTTGCTTGCAGTGCTGGAGGCCAGAAGTCTGCATTCGAGGTGTCGGTTGGCTGCACTCCCTCTGAAGGGCTGCCTCTGTGGACACATCACCTTCTCCTCTTCTCTGTTAACTCTCCCTGTACCTCACTTTTTCTTTTTTTAGAGACGGGATTTCGCTGTGTTGCCATGGCTGGTCTCGAACTCCTGGACTCAAGTGATCCTCCTGCCTCAGCCTCCTGAGTGGAGACCACCACATCTGGTAACCTCCTTCTTATAAGGACGCTTGTGATGACATTTAGGGCCCGCCCGCATAACCCAGGATGATCTCATCGCAAGGTCCTTAACTGAATCACACACCTGCAAAGAACTTTTCTCCAAGTAAGGTAACATTTAAAGCTTCCCGCGATTTGGACCCGCAGTCCTGGGGGCTGTTATTCAGTCTGTTACCATCTGTGAAGAATAGGAGGCACGGGGTGGGATCCTCCTGTGGGTGGAAGCGTGCAGCTGGGCAGGAGGAGGGGCCCTGTCCACTGTTAGAGGAGGAGCTGCAAGGATGGGTGGAAATGCAGACAAGTTCGGAGCAGGAGCTGGGGGTGCAGAGTTGGCGGGGAGAACTGGTAGGAAAGGGCTCAGAAGAAGATTGAAGACTGTGTGAAATCACTTTTTTTTTTTGGACACAGAGTCTTACTCCGTCGCCCAGGCTGGAGTGCAGTGGCAAGATCTTGGCTCACGGCAACCTCCGCCTCCCGGGTTCAAGCGATTCTCCAGCCTCAGCCTCCCGAGTAGCTGGGATTACAGGCACACGCCACTGCGCTCAGATAAATATTGTATTTTTTTAGTAGAGATGGGGTTTCACCAAGTTGGCCAGGCTGGTCTTGCACTCCTGACCTCAGGTGATCTGCCTGCTTCAGCCTCCCAAAGTGTTAGGATTACAGGCGTGAGCCACCGTGCCCGGCCATGAAATAACTGAGAGAATTAGAAGTGACTGGAGATAGGGAGGAGAACTTCCAGGCACTGCGAGGGCCACTTGTAGCGGGAGGCCATGGATTGGTGGTGGCACCAGACCCATGCTAGGGAGACATTCTCTGACAGTTGAAGCAGCCTGGGTGTGCATGTGCGTGTGAACATAAGGCAGAGGCTGACTCAGAATAGTGCCGGTTTAGCAGAGCAGGTTTGCAGGGAGGATACGGCGGGATCAAGGGTGCTGGAGCAAGTGCGGTTTAAATGATGGCACAGAAATGGTTTAGGCTGCACAGGACAGTGGGAAATATAGGGAGGAGTCTGGACTGACTAAGGGATTGGCCATCTCAGAGCTGTCAAAGAGCAAGTATGGTGGCTGTCACTGGAATGACAGAGTTAAAATTCCAGAATTGCCAGAGCTCGGGGTGAGGAGCCAGGGGCCTGGGTCTGTTTGTGGTGTCCGTGGCTGAGAAGAAAGGGGGTAAAGAGCTCTGGAGCCAGCCTGGGAGATGGGCCACCCAAGTGGCAGATGAAATCTTCCAGGACCACCGCAGGACTTACAGAAGGAGGGGGAACGGGCCTCAGGACCCGTGGCCTTCTGGTGAACACAGAACAGACCCAACTCCAGGTTTCAAACCTCACTTTGGTTTCTTCCACGCAGACCTCTGCCGAGGCCCCAGATGGTAGGGAAGTTAGCATGTGTGTCAGCTGCTGTTCCATATCGGGCGGCAGTTTGTTCTGTGTTGAAAAGAGGTAGCTAAAGGTTAGCACAAGCCTATGACAGGCAGTTTCAGAACAAAGGAAGAAGACATGGTCTGCTCAGCACTTCCGGCCCGATGTATGGTTCTGTTGCGTAGGATAGACATTTATTTGTATGAGGGCAGGTCTTTGCCCAAGAGGTCTGCTGAGCTTAGACTGGGTAGCTGATGGGAGCCCCAGCAGCCACGGTGAGAATAAACACAAAGCGAGGGGCTGGCAATGGATGGCTGGGGAACAGCCTACTGGATCTCTGGGCTGACGGGCCAGAGAACCTTCCTTATGACTGTCTGGGCTGGGTTTACCTTCCAGCAGCAAACCTGCTAGTGGGAGAGTCAGAAACTTCAAACAAGGGAGGGCCTCGAACCCAGTAGTATAAGGTGGTCATGTTCTAGAGGTGATGTTTGACTCTCAGAATTCATATTATATATGAAGTAAATCAAAACATAGAAATAAATACAAAGCATCAAGGCAATGATTTCTTAAAACACATACATCTTTAACCATTATTGTGTATTTTGCCTTACAGTTTGCAGAGTCCTCTTTCCAAAATTAACAGGGTGAGGTTTCAAGTTCTTCTTTTATAGCATATTTGGTCACATCTAATTTCTGCTCCAAAGTTAATGATTCCAAAGCAAAGTTTATACCACTTGCACATAGTGAACACTTGGATGACATTTTTATAGGTTCTGAAAATACTTTAAATTGTAATGTTAGTGAATGACAAAATAATAGCCCACTCATCAACCAGATCCCTCTAAGGGCTTCTAAGTTTTAAGCACAGCCTGGCTCAGGGTGTGATAAGCCCAGGGATTTCAGCTAAAACGGGGCCACCCTGGAAAGCAGCATATGCACCACTTATAATCACCCCCTCCCACCAGCTTTGAAATGGTGTGATTTTGATGAATTCTTACAACCTGGAAACATTTGAATTACCAGATTTTGCAAACCAAGTGAGGCTTTATTCATATTTTATGTGGCACCATCTCAACTTTGCATGATTCACATTAGCATGAAATGTATCCTTTTAGTCATCCAATCTTTTTGCAGCAACTTCTGGGCCCCAGACCCTATTTTGTAGGCCCTGGAGATTCAGCAGTGAACAAAACAAAGCCCTCACCCCCAAGAACTTTATAGTCTAATGGAGAGACTGAAAATAAACAAATAATAGATACATAAGGTGATGTCAGCGAAGGGTAAGTTCTGTGAATAAATGTAAAGCATGAAAAGGGACAAAGGAGGCTAGACAAGAGGTGCCATTTCAGGTAAGGCACCAGAGGGAGCTGTGCAGATATTGGAGGGAGAGCATTCTAGACAGAGGGTGCAGCAAGCAACAGGTGCATCATTGTGACTATTTAGTTTATAAAGGACAGGGTCTGGCATTGACATAGAAGGTGGATTAAACCCACTAGTTATGGCATCAAAGCCCAGTTTTGGCCAGGCAGAGTAGCTCATGCCTATAATCCCAGTATTTTGGGAGGCTGAGGTGGGAGAATCACTTGAGGCCAGGAGTTAGAGACCAGCCTGGGCAACAGACCAAGACCTCATCTCTACAAAAAATAGACATAAATTTTAAAAATGTGGGAGGATTGCTTGAGCCCAGAGTTTGAGGCTTCAGTGAGCTATGATCGTGCCACTGCACTCTAGCCTGCTGACAGAACAAGACTCTGTCTCAAGAAAACAAACTAAAAAAATCCCTCAACTCTACCACCTACTGTGTGTCTTCAGGCGAGTAATGTAATTAATCGTTCCAAGTTTCTATGTTTGTTTATCTGTTGAGTCAGGATGATAGTAACACTTGGTTCATGGGGTTGTGGTAAGACCCTTATCTCTGACCCTAACACACAGGACGTGCCCCAAACGAGAGGGCTGCCACTGTTAGTATAATCACCAGGAACAGTAAGCCCTTTGAAAGCAACACTTGTGTGGTTGCTACTGTCAACGCATGGCACTTGGGCAGAGTACAGAGGCTTGTTTCTGCTGGTAAATGTCTCCAAAATGTAAACACATCTGTGGATGTTCAAACACACTCCCTCCCCTCCTGACAAGTGCTGGTCAGGGCCCAGGGCAAGAGAGCTCAGCTCAGAGCAGCGTGGGAGAGTGGAGACTGAAGTGTAAACAGGACCTCGGCGTAAGAGGATGTCTTCACTGCTTTCCCGTGCAGACCCCTCACCAACTGGGTCTCCGGCTGGCAAAATGAATCCTCCCTAAGCACTGCTGCTGTGGCAGGCAGAGCCCATGGCACTGTGCACGGAGCCAGGCCCAGCCTGCGTGGCAGCTACCGACTCTCTACTGCAGGTGCTATCTGTAGAGCTGGCCAGTGGCTGCCTCCTCACAGCTCCTAGATGTCCAAATGCCCTGAACCTTTAGCCCGGCCTGAGGTGACCAGAGCCACTGGGTAGAGCACCTACTGAGTACAAAGCAGAGAACTATGGTTGGCAAAAGGGAGCACTTAGGTTTCTCTACATCTGAAGTGTAAGAACTCATTCTTACCTGATTCCTGTTGGTGCATGCCAGCCGTGTAATAATTGCCTGTTAGCCTTCCTGTCTCTCTCGTCAGACTGTGAGCTCCTTGAGGGCAGAAACCATGTTCTTGTGTCCCTAACGCCAAAAGCCTAATCGATGTTTAAAAATGAGTAAATGGATGAATGACTCAGATGTCTTGAAAAGAATTCACAATAATCATTGGCCTTAATATGACTGTATATTTATTTTGCACTTTATAGTTTACGATTTATAGATCATGTTCTTATTTTATTTTATTTTACTTTTGAGACAGAGTCTCTAAAGTCATCTAGCCTTACCGCTGCTATGCTTGATGGCTTTTATGTTAGAAAAGCTTGGCCCAGACAGCCACGCTCTGTCAATAGTAGCTTTCTCGTTGTTTCCTGCTTGGCAAATTGACCCACATTCTCATGCCTCCCTCAACCTTGAGATGTGCACAGGTGTATACAGGTGCATCATGGCTACTTACCTGGGAAGGTTTTCTTCTGTGCTTTCAGGTTTGTAGCTATTTTTGAGATACTGGGTGTGCAGGTGGAAGTGGTGCCTACAGAATTTGGGGAATGGGGCAGGTGGAAGGTAGTGGGATTTGAGGGGTGCTTGGAAAACCTTGGTGAGGAAGAGAATCTTGAGCCAGAGTCTGTTAGAAAGGAAGGTCCTGCTGCCCAGGCTCAGTGGCTCATGCCTGTAATCCTAGCACTTTGGGAGGTCAAGGTGGGCAGATCACCTGAGGTTGGGAGTTCAAGACCAGCCTGACCAACATGGAGAAACCCCGCCTCTACTAAAAAAAAATTTAAAAAAATAGCCGGGCGTGGTGGCGCATGCCTGTAATCCCAGCTACTCAGGAGGCTGAGGCAGGAGAATCACTTGAACCCTGGAGGTGGGGATTGCAGTGAGCCGAGATTGCGCTATTGCACTCCAGCCTGGGCAACAAAAGCAGAACTCCGTCAAAAGAAAAAAAAAGAGACAGGAAGGAAGGAAGGAAGGGAGGAACGGAGGAAGGGAGGAAGGGAAGGAGGGAGGGAGGAAGGGAAGGAGGGAGGGAGGGAGGGAGGCCCCGCTGCACCCCAGGCAGCCGGAAGAGTCCTAGAGGGGATCGTGGGGTGGGAGAATTTTCCTGGACCTAGGGAAACAGGTGCTTCTTTGGAATGGTCTGCAGAATGCTGACCACCCTGTTCTCCTTCGTGTATTGGGTGAGGCCTGGCCTGGCCACTCTGTATTTGCAGGGTCTGCAGATATTTTCAGTAAAGAGCTAGATAGTAAATATTTCAGGCTTTGCGGGCCATACGACCTCTGTCACAATTGCTTCATGGCTGTTTGATGCAGAGGCAGCCAGACCGACTGTACATAAACCAATGGGCCTGGCTGTGTTCCGGGAAAACTTTATTTACAAAACAAGTCACAGCTAAGTTTCACCTGGTAGTTTGCCAACTTCTGCTCATGCAATGGTGTTCCCAACTCTCTGGTGAATGCCAAACACTCCCCACACCTCCCCACTGCAGCAGAAGCCATAGCATGACCAGGGCAACAGTAATGCCCCGTAGCTGCCATTTACCCAGCGTTCACTTTGAAGCAGGCACTGGGAGAAGAGCTTTACTTCGTTTAATCTCCTCAACAACCCAATGTTGGTTTTCTTGTGATTTTCACAGATCATGAAACAGGTCTCAGAGAGGTTAAATAACTTGCCCAAGGCCACTCATCTGGGCTTAGTTGATGAAATCAGACTGGTGGGCAGAAACTTGACCTTCACAGTTAATTATCATGACCAATCCTCACACCCACGTCTTATTTTAAAGATTTTTTTTAATCTTTTTTTTTTTTTTTTTGAGACAGAGTTTTGCTCTGTCACCCAGGCTAGAGTGCAGTGGCTCGATCTCGGCTCACTGCAAGCTCCGCCTCCCAGGTTCACGCCATTCTCCTGCCTCAGCCTCCTGAGTAGCTGGGACTACAGGCGCCCACCACCACGCACGGCTAATTTTTTGTATTTTTAGTAGAGATGGCGTTTCACTGTGTTAGCCAGGATGGTCTCAATCTCCTGACCTTGTGATCCACCCTCCTTGGCCTCCCAAAGTGCTGGGATTACAGGCGTGAGCCACTGCGCCCGGCCCTAAAAAATCTTAAGAACAGCTTTTTGAGGAAGACACAGTAGCAGGTGCTGTGGAGCTGTGGTCCACCTGCTCCTGCTCCCAATTCACCACTGTTGGCTCTCACCAAGGCACGAGTCCATCAGGAGCCACGCTGCGGCCATGGCTTTTAAAGACCCAGAAAAACACCTGTGGAGCTGGAGGTGGTGATTCACTGAATTCTAATCAAGCTGCTAGAGAAAAATAAAAAGCTTGTGGCAGCAAGGGCATAGTTTATTCCTGAAGCGCAGGCATGTGTGGCTTAACCCTTTCCTGGCATGGCTTTAGGTCCTATTTATAGTCTGGTATCTTATTGCCACAGTCTGTTCTGTCAGCCTTATGATCTTTACTTTAAGATCACTCTAAAGTGATCTAACTTTACTCTAACGAGTCGCCACATAAAATCCCCAGAGAAGATGTGTGCTGACTTGGTCAGAGGAGCAAAGGAAAAGAATCCCGAAGTGAAAGGACTGGTTCGGATGCCTACCAAAACGTTGAGAATCACTACACAAAAAGCTCCTTGTGATCAAGGTTCTAAGACGTGGGATTGTTTTCGGATGAGAATCCACAAGTGACTCACTGACTTGCACAGCCTTTCTGAGCTTGTTAAGCAGATTACTTCCATCAGTATTGAGCCAGGAGTTGAGGTTGACGCCATCATTGCAGATGCTTAAGTCAACTATTTTAATAAATTGATTCCTAGTTTTTTAAAAAAAGAATAGACTCAGCCACTTTACCGGTCTGTGGCACCAGACAAGTTACTTCACTTTTCCGTAATTTTGTTTCCTCAACTGTGAAATGGGGATCTGAGCACCCTTACCTTTGTAAACTAAACATAAAATCCTAAGCCCTCCCACCCCCCACACTGGGTGAATAGACCCCCTCTTAGCCCAGGGGACCCCAGAAAAAGCTTAAAAACTGAGTTCCCAGCCATGATGGGATGAGAGGTCAGACACGCCTCATTATACCTGCTCCCTTTTGCAGTTTAGACACAACTGATGGGCATTCATGTTAAAGTAAAGATCATAAGGCTGACAGAACAGACTGTGGCAATAAGATACCAGACTATAAATAGGACCTAAAGCCATGCCAGGAAAGGGTTAAGCCGCACACGCCTGTGCTTCAGGAATAAACTATGCCCTTGCTGCCACAAGCTTTTTATTTTTCTCTAGCAGCTTGTTTAAGTGCTGGTCTTGAGATAAGCAATAATAAAACAGTTTTCAGCCTACCAGTCATCAGATGCTGACAAACTGACCCTCAGCCCCTGTGCCACCAGCCATAACTACAGCTTTGATTGGACAAGAGACTAACTTCTGTAACTTCTCCTGATAAGATCACTGACCGTGGACTGGTTCTGGCCGGTTTAGGGAGGCTGCGCACTGCAACCTCCTCCTCCTGGGTTCAAGCGATTCTTGTGCCTCAACCACCCAAGTAGCTGGGACTACAGGCGCACACCACCATACCTAGCTAATTTTTGTATTTTCAGTAGAGACAGGGTTTCACCATGTTGGCCAGGCTGGTCTCAAACTCCTGGCCTCAAGTGATTCACCTACCTCAGCCTCCCAAAGTGCTGGGATTGCAGGCGTCAACCACCACACCTGGCCCCATTTAATTCTTTTAGATGCTGATGGGATTCAACTTGCTTTCCAATTTTTTTTTTTTTTTTTTCACTGCTGGTGTATAGAAATACAACTGATTTTTGTGTGTTGACTTTGCAAGGGCACGAGACTTTGCTGTATTTGCTGCAACCTCTGCCTCCCGTGTTTAAATGATTCTCCTGCCTCTGTCTCCCAAGTAGCTGGAACTACAGGCACACGCCACCATACCGGGTTAATTTTTTGTATTCTAATAGAGACAGGATTTCACTGTGTTGCCCGGGCTGGTCTTGAACTCCTGAACTCAGGCAATCCACCCGCCTCGGCCTCCTACAGTGTTGGGATTACAGGCATGAGCCACCGAGCCCTGCCCCAATCTTGTGATTTTTCTTTTTTAGTGAACACCTTTTAGGGTGATTTTTGGTTAGAGTTAATTACTGTCTTTTAAGTGTTTAGGTAGTGGCTGGCACATAGCAAATGTTCAATGGGAGGTTGCTATTAATATTGCTGTTATTAATATTACCTTAGAAAATTTGAAAAATGAAGATTATACAGCAAGAAATGAAAAATACCTTTAACTCCCCCATCCAGAGGCAGTCATTGTTTACATTTTATACTTTTTTTCTAATCATTTTGAGGTCTATATTTTAATATAGTTGATATATATATAGATATTAACATTTTTATCACATCATACAAATCACATGTAAATTATAGAAAACACATTTTTAAAAAGTCACTACACAAAGAAAACGACTTTTCTTGTTTATATTTATGTGTGAATGTGACTATCATATGATTTTATATGTTGACCTCTAAATGTTACATCATAAAACCTCCCAGCCGGGCTTGGTGGCTCACGCTTTGGGAGGCCGACATGGGCGAATTACCTGAGGTCAGGAGTTTGAGACCAGCCTGGCCAACGTGGTGAAAACTGGTCTCTACCAAAAATACAAAAATT
Source organism: Macaca nemestrina (assembly GCF_043159975.1). NCBI lineage: Eukaryota > Metazoa > Chordata > Mammalia > Primates > Cercopithecidae > Macaca > Macaca nemestrina. Next base: position 99,177,945 of record NC_092140.1, read on the forward strand.
AGCCGGGCGTGGGGACACGCACCTGTAATCCCAGCTACTTGGGAGGCAGAGGCAGGAAAATTGCTTGAGCCCAGGAGAGAGAGGTTGCAGTGAGCTGATACCTTGCCACTGCACTCCAGCCTGGCCAACAGAGCAGACTGTGTCTCAGAACAAAACAAAACAAACCAACCAACCCTCCCCCTGCTCCACAACGTCCGTAAGGTCCGTTAGTGCCCGCGGCATGGTGTGGAGGTGAGTGGCCAGCCCTAGCTGGTCATCAGGTCCCTGTATTGCGAGTGGTTTCCCTCTGCTGGGGCCTCTTCGCGCAGGCTCCCCGGCTCCTTCCAGCAAGTCCTGGAGCTGGCAGGGGCACTCGGAGATTTCGTAGTGACAGTCCCCGGACCACCAAAGCGGCAGATCTGTGAATTCTGAAAATGGGGAGCAGAGCGGCGGAGGTGAGAAAGGGCCCACCTTGTTTCCACCTCAAGTCCCCTTTCTGCAGAGCCTCGCTGGGGGGCCTGGAGTAGGAACGAGACTCCCACACAACTCTGGCCCAGCCCACTTTGCTGAGGTCCAGGAATCCCTCCCTCATCTGCTCCATCCCCTCACTTGTGTTTCCCGGGCTTTCGTGGCCAGGGCAGGGCCCGTGGGGGAGGCTCCCACGCTGGGAGGGGAGCGGCCTGCAAGCAGAGGGCACTCGGTGCACGTGGGTTCTCCCTCTCTTCCCTCTCCCGATGTCTCCGACTCTCTCCCTAGGCCGGTGCTACTCTCCCTCTTGCTCTGTCTCCCTCTCTGTTGCCCTCCTTGCTGCTGTGACCGTCATGGGGCTCTGGAGACCAATCCATCCACACTGACTTTTTTCTCTATCCTCAGATGGGCAGTGTGTAGAACTGCCCTAATTCAAATGGCCGTTTGGAAGTGCTTTCCTACGGGGGCTGGTTATGGGAAGTGAGTCAGTGGGGAAGGCTCCTCATGGAAGAAGAGGTCCTCAGCCTTGCCCTCTGTCCTGGCGCACTCTGAAGGCAGCAGGTGCTGTCCTTGGCGCAAGGAAGCTTTGGGAGAGAAGCTGAGAGTGCGGCCCGCATCTGTGCGCCCGCGGTGTGGTGGTAGATGGAGCTCTCAGCCTCCACGTGTGGCTGCCGCACAAACCAGCCCGCATTTCCCACATGCTGTATTCCGTCCTGGGCGGGTGGTTTTTATCTGGAGCCACCGCGATTTTGTCTTGACTTCCTAGCATTGTTGAGGTGGTAACTTTTAGGGCTGAAATTGAATATGACTTTAGAAGAATATTTAGTTTCATGGAAAAGAATGGAATCCAGATACCAGCAATGCAGTCTTTAATATTCTTATCGTGTTCTTTTGATATTAAGAAGCATTTTTCAAGCTCCTGTCAATTCCCTGGCATTAGGCTCTGATGTGCTAAGACACGCGCGCAATGCACACCTCAAACATTTACCAGCTACCTCGGTTCACCTCGTACGTTATCCCAGACGGCTATGTTTTGCTATGCCTTTGCACATATGAGCTTTTCTATATTAAAAACCCAGTTATTCAATATCCCAAACACATCTAATCCTCCTGGTTCAAAATGCCAAAGAATGGGTTTAATGAAGAAAGCATTATCTCTGTGCGAAGACCTTAAACGGAAGCTGCCAAATCCTGCAGAACCGACTCCTCTCAGTACCAGGAATGACTGGTTTAGCATTGCTGCGATTTCCAAAGCCGTACGTGTAGATGAGAAAGTCCAAATGTATTTCTAGAAGTGATGCAGAATTAAGAAGTCTATATATTTGATCACATTTTCAACTTTTCCTTTTTTTTTTTTTTTTTTTTTTTGAGACGGAGTTTCTCTCTTGTCGTCCAGGCTGGAGTGCAGTGGCATGATCTCGGCTCACTGCAAGCTCCACCTCCCAGGTTCAAGTGATTCTCCTGCCTCAGCCTCACAAGTAGCTGGAATTACATGCGCACAACACCACACCTGGCTAAATTTTGTATTTTTAGTAGAGATGGGGTTTCACCATGTTGGCCAGGCTGGTCTTGAACTCCTGACCTCAAGTGATCTGCCCGCCTTGGCCTCCCAAAGGGCTGGGATTACAGGTGTGAGCCACCGCACCCGGCCATTTTAAACTTTTTAATCAACACATGTCTCGAAGGACCTACATCTCAAAGGCAGGAAAGGATGGTCTAGGATTTAAGGGTGTAAAAGATTGCTCCCCTGTGATGTTCAGCACCAACGCAAACCAACAGCAATAAGCCCCATCCATCCATGCAGGCGTTACAACTTTCTGTATGATTTCAGATCATGCTCTTCCCACCATTTACAATGGCACACCATCCCCAGTGCTTCCCAGCCCCCCTCCACAAGCAAACTGCAGGCTTTTTCAGGGCACAGTGCCATATGCATTGTAGTATTTTTGTATTTCTTAACCATGTAACATGTGCAAAACTGTACTACTGTCTTTATTCATTTTTAATGTGTCGCTGGTGATGGTTAGAATTTTTCCCCCAACCCCACTTACTCCCAGAAGCCCGTGCTGCTTACTGAGTGATTTTGTGGTGTGTGGAATTTTTAGGCACACATACGTCACATTTGTATTTGGAAATGGTTTGTCAGCTGCATTACTTAATTAGGCTTAGTAATCTTGCCACATGGCCCTGAGTGACTCATGAGGTGTGGGGAAGGGATAGGAACAGGGGAGTTTGCGCCTGTTCCAAGATTTTGAGGAGCCTTTCACCTATTTATTTACCATTTTTGCCCTTTATCTTTTTATCGTATAAATTTAAGGTGTACAACATGATGTTTAATATGCACATTGAAATGATGACAGTCAAGCAATTAACATATCCATCACATAGTTACCTTTTTTTTTTATTGGTAGTAAGAGTACCTAAAATCTTCTCTCTGCAGATTTTCAGTCTACAATGCAAATTAACCATAGTCCTCATGCTGTGCTTTAGACCTCTAGAATGACTCATCCTACGTAAGCTATAACTTAGGATTCTTTGACCTACTTCTTGCCGATTCCCCCATTCTTGGTAACCACGATTCTATTCTCTGCTTCTATTTTTTTTTTTTTTTTTTTAAGATTCCACATATAAGTGAGATTATGCAGTACTTGTCTTTCTATGTCTGGCTTATTTCACTTAGCACAATGTCCTCTGGGTTCATCTTTTTTGTTTCTAAACAAAAAAGGATGATAGGAATCCTTTTTTCCTGGAAATGATAGGATTCCATTCTTTTTCACGGCTGAGTAGTATTCTATTGTATTTATACAAAAATCTCTTTAGTCATTCATCAACACAGGTTGATTCCATATCTTGGCTATTGTGAATATGGTTGCAATGAACGTGGGAGTTCATTACCACTGTGTTTCAGGTAATTTTTTTTTCTCTTTTGACTAATAGGAAGTAGACTCAATACATGTGTATTGAGTGAACACATCTTTGGTGTGTGCATTAAAAAAATTCAGTCAGGCCAGGTGCAGTGGCTCACACCTGTAATCCCAGCACTTTGAGAGGCTGAGGTGGGTGGATCACGAGGTCAGGGGATCGAGACCATGGTGAAACTCTGTCTCTACTAAAAATACAAAAAATTAGCCAGACGCGGTGGCGGGCACCTGTAGTCCCAGCTATTTGGGAGGCTGAGGCAGGAGAATGGCGTGAACCCGGGAGGCGGAGCTTGCAGTGAGCCGAGATCGCGCCGCTGCACTCCAGCCTGGGCGACAGAGCGAGACACCATCTCAAAAATAAAAATAAAAATAAAAATAATTCAGTCAAAGCATCGTATAGTCAATTGCAATAGGAAAGCCAGCAGCTAGTACCTTCTCAACTAAGAGAAGACAGAAAGCAAACTTTCCTCTAGTGTGTTTCCACCTCCAATCACTCTCCTTCAGCCTTAAAGATTGAGTGAGGCTGGTATCTCATGGCTGGAAATGCTGCATTTCCCCCAGGTATGTGGTTGGTAGAGCAGCGATTACTCCTGTCCTCCTCTCCACCAGGGAAGCTGGCTCAGCCGTGCCTTGTCACTCATCAGCCACCTTCCTCCAAGGCACAAGTGCAGGTGGTGGTTCTCTGGTTCCTGGGTCCTTTAACTACAGAGAGACCAGTGTGGGTTTGCTGCGTGGTGCACTCATTTCTGCTCGCTGCTTGTCAAACTTGTGGACGCCAGTATACAGGATGGCTAGAAAGACACAGAAGCCCTGAGGGGTAATAGCCCAGTCCCTGAGCGTGCCTAGTTCAGCTCACAACCCAGTGCACCTGACAGCAGAGTGGGGCCGGTTGAAAGGTCAATGCATTGAACGGTCAATGCAGGGATGTAGATTGCCTTGTTTGGGGTAAAATACGCATTATTTGGCACTGGAACCACCCAGGCCAAGAGTCTGAATTGTGATCAAGGTCCTTAATCTCTCCCAGTTTCTCCTTCTGTAAACTAGAGATAAATGTACCTACCTCATCAAATTGTTAGGAGGATTGTGTGATAACGCAAACTTTCCCTATCACTTCCCCTCCAACATTTCATACGATAGAATAATTATCTCCTATCTACTCTTTGAAACAAGCAAGCTAACTCGTCTATCAGACACGTCTTTATTATAAGCCACTGATGAATACAAACTGAACTTTTCTACCTTGTATTTCACACAGGAAAGCCTTTGGGTAATTCTTTACACAGGAATAGTAACTGGAAAAGCGGATATATTAATATACTCTCTGTCTCTCTCTTTGTTTTCAAATGTAACTTGCTACTTGCACACCCTTATTCTTTCATATAAATTTCAGAGTGAGTATGTAGAATTCCTCTCCCACCTCCAAATCCAGCTACAAACATAACTGCACACATAAAAAGATTTACTTCAAGTGACTTTGAGCAAAACAAAACAAAAACCACAACTGTGGGATATATCCTAAGATCAAAAATAACAGCACAGAAATTTTAAATTTTGTTCAGTTTTATTAATTGTAGTAATATTATAGTAATTTTGAGATGAATGTATATTATAGGATAAAATAAATAGGTAAATTTGTTGATACAATATGAACCAAGGTTTTCAAGGTAAGAAAAACAAGATATAAATATAATATTAAAGAAGGAAACAAACCTTTTATGTTGAGTTGATAATACTGATGTCAAGTATGATTTAAAAAAAAAAAAAGTATTTCTGGCTGGTCACAGTGGCTCACACCTATAATCCCAGAACTTTGGGAGACCAAGATAGGTGAATCACTTGAGTTCAGGAGTTCAAGACCAGCCAGGGCAACACAGTGAGATCTTGGCTCTACAAAAAATTAAAAAATTAGCCAGGTGTAGTGGCCTGTAGTCCCAGCTACTTGGGAGGCTGAGGCATGAGAATCACTCAAACCCAGGAGGTGGAGGTTGCAGTGAGCCGAGATCACAACACTGTACTCCAGCCTGGGCGACAGAGTGAGACTCCACCTCAAAAATAAATAAATAAAAATTAAAAACTTGTATTTCCTAGCTCCGTCCACTGAAAGAGCTAGACACAGTGACATGACTGTGGTAAGGAGCATGCTTAGAATCTGGGCCTTGGTTTCTTGTTTTAGGTTGAAACATTACTACAAAGATTACTATTTTTGTATGTCAAAGATGGTTGAATGTCAGCGATTTTGTATAGGTAAGTGTAATATTGTTGTTCCTCACCAAGGAACCAGGGCTTTTGGAGAAATGGCTGTCTACAGATCTAGCCAGAGAAAGTATAAAGTGAGTCTGGTTTCATGGGCCAGAAAGCAAGGAAGCTGTCAGAGATCAATGAGCTGCATAAAAAAGACAGAGCCGGCCAGCGCAGTGGCTCATGCCTGTAATCCCAGCACTTTGGGAGGCTGAGGCGGGCCAGGAGTTTGAGACCAGCCTGGCCTACATGGTGAACCCCATCTCTAGCAAAAATACAAAAATTAGCCAGGCATGGTGGCACATGCCTGTAATTCTAGCTCCTCGGGAGGCTGAGGTGGACGATCACTTGAACCTGGGAGGTGGAAGTTGCAGTGAGCTGAGGTTGTGCCACTGCACTCCAGCCTGGGTGACTGTCTCAAAAAAAAAAAAAAAAAAAAAAAAAAAGATACAGAGCCAACTTGACGAGTCTCCTACTGGCCATATTTGGGATAATTCAAGCATTAAAGTGATTATAATTGACTACAAATAATTAAGTAAAAAATCCATGGATCCATAGTTTTATTGAGAGACAAAGAAAAAATCATCTACCATAACGAGATATGAGTTATGCTAATTTGTCTCTGAATTTTTGCAGTTAAACAGAATCAGGCCTTTCCCCTGCCTTTTAAGGAGAAAGTGCAGCTTTTTTCCTAATTGATGAGAACACCTCTCTACAGAAGAATGTCAGCTAATATCTACGGAAAGATTGGTAGAAGTAGAAAATTACCATTTTGCAAACCTCAGTAAAACAGTTGATTCAGGCAAGTAGCATAAATGATTCTATAAACCAGGAGCTTACCAAGTATAGCCCTCGAGTCAAATCCAGCCCATTGTCTGTTTTTGTATATTCCATAAGCTAAATTGTTAAAAATATCTTTAAGTAGTTGGAAAAATCAAAAGGAGCACAATATTTCATGACCTGTGATATTTATATAAAATTCAGATTTCAGTGTCACAAATAGGTTTTATTGGAACACAGCCATGCTCATTCATGTACGAATTATCTATGGCTGTGTTTGTGCTGCAATGGCGGCTTTGAGTGACTGAGCTGGAGACGACAATGGGCCACAAAGTCTAAATTATTTAGTATCTGGAATGTTACAAAAATACTTTACTGACCCCTGCTATAAACCATGTGGTGAAAAGAAGAGGATATTTGTATGACGCCAATGTATCACCCTGTAAATTGCTCACTAATTGCAAAAGGAAAAATGTATTTTTATAATGGAAAGTTCTGGTAGTCGCCACTTTACCAAGTTATCAAAACTTAGCATCACTGAAACCGGGGCAACCTGATATTACGTACCTGCTGGTGTGAAGCAATGTATCGCCTCTGAAGTACTCTTGCTAAACATGTTTAACTTGAAGATTTTAAATAGTATTATTGAGACCGGGTGTGGTGGCTCACGCCTGCAATCCCAGCACTTTGGGAGGCTGAGGTGGGCAGGTCACTTGAGGTCAGGGGTTCAAGACAGGGTGTCACCTTGTTGGCCAGGCTGGTCTTGAACAGACTTTATTTATTTATTTATTTATTTGGAGACAAAGTCTCACTCTGTCACCCAGGCTGGGGTGCAGTGGTGTGATCTCAGCTCACTGCAACATCCTTTTCCCTGGTTCAAGCAATTCTCGTGCCTCAGCCTCCTGAGTAGCTGGGATCACAGGTGCGCGCCAGCGTGCTTGGTTTATTTTCGTATTTTTAGTAGAGACGGGGTTTCCCCATGTTGACCAGGGTGGTCTCAGACTCCTGATCTAAGGTGATCCCCCCTCCTAGGCTTCCCAAAATGCTGGGATTACAGGCATGAGCCACCATGCCAGGCCAGAGATCAGACTTCTTGATGTTTGATCCTTGCTTCCCAAAGTGTGGTCCACAGCTCACATCCATCATATTATCAGTCGTATTGGCCAATTGTGTTATTAATTAGATTCTGCATTTCTAACAAGCTTGTGCAAAATCTCAGGCTCCACCCCTGGTCTTCCCAATCAGAGTCTTTACTTCAACAAGATTCTGGTGATTTGCATGCACACTGAAGTTTGAAAAGCACCAGTTTGAGTGCCTTTTAGCTGGGCCTTCTGTTTTTCGCATTGGGGAACACCGTAATATAATTGATGTGACCTGCTTTGGAGCTACAGACTAAGCTTTGTAAATATTCGGCGTAGGTATAGTAGTTTTCTTGCTATGCAATATCCTTTTGTCTTGTTCCTTTGGATGGTCAGTTCTCTCCTTCCTCTCTCTTTTTCATGTGGCTAACACACGTCTCCTTCAAGACTCAGGTGAGGCATCACCTCCATCAGGAAGCCTCCCTGTCCCCTCCAGGTTGAATCAGGTGTGCCGTGTCACATTTTATTTGCATCATTACTTATTTGACTTTTCAGCTAGCACCCAAGTGCAGTGAGGAAAATCAAGTTTTACTCTCTGTATCCTCTACACCTAATCACTGTCCGGCCCATGTAAAGAGCTGAACCAGTGTTTTTAGAAGACAGAATGAATGTCGCTTTGCCAACCTGCTCCTTGCTGCCGTGGCCTCCCCGACCGGGCTCCAGGCCCAGGAGGCACTGATGTGGCAGGAAGCCAGGTGTGGGATCAGGGAATTAGAAAGCCTGCTGGTCCGGCCCGTCTCTCTCTCCTCCCAGCCCCTTGCCCTCCAGAGAGCACACATTTCAGAAGCAGCTGCAGGGTGCTGCCTCCCCACTTCCTCCTCTCTCCTCTCTCTTTCCCATGAATAAATGTCACAAGCCCCACAACAGCGGAGGAGGAAATCTGTGGCAAAGAGAAGACCCCACAACTGCAAGTCCCTGGAGTTGAAAGCCCCGCACCAGCCCTCTCCGTAACCGGCGCCCACCTGCGAATGCCCCCAGAGCAGCCCAGGCGCTGGCCACGGGGTGGGGCAGCGGGGAGTGGTAAGAAAGCCTAAGGAGGGCGGGGCTGGGCGGCACTCAGCACTCGGCACTCAGCACTGGGCTGGTTATGCCAACGGAGCCTATGTGCAGTTAATGGCACTTTCTCATTAAGCAGTTATTAAAAAGTGGGTGGTTCTTCCTGGCTAGGTGCTATGCCATCCGTTTCTACGCACTGAGATCGTCAGTGAAACCTGGTTGGCTTCATTCTGGAAAAGCATGGGCCGTTGCTGGGGGGAGCACTCCCAGGGCGGGCGCGGGAGCCAGCTGTCCAGGTCTGCGCCTGGGATTCTGCTAGGGGAGGCGGAGGTGAGAAGAAAGGTCCTCGTTTCCCAGCAGGTGCGGCACGGCGGCTTTCCTCATTAGCAGGAGCACTCCAGGCGTCTCTGGTGTGCACACATGCTGGGATGTGCTTGGGAAATCAATTCCTGAGCTGAGAGGCGGCCTTTCCAGCTGGTGCCGGCCCCGGGAGGCGCAGCGGTGCTAATGGCTTGGTCTGACTTCACGCAGAGGAAAGTAGTGAGGACTAGGGAGGAGGAAACAGGAGCCTGTCCCCAGGGGGACCCACAGGGAACATTCTTTTGGGAGACAGTGAAAATTTGCAAATGTTAGCTGAGCAAACCTCTTTAACCAGGAGCCAGGTTCCATGATGGGCCCTTGGGATTCAGATCTGGATGACCAGTTCCTGCTCTCTCTTTGTCCAGCGAGGGAGATAGACAGACACACAGCCACACTCAGTCTGCAATAGAGGCAAACGCCGGGCCTGAGGGGATCAAAGAACCCAGACTGACGGGCAGAAGCACATCCCAGGGAAGGAGCAGCTCTGCTGTTTCTCAAAAGGGCTCAGGTGGAAGGGGGGACACTGACACTCACTCAGTGCCATGTGCCAAGCACTGTGCTGGGCGCGTCCCCCTCTTGTTTCATGACCTCCTCTATAGACAGGGAACCAAAGTTCAGAGAGGGTACCTAGCTGGCCTGCCACTGGAGCCGCCCGAGCCTCCGCTGTTCCACACCGCCCACCCCTTGCCAGGGCCGAAGGAAAGATGCTCCAGGCTGTGTGAACTGTTTCTAATCTCTGTATTGGATGCTTCGACATCTGGGGACTTGCTGACCTGGAAGGGACTGCTCCTGCCAGGGTTAGCTGATTCCTAGAGAAAGCAAATGATGCAGCCAGGAGCAAGTGCGAGCTTTCCCATTCCAGGCCCTAGTCTCCTGCCCTGATCACCCCAGAGCCAGGCACCGAGTGGCTGGGGACAGTGCCTGTGCCCCAGAGCTCACTGCAACCACTCAAGCCAGCCAATCCTGAGCCTGCTTACTCCCCCTCACCCATTCCTTCCCATGGAAACCACAGGAAAGGCTCTTGCCCACGTATTCCCTGCTGCCTCTGCCACCAGGCAACCCCGGTGCTTCCTGTGTGGCATGGCGTGCCCAACCCCCACCCCGCCGGGATCTGTCACAGCTATCTTTTCAGTAGCAGTCGTCTCCTGATCTAATGGCCTCACCATACCTGAAAAATAGGATGACCTATATTTTAAAACACAGGCAGAGGGAGTCGCCGGTGTAGCTCCAACAGGAGCGAGTCGTGCACATCCTGTGAGCTGTTTGTGAGGTGGGGACCTGGGAGGGTGGGCAGAGGCCAGTGGGGTCCCCGGATTGGTCTTGCATCCTGGAGGTGCTTAGGGGGCTCCTGAGGATGTGAAGCAGGTTTGTGTTGTAGCGCAATCCACCGGGAAAAACACACACAGATGAGAGAGAGAGACAGAGAGAGAGAGAGACAGGGCCCCTTTGTCGTTAATCCCAGTGTGACAGGAAGAGAAGGAACTGAGGCACGATTGGTGGGAATGGGGCAGAGGAGACACGATGGTGCAGGTGAGGTGCTGGTTTAATGAGAAGGTGGGGTGATGGGGAGGAGGCGGAGTTTAGTGAGCCAGTGCATTGGTGGTGGCGGCTCACTGAGATGGGACCAGCTGGGCTGACTGACTTGTAACATCCCATCCTCATGATGGGATCCACAAAACTTTCAGATCTTTGAATCCAGGGCTCAGAAAAGCAGATTGCAGTAGAGGATTTGAGTTCTGTGTGAGACTTATCCTTTTATATAACAGTGCTAACCTCATTTATCTTTTGTAATTGGTTATTGTCAAACAACTCTCAAAAATTTAACCAAAGGTCTAACTGCAAACAACCACGTGATAAAGAACAAACACCTTTTATATGTCAAGATCTCCCCTTAGGGAACTCAAAGATGCTGTTTGTCCGCATTCCTTAAGAAAAGTTACCACCTCCCATGTCAAAGGACCTGGGAAAGCTTGGGTTTAGAAGTGGAACAACTGTGATGAGGCATTTAAAAATGGGTTTTGATTTGAAATCTGAGATTGATCGGGCAGGCATCCAATATTCTGGAATCACAGACATTCAAAGTTCAGACAGGTCAAAAATGACAGATGGACAGAAGAGAGCATCTGTGGGCTGGTTGAGGACCAGGGAGCAGAAGTGGGCCCGAAAGGCGGGGTTTCTGTTCTGGGCCAGTTCTGAAAGGGCCGTGAGAATTGTCTGGCTCTGAAACGGCGATTAGGTGTAGGGAGAGCCCTTGGATCCCACATCCAGGTCCTGACAAGTGAAAGATTAAAGAACATGCGCATGCGCGTGTGTGTGTGTGCGCGCACGCGTGTGTGTGTGTGTGTGTGTGTTGCAGGGGAGGTGATCATGAGATTTTATTGCAGTAGTGAAAGGGCCATTGCAGGAGAGCCTCATAGTTGTCAGGTGCTTGAGAAATCCCAAGGGAGAAGATGTGATCCTTATCCCCAAGAGCTTCCAGACTACGGAGGTGACCAGGCATATGCGAAGATCCTTCAGATACTTCTGAGGCAGAATGAACACTTGAATCGAAAGATTCAAGCCATAGCTGTCAAGGTCAAAGTCATGTGAAGTGAGGGCAGATCCCCTTGGGTGGTGCGGAGAAGGCAACTGGAAAGGGCTAAGCCCCAGAGCAGAGTACTCCACCTTCTGATGTGCTCCTGTCCTTCTCAGCACCATGTTCCTCCCCCGGAGTAGTGTCTCAAGAGCGGAGGTTAGGTCTCCTTACCCAGATGGGCTCAAGCCTTTAAGACCTTGGAGGATAGTAACAGCTCCTGTAGAGTTGTGCGCTAGTATGGGATGGTACCGTATAGTGCAGCACAGGTGCCCATCCTGTCCTAAGGTGGATTTTTCTCAGGGTTTTCTGAGAGGAGAAGAAGGAGCAGACGAGCTTTTTTTCAATCTCCTAAGGAATCACTGAATCCATTTAGCACCTTAAAAGCAGAAAAGGCAAAAATGACCATAAAGAAAATGAAAAAGCAAAAAATGAAACAATACTTGCCACACAATGACAGATGAAGAGTTAGTATCCTTACTCTATAAAGCTCATGTGAACAGGTAAGAAAAATACTGAGGCTACAGCAGGACCTGCGCACAGGATGTATGGGAACACCTCTTCCAGGCTGGGAGAGGCTGCTCCCAAAATAGAGGCAGGGAAATGCTGGGAACTCACAGAGCTTCCCTTGCAGCTGTGATATGGGCATGCATTCCTGGGCACATGTCCTGGGACACAACTAAGTTGAGGAGGATTCTGAGGCTTTGGTAAAAACACAGGAGACAGCAGCTGCCCACATTCGTTGGCTTGTGGCCCCTTCCTCGAATCACTCCCAACCCTGCTTCCATCACGTCTCTTTTCTCTATTTCTGAGTCTCCTGCCTCCTCATGTAAGGACTGTGGTTACATCAGGCTCACCTGGATAATGCCCCACGTCAAGGACCTAAACTCAATCACATCTGCAGAGTCCCCTTTGCCATGTAAGGCAACATATTCACAGGTTCCGGAGAGTGGGAGGGGGACATCTTTGGGGGCCAGTATTCCAACTACTGCACACGTATTTCAAACTTAACTTGTCAAAAGCTTACATCCCTTATTCCTGTCCTCCCCAAACACTATTTGTCTCCATTTTCCATGGAATTTCTGTGGCCTCATCATCCACACCGTTGTCCAGCCCAGCAACTTGAGTGTCATCTTTGGCACCTCCTCTCTAACCTCCCACACCCTGTAGCCATCTGTGCATATTTACTGAGTGTCTACTGTGTGCCAGGCACTTGTCTAGGCTCAGAAGACATGGAGATGAACAGATATCTGGGGTCTCTGCTCCAAGGGCAAATAAGATAATATCACTTACTATGCAGTGCTCTTAAAAAAAACAGGCAGTGTGATGTATAGACTTGCTGGAGGTTACTTTACATTGTGTGGTCAGAGGAAGCCTCTTTGAGGATGTAACATTTAATCTGGGATTTGATAAGAAGGAATCAGTCATGCAAAAGTTTCCAGGCAGTGCAGCCAAGATTGGGGAAACAGCTTGGGCAAAAGCTCTAAAGTAGGAACGAGCGTGTGTCGTTCAAATAACAGGAAGAGGGTGAATGTGTCTGGAGCTCACAGGGGAGAGTGAGAAGAGGCCAGAGAAGGTAGGAGGGGAGTCTCCTAGGGCCTGGGAGACCCGAGCAAGGACTTTGGATGTTACCTTCAGAACGTAAGCTTTAATCTCTCATCTCCATCTCCCTTCTGCCCTTTCAGCCCGACCAGCCACCATCTCTGACTTGGACTATTGCAGCTATCTTCTACCCAGACTCCCTCCTCCACCTCTGCCTCCTCTGATCCAGTTTCCATAGAAAAACCAAAGTGATCTTTTGAAGAGGATGCAGTACTTTGGTGTATTCAACATCTTTTCCAACTTCCTCCTAGTGTGCCTTTCTCTCCTGCAGAGGCTGGGAAGGTGAGGACTGTATTTCCTAGACTCCATGAAATGTAGATTCCAACTTAGGCTCTGCTTAAGTCAAATGTAGGTGACCTGAGCTAGTGCAGTGAGGCAGGGAGAGTGCTGGCAGGGGGCAGGCGTTCGCTTCTGCAGGTGGGTCCAGCAGGTGTGGGTCTAGGGGTTGTGGCTCTAGCAGGTGTTGGTCTAACGAGTTTGGCTCCAGTAGACGTGAGTCTAGGAGGTGTGGCTTCAGCAGGTGTGGGTCTGGCAGATGTAGCTCCAGCAGGTGTGGGTCTAACAGGTGTGGCTCCAGCAGGTATGTGTTTAGCAGGTGCAGTGCAGCTCTGCAGTTGTAGTTGCAGCTGTGGCCTGTGGACACTGGACTGCTGCCTGTGCGTTGTGTTCTGAGGCCAGCACGTGCAGCTCATCTTCTGATTTCCCAGCTTCCTCACTGAAGCAGAGGTAACGGCTCCCCTGGTGAGTGAGCTCGGCGGTGATGTTCTACGAATCCCTCCTTGAGACCCAGGCCATGGCCTGCTCCTCCAGCCCATCTAATGACATGTGAGCAGATAATTCTGTGTTAGCTGCCTTTCTTCTCAAAAAAGCCAGAGTGATTTCTTTCATGTTTTGTTGAACTGTGAATACAAAAGGCCACCCTGATCTAGTCACTTTCTGGCTCATTGACCATAGAATAACACCCAACATCCTTCATGCGCCTATCGTCCCTGGATGACTTAGGCCCTTGCCTCCTTCGGGCACATATCACTCCCTTTTCTCTTCTGATGACTCCCCCTCATCATCCTGGTCACAGCCTAATGTCACTTCCCCAGAGAAGCCTCATTCTTCAGTTGCCAAAACCAAGCCCCACAGACTGCGTGGCACCAACGACAGGTGTGAGTTTTCTCCCAGTTCCAGAGGCTGGAAGTCCAAGGTACTGTCAGCAGGGTGGTTCCTTCTGAGCCTCTTAGGGAAAGATCTATTCCTGGCCACTCTCCTGGGCTTTTAGAAGGCCAACTTCAGGTCCACACGGCTTTCTTTCTGTGTGTGTCCAAATTTCCCCGTTTTATAAGGACACCAGTGTTACTGGATTAGGGCCCACCCTGATGACTTCATTTAACTGAGTCAATCTGCCATGATCCTACTTACAATTCCAATTCCACTGGCAGGTACCGGGGGTTAGGACTTCACCCTGTGAATTTGGGAGGATGGACACAATTCATCCTCTAACAGCCAGGTTCTCAATGTCTAACTTCTCCTCAAACTCTGCTCCTTCGTCAAAGCAGTCAACTCTGTGTGACGGTGCAGCTGCTGGTGGGTTAACATTTGTCCTCAGCAGGGGAGACTGTTGGATGGTCCCCCAGTGCTTAGCACAGGGCCTGAGGCAGAGCAAGTGCTGAAGAGGTATTCATTGGATTTGTGGATGAATGAGTTGAGGAATGAATAATTATTTCTAATAGCTGATGAAAGACCTAAAAGGCCAATGAGAAGCAAGTGGCCAAATCACCCAAGACACAGTTGTTGATCACACAGCTGTTAAAATGTTTCTGAAGACTTTGTGACGATGTGGGAAAATGCTTATGGTTTGACATTGAATGACATGGTAGAATACAACCATTTATGGAATATTACATGAAGAAAGAACAGAAAAATGAGAGTCCAGTGTTGAACTCACAAAAAAATATATATATAAATTGTGATCAGATTTTCCACATTAAATGTATTAGTTCTTCTCATTCATTAAATAAACAACTTCATGTCAAAGCTAAAGAAAAATTAGCATCCCTAAAAATTGGAGTCATATGAACTATCCTTTATTCATTTTGGAGTAAAAGATGGGATGGCAGGAAATACACAGGGCCTCATTTCTACTTCTTTGGGCAAATCTTATTTTTAGTAACTTGCTTTGCCATTAGTAAAACCACGTCTGGTCTTACGTAAAAACAATGTGTTTGAACTTCTTATTTTGTGTATTTGCTCTTTAAAATTTTTAAAAAACATTTTTCTTACTTCAGAACTAATGCATGCTCATTAAAAAGTTAAATATCAAAGTAAAACAAAAACATAAAGCAACCTAAAATTGTGCCTCAAAGCCATAACCATTAATTACATTTTGGTAATGCTCCTCCAGAATTTATTCTAAATACACAGATATGTATAACACACACACACACAAGCATTATACAGAAATGAACCCGCACTCCATGAGACCGCAAACTGCTTTTACATTTTAAGATATTTGTTGCCCATATCTGGTGGTGTGGTCCCTATGCCCCCCTAGTCCTGCTTTTTTTTTACCCAAGCGGTGACTCAGATGCAGAGTCATCAACCTAAGGTCTGAGAGAAGCAGCTGAGATACAGGAAGGGGCCTGGCCGTCTTCTCAAGGGCAGAGTGAGCAGGCCCTGGGTCCCCGACTGGGTCACGCTGCCTGCTGCTCTGTGAGCCGGCTGCCTCTGTTTGTCAGGAAGACCGAGTTCACCACCGCGTGTGCTGGGGAGACTGGATGGGCCACGTGTGGCATTCTGGTTGGGTGGAAGCTGCCATGTAAGTAGCAAAACAACAGAGCCAGGGCTGTCCTGCGCTTACTGGAGTTAAAATCCCACCATGTTTGCAGAATTATCTAAAGCTTCCAAAGGTTATTGGAGTTATTTCCGTTATTCAGAGCTGTGACCAAGTTTGTGAAACTGTATAACATGGTTAAGAACACGGATTAAACATCTTTTAAGGGGCAGTGGTGTTGGTATGGGGTGTGGGTTCTCTGTGTGTGTGAGAGACAGTGTGTGTGTGTGCGCTTTACTAGCAATTTAGTAAATTGTAGTCTCCATATTTTGTTGTAAACCCATAGTCCTTGTGTGTCCTCAAAATTTCTGAATGATCAATAAACATTGTTTCATGTTTGGTGAGTAAAAAAATTATATCTTTGAGAACTGTGTTACCTCAGTACATCTGAAACATCTGAATAATACTTTGAGGTGTCTGATGAAAAATAGTGGTTGCTGCAGAGTCTGTAAATATCTTTTCTCCTCTCAAATTTGGAATAACATAAAGCCCAGGTTTTAATAAACGCTTCCAGGCTGTATTTTCCCCCTGCCCAAATGAACTCTTCCCTGCTCTTTCTGTTTTCCTGGCTTCCTCTCTGGTAACGGCATGTCCTGTCCTGGGAGGACCTCGTGTCACAGTCCCAGGGAATAATGAATCCCACCGCGGTGGAGGTGAACAAGGACGCCCAGTTCACGAACCTCCATGGTGAGGACATTTGCCGTTACTTTTTAAATTTGAAGTTATTATTTTTTTCAATCGTCTCATTGTCCTGTATTATAGAATATTATAGAAGAGAAACTATTAATTATCTCATACTTTGGACAGTTTTTCCATTCGTTTAACAGAGTAACCGTTCACATTCTTTCAAGGTAGAATACAAAATTTTACAGCCAGTAATTAGAAGGGGGCCCTGGGGGGCATTATTCCCGTCCATGGTGCATGCATCATCGATGTTTTATTGACTTCACCTTTGAAACTAAGCAAGGCGCAAAGCACGTCCTTTTATGTCAGAGGCAGGAAATTTGTTTCCAAGCACAGCAACTGCACATCACTCCACAGAGACGAAGACTGAGGTGGAGCAAGGGAAGAGGAAGTGCAAAGAACCTTGAGCTTGAAGCTTTGTTCCTGCACGATCGCTGGTGCCTTAGGATGTTGCTTTTCCTGTCGAACTTCCGGGCAGCAGAGAGGAGGGAACTGCTGGCCCACCGCTCAGGTCCCTCCTCAGGTAGCCTCATGCCCGTCCCTGAGGGGAGAAGGTTCAGGGCTTTCCCAGACAATCTGCATCTCAAGCTGGGGGCATCCACACAATAATAACACGGTGCCTGGCAACCTTGTGGGTTGCTCTGTCACTTGGACGTAACTCACTAGGAAAAATCTGTGTTTTGGCTGGGCCTGGTGGTTCACGCCTGTTATCCCAGCACTTGGAGAGGCTGAGGTGAGTGGATCACTTGAGGTTAGGAGTTTGAGATCAGCCTCGCCAACATGGTGAAACCCCATCTCTGCAAGAATACAAAAATTAGCTGGGTGTGGTGGCGCATGCCTATAGTCCCTGCTACTAGGGAGGCTGAGGCAGGAGAATCACTTGAACCCAGGAGACGGAGGTTGCAGTGAGCCGAGATCGCGCCACCGCACTCCAGCCAGGGCCACAGAGAGACTCTGTCTTGGGGAAAAAAAAAAGAGAGAGAAAAATCTGTGTTTCTAGTTTTTTTTTTTTTTTCCTTGAAGAAGCTCAGGAAACAGAAGCAGATGGAGGCTGGTGTGAGATTCAGCTCTATCCCCACTGAACTCATCGCTCTGGATTGTATTTTTGTGCTGATCTGCCTTCCCATGAGACAGGGGGACAGGTGGGCCCAAATCTAGGTGGCAGACCCTCAATTGCTACTTCCTGATGAATATGTAAATGAGTCCCTGGGACGTATTTTAGAACATCGAACACCACGGTCTTCAGATGCCCGGCTGAGCAGGGCCTGGTGACTGCTGAACCAGTGGTCAACTCCTCAAACCCTTAGGGACGTGGCGCTTCCTCAAGAGCAGGATGTGGGGGTTGTTTTGCTTCTGTTTTAGGAGGTTATTCTTGTTTCTTTAAAGAGATAGTGAATTCTCTCATGTCAGAGACCGTGGCATGTGCCTCTTTCATGGGAGATGCAGAAAAGCTATGAAACAAGCTGTCTGAAGCAGAATTGAAAGGGGACAGGGAGAGATGGGCAGGCAGGAGGAGTTTATTTTGTGCTCACTGTGCAAGACACAGAGCTAGGGCTTTCCATACACATTACACAAACTCACCCGCACCTGCCCCCACCCCAAAAGACTCTGAAGACAGTATTATTATATCCACTTAAAAAATATAAAAAGACCAAAAGCACAGAGAGACTGTCTCATCCTGGGGCATGGTTATGATGTGGCAAAGCTTGGTTCGAACACTGGTGTGACCTCCCTAGTCTAGAGTTGTTCGTGCTGAGATGGGACCGGTAAACAGGGAGAAGCTGACCTATACCCTAGTATTTAGTACTAGATTCTAAATGAGTCTTCTCAGAGATGTGCCTGTCACAAAAGATACATCACAGTTGTTGGAATTCCACAATTTGGAAGAAGCAATAAATCCTGAAAGAATTTTGGTATCATTTTACGTTAATAGAAATTTTAAATATTTTAAATGTATAACTTACTATATTCCAGGCAAAATGCTAAGCACTTTGCACATCTTACCTCATTTAATACACACACACACACACACACACACACGTGATCCAGTGAAGCAGGTGCAAATATTATCCCCATTTGGCAAATGGTGAAATTAAAGCTAAAAATACCACACAGCCAAGAAAATCTTGAAAAAGAACAAAGTTGGAGGACACATGCTTCCTGATTTCAAAACTTATTACAGAGCTACACTAATCAAAACTGTGTGGAACTGGCATAAAGACAAGCATATAGACCGATGGAATGAAATAGAGAGCCCAATAAACCATTTTTGGTTTACTTGCCATATATGGTTGATTGATTTCAACAAGGGTGTCAAGACCATCCAGTGGGGAAAGGGAAGTCTTTTCAACAAACGGTGCTGGGGAAACTAGATATTCACATGCAAAAGAATAATGTTGCAGCATTACTTAACATCATATACAAAAATTAACTCAAAATGAATCAAAGACCTAAACATAAGAGCTATTACTATAAAACTCTTATAAGAAAACATAGGGAAAAACTTCATGATATTGGATTTGGTAATGATTTCCTTTGTGTAACACCAAAGGCACAGGTTAAAAAAAATAAACACGTTGGACTTCATGACCATGAAATACTTTTGTGCATCAAAAGATACTATAAATAGTGTAAAGCAACAACTTACAGAGTGGGAGAAAATATTTGCAGATTATATACCTGATAAGGAATTAATATCCAGAATATATAGAGAACTCCTAAAACTCAACAACAAAAAAATTCGACAACCCAATTCAAAAATGTGTAAAGGACTTGAATAGATATTTCACTAAAGAAGATATACAGATGGCCAATAAGCACATGAAAAGATGTTCAATACCTCTAATCATAAGAAGAATGGAAATAAAAATGATAATGACATAAAACCACACACCTGTTGGGATGGCTACTAACAACAACAACAACAAAAACAAAAAACAAAAAAAAAAAACAGAAAATAGCAAGTGTTGGTGAGCATTTGGAGAACTTGGAACCTTTGTACACTGTTGGTGGGAACGGAAAAGGGTGCAGCTGCTATGGAAAACGGTATGGAGGTTTCTCAAACAATGAAAAATAGAACCACTATATGATTCAGAAATCCTACTTCTGGGTATATTTTCAAAGCAGGGTCTTAAAGAGATATTTGTACACCCATGTTCGTAGCAGCGTTGTTCACAATACCTAAAACATGGACGCAACCAATCCAAGTGCTCAACAATGAATGAATGGATAAAACTCATTCAAAATTCAAAATGTGGTGTATGCATACAATGAAATATTACTCAGACCTAAAAGGAAAGAAATTCTGGCATAGGCTACAACATGATGAACCCTGAGGACATTATGGTAAGTGAAATAAGCCAGTCAAGAAAGGACAAAGACTGAACGACTCCACTTGTGTGAAGAACCTTGAGTAGTCAGATTCATAGAAGAGAGAATAGAATGGAGGCTGCCAGGGCTGGAGGGAGGAGAGGCTGAGGAGTGGTTTAATGGCTGCGGAGTTTTAGTTCTGCAAAGTGGGGAGAGTTCTGGAGATGGGTGGTAGTGATGGTTGCACAACAATGCGAACGTACTTAACGCCATAGAACTGTCCACTTAACAGTGGGTGAGACGATAACTTTTATGTAATATATATTTTTTTTCAAAATAAGAAGTGGGGGAAAATACGGATAGTACAGGATTTGCTCTGTCATGGACTAGTTAACAATGGAGTTAGGATTTAAAGTCAGGTTTTTCCGATTCCAAAGCTATGCTGGACACACAGTGCATTGTGTCTGTTTGTGTGGCTCACAGGCGGCTTGATTGAATATTTTGCCACCGAGCGGCTGTGTGTGTGGCACGTGGCCCTGCGGTCCCTGGAAAGCAGCCACCTACAGATACGGGTGATGCTCCATGCAGAAAGACAGCAGGGGACCTCCAGGAAGAGCCTGAGGAGCTCCAGACAGAAACCATGGGTATGATGAGATGTGAGGTGAGCACGGAGATGGTGATAATGATGAGCATGGGCTCACATCTGCATTGCTCCATGACCCCAGAGGGGAGCGAGCGGAAGGGGACCCCCGGCCCTGGCTCGTGTGTGCAGCCCAGCCCCAGTGCCTCTGCTTCTGCTGCAGAGCAAGGCAGAAAGAAATTAGACTCTGGCTGGAAAAATTAAGCAAGTGAGATAGAACGAATCCCTAAGTACGCCTGGAAAATTCCACTGGCTAATTCGAAATGCTAAGGATGCTAACAGAGCAGACATAGACATAAAGTTCACAAATGTGGTGACATTCTTTGTATTTAGATCTGAAACCTTGCTTTTCAGAGACACTGGGGTGGGGTGCAAGTCGCTTATAAATCATACCAGCCAACATGTAAGGACCGACTGTGTGCCAGGCCCTGAGATAAGCCCGTTCTGTGTAGCTCCCCTACCTTCCCTCGTTCTCAGGAGGTGGTGTTGTGGATTGCTGAGCCTTCTTCAGCTCAGTTCCTCCTTGGATTTCATGACATACCACAGAATCCTCTTGATAAATCACTTTTTTTTTTTGGCTCAAGCCAGTTCAAATGGGTTTCTGTTACTTTTGTTTGTTTGTTTTGAGGCAGGGTCTCACTTCTCACTCTGCCACCCAGGCTGGAGTGCAGTGGTGCAGTCACGGCTCACTGCAGCCTCCACCTCCTAGACCCAAGTGATCCTCCTGCCTCAGCCTCCTGAGTAGTTGGGACCACACGTGTGTGCCACCACACTCAGCTAATTTAAAAAAATTGTAGAGATGAGGTCTCGTCATATTGCCCAGGCTGTTCCTGAACTCCTGAACTCAAGTGACCTTCCCATCCTGACCTCCCAAAGTGCTGGGATGACAGGCATGAGCCACCGTGCCCAGCTGGGTTTCTGTTACTTTTAACCAAGAGTCTGTGACTGAAGTGGCTGTACCCATTTTATAGATGATGAAACTGAGGCCTGGAAAAATTAAATGATATTTCCAAAGCTAGCAAATGATGGCACCACTCCAAGTCTTTTTGGCACCAAAGTCATGCCCCTCGGCCATGCTGTCTTAGGCTCAAGTGCTGTCTCAGTCCCAGGTGCTGTCTTAGGTGGGTAAAGGCACCTCACCTGGCGGGCAGGTGAGCAAACATCGCCACTGGTCTAAGTGGAAAATAGAGGGAAGAACTGGGCAGAGAGGTGAGGCTGTGACTGAACAGGCCTGCAGGGACAGCTTTAGCCAGGGGGTGCAGGTACAGGAGGACCAGTAGGGAAATGCTTACCTGAGCTTCTCCGACAGAGGCCTTCATCCCCTGGCATGCTCAGAACATTAACAATCAGCCCTGCCCCTTCAGCCCCAAGAGGAGACTCTCATTCTGGGTTATTAAATCACAAGCACTGGCACAGGGCTTGGCGATGCAGGCTTTTGAAAGAAGTGGGATTCAAAATCAATATCTCATTTTGAAAACCATTAGCTTAAAGGCAGTCTTGGCTGGAAAGCCCTGGGATAGATTTTGATCTCCTACCTTCCTGGTCCCTGCCCTGCCCCAGTCACACACCTGCACCTGCTCCCACATACCTGGTCATCAGAACCCCTGTCTGCTGAGGAAAAAATGTCCCTGCCGAGGGACCAACGACTTATCCCAGGCGCTTTCCCAAGCATGTAGGTGCTGCTTTGGAACAGAGTAGTCTCCATGTGAGTTGTTTGCACCCCCAATCCCTCCCTGCATGTCGGGATCACCAACAAGGCTCTGTGGCTGGGAGGACTCCTAGCAAGAGCTGCATTAGGCAGCCCTGGCCTTGGGAGGCTTTTCCACGAATTGAAGGATACTCTGTGGGATTGTGGACATGTTTGCTCTGCCAAAGGAAGCCTGCCTTGCCTATTTTACCTTTTTAAAGACAGCAAGCCGTGTATCTGGATATAGACAGAACACTTTTCTACTGGTTGTTGCGCTCTCTCTCTCTCTCTCTCTCTCTCTCTTTCCAGACTGGAGTGCAGTGGCACGATCTTGGCTCACTGCAACCACTGCCTTCCAGGTTCAAGTGATTCTCCTGCCTCAGCCTCCCGAGTAGCTGGGACTACAGGCATGTGCCACCATGCCTGGCTAATTTTTGTATTTTTAGTAGAGATGGGGTTTCACCATGTTGGTCAGGCTGGTCTTAAACTCCTGACCTCAGGTGATCCGCCCACCTCAGCCTCCCAAAGTGCTGGGATGAGCACTTTGGGGTGCTCCACCGCACCTGGCCTGGCTGTTGTTTTCAAAGAGTATGCTGAGGCTGGCTGGAGCAAAGAGAAGTCAATACCTCCTCCTGTCTTTTTACCTGGGCCATGGACCCGAAAGCAGAGGCCGTCAGGAGAGAGAAACCTCATGCGGGGGTGAAGCAGGTGGCTGTGTCTGGGCCCCTCCTGTCTCTCTGGCCTCAGTGGATGAACTAGCATCACCCAGGGACTTACCCTTTCCTGGGCAGGTGTGGATCACCACTGCATCCCCTTTGGCATTCTGAGAGACACCCTGGTCTGTTCTTAAAACACAAGGACTTAAAGATATTATGGAACCATTATAATATTGCAGAGAAACAGCAGTAACGGAGGCCCCATATTTATGGAAAACAGTATGGAGATTTCTCAGAGAAGTGGAAATAGGATTGGCATTTGTTTCTGCTGCCCCATCCAAGGAGACAGGGTCCAGGGACGGCACTGCTAGCCTGTGCTCTGCTCCCCGTCTTGCCTAGGGAGAGCCACAGTGCAGAGGTAACTGGGGTCCTGTGCGTCATCAGGCTCTTACAGGCAGGGTACCCATTTCATAGGATCACTCGTGCCTCCTGGTCCTTGAAACATCAGTCCATCCTTGCAGAGTACAAGTGAAGATTCCACGACCAGAGGAGGAGGGGATTGATCCTGTGCCCGGTCTTTGACTTGCGCAATGAGCAAAGAGCTGTGACCAGGCCTAACCAGGTCTCCTGACTCAACAGCATGACTGGGTTCAGAGCGCTTTGCCGGAGCTAGGTCCTTGCTATCCAGAGGGATCTTGGTCAACTGGACAGAGGTTGGGGGATGGGAGGCTGGAGAGGGGCTGGGGCAGGGCAGAAGGGAAGGAGACCCTGGCTCGTCCGCTTGAGGTCTTGTTTATGTAACTCAGTGGACGATGGCCTGGGCTGAGCTAGGCTGGTTTGACAAAACCACTGGCCCTGGTTTCTTTCCTCTCACTCTAACTTTGTCATCTAGCAAAAAGGGGAATGACTTTAGAGGAATGTGGAAATTAGAATAGAAACAAGGTTCAAGGCTGGGGAGAGTAATTGTGCAAATTAACGCTCCAGTGTTGTGGAGGAGCTGGGAGTGGGGAGGAGGCTGCCGGGGCTGGCGTGTTTCCAGGCCTTTTCCATTCACTTTGGTGCCGGTTTCACTCTGGCCCTGCCTACATTACAGGAGAAAACGGAGTGACTTCCTCCTCTCTTGGACCCAGTGGATTGTAAACTTGTGCTCCTACGTGACATTTCTCCAGAAAGGGCTGGGTACACCATAGTGGGACAGGGTCCCAGGAGACCCCAGGATGGAGCTCTGCCCAGTTACTGAAGCACCAATAGGCTGGTTCTTCCATCTACTGGCCTCAGTTTCCACACCTGTGAAAGGATGCCACTACCAATTGTCTTACTGTCTCACAGGACAGTGGTGAAGACCAAGGGTCATTATGAGTGGACAAGTGCTCTCTTATGCATTTATTTATCTACATCGTCCCCAAAGTCACTGACAGAAATACAAACAGGATCCAAAAGGTAAACAAACAAATAAGAACATTGGAGTCGGCTGGGCGCGGTGCTCACGCCTGTAATCCCAGCACTTTGGGAGGCTGAGGTGAGCGGATCATGAGGTCAGGAGATCGAGACCATTCTGGCTAACACGGTGAAAACCCGTCTCTACTAAAAATACAAAAAAATTTAGCCGGTCTTTGTGGCGGGTGCCTGTAGTCTCAGCTACTTGGGAGGCTGAGGCAGAAGAATGGCGTGAACCCGGGAGGCGGAGCTTGCAGTGAGCCAAGATGGCACCACTCACTCCAGCCTGGGCCACAGAACGAGACTCCGTCTTAAAAACAAACAAACAAAAAACCACTGGAGTCATGGAAAACGTGAGCAGGAAAATGTGATGGGATGTGGTGAGGTTGGTGGCCAGGAGTGCTGCCCATGGCCCTGCACAGAAGGTGGAGTGACCGGCGTGTGAGGGTGTGGTGGGAGGGGACAGGGACAGGGACACACGGAGGCCTGTGTGGAGGATTGGTGGTGGTTGGCTGCTGGCAGAGGCAGGGGCTGGAGGAGACAAGGAGGATGCTTAGAGTTTTCCAGCTTGGACAATTGGGAGCAGCAGAGCAGGAGCCGGGGCGCGGAGTGACTGTGAGTTCATCGGGAGTGTGGCGGCTGCGGTGGTTCTCACATTCCCATGGAGACCCTGCGGGGTGTGGAAGCTTAACAGATAGGTCTGGACTGCAGGTACGAATTTTCCAGTTATTGAGAACTGAAGCGATGTGGGATGGATGAGGTCAGGTGAGGTGAGTAGAAGACAAGAGAAGAGGAGCCAGGTGGGGCTGACGTTCGTTCCAGAGAAGTGGCTGGGGGCTGGTGAGAGACGAGTGGCTCCAGGAAGCTGCAGGGGCTCACGGCTGGGGTGGGGGGCCCGTGCCGTGTTCTCCTGGTCCCGTCGTGCCCCTCCTGCCATGTGTGTTCCCAGCAATAACGGCGGGGTCTCTGGAGTTGTGCAGAAGCCTCTGAGCTGGCTTACTGCCCAAATCGAATCCATGCTTTCCTTGTTACAGTGGTTGATAAGGAATGTAAATCCGGTGCCTTAGAGATCCCAGCAGCCTGCCACAGAGCGAGTCTTTCCATTGCAAGCTCATTTCCAAGACAACGTGGGATGCACAGGGAGAGGGAAGGGGACAGTCTGCCCCAGCAAGAAGCGGGGTCCTCCTGGTTTGCAGACCCTTCACAGTGTGGGCGTGGAAGGAGCCTCACGTGTCAAGCCTGGAGACTCAACTCTGGGAGTGGAGCGTTATTGACGAGGTGCTCCGGGCCAGAGCTCTCAGTCTCGCACTGTTGACTCTCAGAGTTGGATTGTTTGTTTGGGGGGCTGTCCTGAGCTTTGTGGGATGTTCAGCAGCCTCCCTGGCCTTGGCCCACTTGATGCCAGTAGCACCCCTACCCCCAACTGGTGACAACCAAAAATGTCTCCAGACATTGCCAAATGTCCTGGGGGGAGGAGGAGCAAAATTGCTCCTGGCTGAGACCTGCTGACATGGAATGGAGAGAGAGGATGACCTTTCTTCCCCGCTCCTGATCCTGCTCCTCGCCCAGGCTTCTGTTGCTGCCACTCTGTCTTCTGGAAACAGTCTGCATCCTGTTACTCCCCGGCTCAGAATCGTTGGTGGTTCCTCAAGGTCTGCAGATTGGAGCGCAAGCTCCCGGGTGCACCGCCTCCTGTCTGCACCGCCTCCTCTTCCGCTGAGTCTGCCAAGCCTCACTCAGGGCACGCTGGGGCCACTATCCGATGGAGGCTCTCTGGGGTGGCCAGGCCCACCTGTGGTGCTCCCTTCAGAGATCTGGGTCACTTACTCCATTGGCTCATTCATTCTCCACACACTGTGTGCCCCAGCTCCCAGCACGGTACGCCCCATATTTGTAAAAAACATCAGAGAACCGAGGACAAGCGAGGCAGAGCCCAAAGGCAATGATAATCCAGGGTGGCAGAAATGGAATCAAGAGCGTTTTGGTAAATGAAGCGCAGACTGATGTGAAGTTCTGAACGGAGAGTACAGATGCCGTGAGTGGAATTTGTGAGAAAGCCAGGAACACACACAGACATTTTCATTTGCAAGAATTTGGAAAGGGATGTGGTTCACATACAAACACCTCACAGGATACCTCTCCTAGGAAAGTACACAGAAGTGTTATTATTCCTTTTTATATCCACTGCTCTAGCAATATGTATGAGCTTTTTGATGGCAGATAACAGCATTTAAGGCAACCATTTGTCCCCCTTATAACGACAACAATAGTATCGGTAAGCCTTCACGGAGTACTTCGTATGTAGCAGGCACTGTCGGAACAGCACTCGGATCTGTAGGATAGCCAGTGTTATGGTTTTACACTTGAGGGAACTGGGGCACAGAGAGGTTACAGCATCCAAGATCATACACCAGGATCATACGGTGGCAGAGCAGGAATTCAAACCCAGTGCTTGGCACATGGCACGTGCTCAGTAAATGCTTGTTGAGTGAATGGATGCCTAAATAAACACCTTGTGCTTTCAAAGCTCTGCACCCATACTCTCCTTACTGAACTCTCATCTTTTAAGGTCAAAGGTCGCCCCTTCTCTGAGGCTGCCTCCCATTCTGCCCCTGCACGTGACTCTGCCCGCAGCCCTTTGGGTCTCAGCCAGAAGGCTCGTTCCATTTCGTGTGATAACTCAATGAGCCATGCACACACCCCACCCGAGGGTGTGGATGGGAATATCTTCGCATCTCTTTAAGTGCTTTGGGCTAGTAGGTGCTTAATACATGATCACTGACTTGAACTACATTGAAGTTGTAATAGAAGCCAAGATTTTTACTGGCAGATGTTAACAGCAGCTAGAACCCAAAGGCCATCAGAAACGGGGCCAAAGAGGCAGTGACCTGGTATCTGATGAGCAGTTGGGAGGAGCAGAGAGGATCGGGATCAGAGGCCTGACAAGGTACCAAGAGGACAGAAGATCGAAACTTTCTTCGGGAGTAAGGCAAAGAAGGCCTAATTTGTCGAATTAGTGGAGGTGGGTTCAGCTCCATATTTAATCTGCATCTGAAATTTGTGTTTCCATTAACAGTCACTCTGGTGGCAACCACAGTTCGTGAGCTCAGGACCAAGAGCAGAGGCTGAGATGTTTTAATATGGTTTTTAGTAAGGTTTCATGTTGGTTAAAAATTGTAATAAGGTTTTTAATAACGTTAGATGTTGGTTAAAAATTCATGAGTGGATTGTGTTTTGCACTGTTCTAAGTTCTTTACAAATAGTAGCTGTTTCATCATCATCAGCAGCAGCATTGTCATCCCCTTTCGCAGATGAAAAAACTGAGACCTACAGTGAGGCTGAGTCACTTGCCCAAGGCCACACAGCTTGAAGTGGCAGAACCGGGCAGGGAGCCCATAATTCTGGCGTTGGAGTCTCTGCTTGTAACTGTGATACTTTGCTCAGAGAGATCGCCTGTCTCTGGAATCTGTGTTTCCC
The DNA here is from genome assembly GCF_043159975.1 of Macaca nemestrina. NCBI lineage: Eukaryota > Metazoa > Chordata > Mammalia > Primates > Cercopithecidae > Macaca > Macaca nemestrina. Next base: position 99,205,711 of record NC_092140.1, read on the forward strand.
TGGTCGCAGCAGCTGATAATGAAACAGGAACTTGCTGCCTTAGAGGTGTCATCTGCCCTACAGAGAACTAGTCTCTAACTGCAAACTTATTTCAAGGACCAGGCAGGACCCACAGGGAGAGGGAATGAAGGCCGGTTCTCCTGGACTTACCCTGCAGCATGTCATAGGTGCTGAATGAGCCTCACGGGTAAAGCTGCTGCCCCCTGGGTCTGGGTTTCATGGCCTGGGCATCAGCATCGTGAGTTCTTAGGAAGTCGAGGATGAGCTGTGTCCCTGGACTGACTTGTTAGGGATATCCAAGGGTTTGCTAAGTGTATTTGCTCTGAAGAGGCAAAGTGTGAAGGAAGAAAGGGAAAAGGGTTGGAAGTGGGAGGTGGGCTGAGCACAGACACGTGAGCTTTGAAGAGGAAAATAGGAAAGGATCTTCCTTATAAATATTGCAGCCTTGAGCTGAGATCTTAAGTGACCTACCTCAGATCTGAATATTTAATTTGATTAGCGTTTTGGTTGAATAACATCCTTTTTCTTAATCCTCTCTGGGAATCCTTGAGATGGAACCAGTGCACTATCAATTAAGAAGTGGATGACTGCTTTTCACGGCCATGCCAACAGTGAGTCCACACATCCAGGCTTGGGCAAGTTAGACCCAGGGGCTCGCCCCCACAGGATGCAGTCTGCTTTTTGCGGTTGGTGCACTTTCAAACCACGTGGGATCTTCACTGAAAACATAGACAGGCTGCGGTGCTAGGTGACGGGCTTAGGCCACCAACCACCATGGACCCCTGTGTCTTATGCCTTGCTAGACAATTCCTGCTCCCATCGCCATAGTTACTAGACAGACTCGATGTGCTGTAACTGTGAGTAAATTGAACCTCTTTAAGCCTCAGGTTTTTAATCTGTAAAATGGGAATAATTATAATACCTGCCTCATGGAGTTGTGAAAATTAAGAGAGAATGCATACCGCGCTTCTCCCAGGGCCAGGCACGAGGACATGTTCAGTATGTGCTCTCTAGTAATGATGACGGCTAAGGAAACACAGATCACAGGATCCTGGTCCTCGCTGTGCAAGGAGCTGGGGAAAATGGAGAAACAAAACCTAAAACGCTTTGGTGTCTCAACTGCCCATGTAGCAGTTAATTGTGTAGTGTCGGATTTTGAGTGGTATCCCTTACATGTTAGCTTGCTGGTACATGTGGAAGACAACAGAAGCAGCGGGTATTTGTTGAAATTCTTCTGTGTGCCAAGCACAGCCATCCATGCAGGAGACCCGGTAGTCTATAAGGTTTGGTCTTGGTGCTCAAGGAAATTATAGGTGAGTAGGGAATTCAGAGCTAGAAGGCAGAGACCCTGAATCAGGGGCACGTCATACTTTCCAACACCAAGCCACAGTCCGGAGTATAGAACCTCAATAAATATTTTCTGACGCTACAGTGAAGGCAGTGCCTCAGTGAGTTTGGGTATCTCTCATTGCAAAAGGCCTCAGAAGTGGCCGGGCATGGTGGCTCATCCCTGTAATACCAGCATTTTGGGAAGCTGAGGCGGGCGGATCACCTGAGGTCAGGAGTTCGAGACCAGCCTGGCCAACATAGCGAAACCCTGTCTCTCCTAAAAATACAAAAATTAGCTGTGCATGGTAGTGGGTGCCTATAATCCCAGCTACTTGGAAGGCTGGGGCAGGAGAATCGCTTGAACCTGGGAGGCGGAGGTTGCAGTGAGCCGAGACTGCACCCCTGTACTCTAGTCTGGGTGACAAAGCAAGACTGTCTCAAAAAAAAAAAAAAAGAAAAAAAGAAAAAAAAAAAGAAAAAATGTTTTAAAAAATTAAAAAGGCTCAAACGCATCACATCCCAAGCTACGCAATTTTTCCAACTTAGCAGAAAGAAGTACCTATATTGAAATAAATAACTGGAAATCAGAAAAGAAGCCTATCTTTCTTGAGTTCTAATATCTATGTAAGATAGATAGCCTGGGGTTAAGAGAGAAAAAGAAAAAAGTTGAGAAAAAGAGCTGTGATTCCTACAAGACTTTTTGCTCATTCGACTGTTGGAGTAACAACAGAGATGTGCCTAATTTGACGATGCTGCCACACCTTCTCTGAGTTCCATGTTTCTTATTGAATTTTGGCTCAGAGAGGCTATTCACCAGCTGGGCGGTGGTGCCTCACAGAGATAGGTTGTCTTCGCCTGACATCTACTGGTCAGACTGGTAGCTACATGTCCATTACATGTTGTCTAACTTGAAACACCCACAGCGTCCACAATTGTTTTTGATATTAAAAGTTGCGATTCTCCCCTGACATAAGATTCTACTCTTATGTCTAAGCATTCTCTTCCTTGGATTCTGACAATTAGGAAGACTCACCCTCTCCTCTCTTCTCCTTACTTACCACTGGTCTTCCTTTTCAGCCTGTGAAACATCTTTTCAGTTGGGCGCAGTGGCTTACACCTGTAATTCCAGCATTTTGGGAGGCTGAGGTGGGTGGGTTGCTTGAGCTCAGGAATTCAACACCAGCCCGGGCAACATGGCAAAACCTGTCACTACAAAAAATAAAAAAAGAAAAAAAATAACCAAATTAGCTGGGTGTGGTGGCATACATCTGTACTCCCAGCTACTCGAGGATGGCTTCAGTCTGGGAGTGGAGGCTGCAGTGAGCTGAGATTGAGCCACTGGATTCCAGCCTAGGTGACAGAGCCAGACCCTATCTCAAAAAAAAAAAAAAAAAAAGGCCGGGCATGTGGTTCACGCCTGTAATCCCAGCACTTTGGGAGGCCGAGGTGGGAGGATTGCTTGGGCCCAGGAGTTTGTGACCAGCCTGGGCCATATAGTGAGACCTCATCTCTACAGATAAATAAATATTTTTTAAAAGAAACATCTTTTCACTTTTTTTTTTGTACTTTATTATCTCTTGAACTCATTTCCTAGCCAGTGTCCAATGGTGGCACTTCTCCATGCTGGTTACCAGCCCAGAACAGAGCAGAGTCTTGACACCATCTAAGGCCCGAATACGATGTTTCCATCAGACTCTAGAGCCCATTTGGTTTCTTGCCAGTGACGAAGCTCCTTCAGGGAGGGCATTTCCAAAAAGGCTTCCAGGAGCCTGTGGCAATGTCTCACATTCCTGGAGGGGTGGCCAAGCCTTATTTTAAACAGGATCCTCACCAGAGCCTTTGGGTAGTGGGAGCACCATCCATGTGCAGGGAGGGTGGACGCACTGATTTCCTCCAGAGCAGCATGGATGAGTGGAACCAACGTTCCCATCTTCAGCAAATCACAGAGTGAGGGCAAGTTCCCACGTTGATTTGAATGGAGAAGGAGTTGGGGGAACAGGACAACAAGAGTGAGACTACACAAGGACCGGCCCTCACCATTAAAACTCATCAGCTGTCAAGGAAGAGAATAAATCGTAGCTTCACACACCATTATGGATGACTGTCGCAGACAAAAGGTGCAGTGGGAAAGGCGAGACGCATAAGAGTAACTGGTGTGTGATTCCATTGGTATAAAGTTCAAAACCAGGTAGCACAAACCCGTGGAGGGAGTCAGGATGGTGCCACGTCTTCCAGTCAAGTGGCAGAGGATGGGGTTGACTGGACACAGGGAGAGAGCATGAGGGGACCCCTAGGGAACTGGAAATGCCTATATTGTGACCTGGCTGCTGGTCACACTGATGTGTGCAGATAGTAACATTCTCTTAAGGTTTATGCACTTTATTATGTATAAATTACACCAAAAATTTAAAAAAGAATAAAACCAAAACCCAAAGTCATCATCATCACCAAAAATCATCATTGCCTGACCATTTGCTGAGAGCACGGGGCAAAGTGACCGGCACACCCTGGAAGCTGAACTCTGCTGGAAGGCCAGTTGGGCTGATCCCATATGCACGAGGGCTGGGCTGGAGTTTGGGTGGATGGGAGGTGGGGAGGGGGACAGTTATCAAGCCATCTCATTCTAGTCCTTTACTTTTAAATCAATTATAATGTTTTCTCACAGTCATCACTTTTTAAATGACAATAATCGTATCAGCCAGCATGTGACTGCCTTCCGGTTTCAGGGTTTTCTACCTCCATGGCAGTCAAGCTCCCTGGAGGGGCCTCACCTTCAGGAAGCACCTTGACCCACATTCACAGCAGGAGGGGGACGAGAAAGCTCTGCTCAGAACCTGAGATCCTCCCAGACTCCAGTGACATAGCTTCTGGTTTCATGTGGATCTCTGAGAAAACTGGCCCCAGGAATTTTCAGTTGGCTGCATTCTGCTTTCCGGGGATTGGAAGGCCTTGCAGCTGCTGTGGAATGCTCTTGGGCTGCCCAGGCCTGAGGGCCAAGCAGGCCAAGTTAGGTAAGGAAGACGCTGATTAAACAGTCATTTGTAACCTGCAGATGGGTAGTGTAAACGTCCCTTCCCCGGCGTGCTGGCCACATAACTCTGCTGTTGCGAAAGTTATGAGCTTTTTATTGGTGCTCCAGCGTGACATGCTGAACGGCCATAGTGCTTACTCATTTCGAGTTATCAGCGAGCTGCAATGTTTCAAACTGCCAGTGGACAGTCAGAGATAAACTTGGGCCGGCTTCAGACTGAGTGGCGCCCGGGACGTATTGCACGTGTTGTGTGTTTTCTTTCTTTCTTTTTTTTTCTTCACCGTGGGATGACATATTATTTTTTGACCTGAATATGTTTATGTAAGGTCTAGAACAACAATTCCCTGAATCCAAGGGTAATGAACCCTACTGACATGCTGCCCCTTTCTCTTTTCTTTGTGCTTTTTTCTTCTTTATATTTGAGGCCCAAAGTGGCAACAACAGAAAAAAGTCACAAGAGGAACAGTCCAGGTTTTGGGAAGACAATCCCGGGAGAAGAGCCCAAGGAGGGCCGGCATGCACGCATCTATTTTCCACTGACGCTGTGCATGGCGTCTACACGCAGCTTAGGCCCTGACATCAGTGTGAAAGGCAAAAATCACGTCCTCATTTCAATTACCTCTAAAATTCCCTTAAATCCCCCGTGAAGCACAGTGAGATGGTTTTGGGTAAACAATTCTGCAGAATAATTCTGTACATGTAAGTTTGGCAACCACTAAACTCTAGGGAAAGATATTTTGTATGGCGATATTGGGGCCTTATATAAGAAAACTGTCAATCTCTAGTTGTGCATAGGATGGAGGTGAAGAATTCTAAAATATCCCTTTTCGTCAATAGAGACCTCCCCATCTTATAAGAGTCAATTTCTATAACTTTATTTATTTATTTATTTACTTAATTATTTTAGACAGGGTCTTGTTCTGTTGCCCAGGCTGTAATGCAGTGGCATAATCTTGGCTCACTGCAACCTCCAACTCCTGGATTCAAGCAATTCTCCTGCCTCAGCCTCCTGAGTAGCTGGGATTAAAAGCGTGTACCACAACACCCGGCTAATTTTTGTATTTTTTTTTTTTTTAGTAGAGACGATTACACCGTGTTGGCCAGGCTGGTCTCGAAATCCTGACATCAGGGGATCTGCCCACCTCAGCCTCCCAAAATGCTGGGATTACAGGCACGAGCCACCACACCTGGCCAACTTGTATAACTTTAACACTTGATAATAGATTTGTTATTGTGAGGAGTGAGGACTTCAGTCCCCCATAGGTTAACTGTGCGCATGATGTCACCACAAAGGGAGGGCTTTGAATATAGGCTACTAACGACACCTTTGGAAACTTTACATTTTTTGATGCCATCAACAAGACTGATTCGAGCTCTGTAGACAGTCAGTATCCTTTTCTTATATGAAAACCTCTGTCCCCTTCCCCATCAAATACCAGACACAGAGCCTGGGTGGCTCCTATCACAGACCACCTCAGCCAGCAAGTGTGGGGGTGGGGATAAAACCTACCTACTCACGCTTCCTTTGTACCTCTACCACCAGACCATTTCCTGATGGCATTTCTGCTTCTTCAGGCGTCTCCCTGAAAACCAGATTCCACAGCACACTTCCAGGCACTGTAGAAGGTCTGCATAGTTGGACCCTTTTGGGTTCCTCCATTTTACTTAAGATGGCGGAGAGGGCCAGGCACTGTGGCTCATGTTTGTAATCCCAGCACTTTGGGAGGCTAAGGTGGGTGGATCCCTCGAGCCCAGGAGTTTGAGACCAGCCTGGGCAACATGGCAAAACCCTGTCCCTATAAAAAATACAAAAATTAGGCAGGCATGTTATGGTGGTGCATGCCTGTTGTCCCAGCTACTCAGGAGGCTGGGACAGGAGGATCACTTGAGGCCAGAAGGTTGAGGCTGCAGTGGACTATGATCACACCACTGCACTGCAGCCTGGGTGACAGAGAAAGACCTTCTCTCAACAACAACAACAAAACCGACTGGATGGCGTGTGAGTGTGTTTTGTGCAAACCAACAGATATAAAACATAAACAATGCAGTCTAAGTTGCTGGAACAAGGCCAAGCAGCGCCCTACCAACCAGGGAGGAGAGCTGCTTGTGACATGACCGCCTGCTGGCCCCAGAGTCCCCTTGCCACCCCTGAAGGGCTACGACTCCCAGAAGCACAGGTAACATAGTCATGTGACTGCCAGGTTGATGCAGGGACAGATGGCTGAGCGGCTTTCCACCTCTGCAGCTTTAGCTAAATTATGGAGGCTGAGATATGCAGAGAAACATCTTCAGGAAATACACACAGGAGGTGCAATAAAACACTTCTGGGGCTATGTGTGTTCTGTTTATTTAGCAGTTTGTGAGGTGAAAAACACATCAGAGTAAACCACTTTTCCTCCAGACTTTTATCGCATTCCATGTTATGACTATCTTTGGGTTTTAGAACACTCAGCTTGTTTCCCTTGAACACAATTTAAATTAGAAGCTGGGCGGAGAGGAGATCTTTGCAGAAAAAACTGTGCTTATAAATCGAGTGCCGACCACCGCTGCTGCAGGATTTGTTGTTCCTGCCCCAGAGGTGGCCTGTGTGGACTCCCTCCTAGAAAGGACTCTGCAATATCCCTCGGCATGCCACCTTCCAGACACTGGGGATGGCCAGCAGTAGCAGCTGGAGCAGCTGAGAGCAACAGAGAAGGAGCACCAACCACGCAGCGGGGGGGCCCGGGACTCAGACACCTGAGTTCCGATCTCTCCTGTCTCACCGCCCTGCTGGTCACCTCTTCCCAGTCATCGCCTGCCCCACTTCTGATTGCTCAAGAAAGGATGCTGCTGATGGCTTCTAGAGAGAAAATAAGAAGGCTGATGAGGGGACCCGAATCGCCCGCCTCTGTCTTTGTTTTCTCCCCTTTCTCAAGTGCCTGGGGTGAGGCATGGGGGAGGGACTAGAGATGGAAGAGAAGGAGAAAGTTCTAGAAGGCTGCCTTCCTAACGGGAACGTGGCTGCTGGTCAGAAAAATGAGCAAGCCCAGGCAGTCTGGGAGATGGGTGAATGGGTCGTGGCGTCCTCTGCAGAGCACACTCCGAAAGCTGCTCCCAACTGTGACAGAGCCCTGCAGGGACTGCTGGCCGTTGCCTGGCTGGGGACAGGGCCTTCCTGGATGTCGGACTGGCTCTGCTCATCCCTCGGTGAGCCAACATTCACTGCTTCTGGTCGGGAGGAGTTCGGCCCCAAGTCTTGGAGAGAGCGCTATTTCTTCAGCCTCTGCCACTCCCATGTCATAGGGATTGGATCACAGTTACAGGATCCTGAAAGGGAGACTTAGGGCTAGTGTGGCTCAGAGACTGGCACAGTCTTCCCAGTGCCAGGTCAGAGGATGGCGCACGACGTGCCGTCTGCAGAGAGCCGGTGTCAAGCAACTGCACTTTGTGACAGCCCGACCAATAATGTGGACATTGACCCGGCCCATAGCCAACAGCCCACCTGTGGGGAGCTTCCACTGGCAGAAGGCGGTGGCAGCTTGGGGCGACACTCGGGGCTCTACCACACTGGTGGCACGAGTCATGGGAAAGAGAAGAAGGAGCATGGACACCCTGTCACAAAGCTCAGTATCTCTTGATTAGAACCCAGCCCTCTGGAGGCAGCAGAAACCACCAACCATCTTCTATTTTAAAATATGTTGTTAGAAACTTCAGGCATCCACCAATGTACTCAAACCTGGCTTTGCACCTGCAAAATTGTTTTACATGGTCCTGAATAAATGAGGCTAGAGTTCTTTCCCTGGCACGTCCATGGGGCCCTCTCAACCCAGAAACTGTCCCCACTGACTGTCATGCCCTATTTAATGAAGGTCCTTCCAGTGTGATCTTCCTTCTGCTTCCTTCATCCTCTGCAAGCGAAAGACCATAAAGACTCAGGGTCTTTGGGAGTTAATTCAAGTGCCAAACACTATTGTAGATGAAACAGACAATAATGTGAAAATAAATAACAGTCACCTGTCACCTCGCCTTCCAGAGATAACCACTGCTCATATTTTCAGTGTCTATCCCACCCCCAGTCTTTTTCCTGTGCACACACATTTGTATTTTGACAGCAAGTAAAGAACCAGGGAGAGGTGGCCTCCCAGGCCATTCAGAAATGCAATTTAAACAACTAGGCATGGTGCACAAACTTTAGTGCTCGTGAGCATCACTTGGAGAGCTTGTAAAACACATTCCCAGACCCGACCCTCAGGAATTCCGCATTCCCTGGGTGCTGAGAGAGACAGGCCAGCCCATCCAGCCCAGACTCCTCAGATAACCACTCGCACCTCCCGGCTCAGGCACCGTGGCTTCCTGACGAGGCCTTCACCTTAGATCATGCTTCAGCTGGGCCTTCAATGAAGTGCCTATCAGGATGAGGAGAAGGGAAAGAATGTTCCAGGTAATTGTTCAGGGCAAGGAGCCCTCTGAGGCTGTGGTCACTGGGTCCATGGTGGTAATTAAATAAAGTGTGTAAAATGCCAGATATAAGCTTCACCCATATTATGTGACCAGCAAACAAATCCTGTCAGCTCCCGGATCCACCAACGCCCCTTTTGATTTTTGGATTTTTTTCATCGTTAAAAATTCAAGCATAGGCTGGGCACAGTGGCTCATGCCTGTAATCCCAACACTTTTAGAAGCCGAGGTGAGAGGATTGCTTGAGGTCAGGAGTTGGAGAGCAACCAAGCCCCTGTCTCTACAATAAATGTTTTAATTAGCCAAGTATGGTGGTGTACACCTGTGGCCTTAGCTACTCCAGAGACTGAGGTGTGGGAGGATCATTGAGCCCAGAAGTTCGAGGCTGCAGTGGGCTAGGATCACACCAATGCACTCCAGCCTGGGCAACAGAGTGAGACCTTATCACCAAAAAAAAAAAAAAAAAAAAGTCAAGCCAGATGTGTACAAGGAATATTCTTACACCCATCACCCAGATTCAACAATTGGCAAGACTCTGCCACCCAACCGCCTTTTACTGGCTCAGGTCTGGTCCAGAGGCCCAGAAACAGGGAGTAGAAGGAGAACCTCCAGGGAGATGCTGGGGAGAAAGGGGTGGTCCCCAACAGCAGCAGCCGGGGAGCCAAAGTGTGGGACAGCAGGAAGTGAGCTGCCAATGAAGCTTCCTGGGGATTAATGCATGATTCTGATTTTGAAACAAGCAAACTCAAATGCTTCTCTGACTCACCTATCCTGCCCATGGCCCTGTGGATAACAGGTTTTAAACGGGTCATTAAACCTACCCTTAACCTGGTAAACCTCGCCATGTTCATCTGCATGGATGCGTGGTCCTTGGCACCAATGACGTGATTGCTGGTGGAGCGTATCCACGGGGTGTACAGGTCCACAAACTCACTGGCATTGTTCTGTGTATTGAGGCCACACTAGGCACGAGCAGAGAAAGCTGTTTTGTTTTGTTCTCTGACTGTTAAAGCTTGCTTCACATGTTGGCGGTCTCTAACAGCCTGTTTATATTTAATGGCCGGACAGTCACTAGAAGGTTTACTGGAAGCTCTGGGCATTGTTGTGGACAGTTGTGCTCAGCTGGGGTGATTTTGCCCCTGGGAGGCATTTGGCAATGTCTGGAGACATTTTTGATTGTCACAACAGTCAAAGTGCTGCCGGCATCTAGTGGTAGAGACCAGGGATGTTGCTCAGCGTCCTAGAATGCACAGGACAATCCCACAACAAAGGAGTCGCCAGCCCCAGATGCATAGTGCCGGGCTGAGAAAGCCTGCCCTGGGGGGATCAGGTGAGCACCAGCCCTGTCCTTCATATCTGCTTCTTTTGAGTGGGTCGGTTTCCATCCCGAGGAGCCCATCCCTCACCAAACTTGGAAGGCAGAGTGTGTGGCCCCAGCATTCGGAAGCCAGGTGCACTCAGTAAGTAGACTTTCAGGCACACCCACTGTTTTCAGTGTGGAGTCTCTGATATCAGGAAAACAGTGCAGAGCTTCTCTGGGTCCATTTGCCCTGAAAACAACCTCCTGACATGTGTGAGGTGGGCAGGTGGAGTGACCAGGCCTGGGCTTGGGAAGAGGACCTAGTGTGGGAATGTGTGGGACATTGGAAGGAGGGTCATCTAGCTGCTCCTTATGCAGAATTCAAACAATCCTCCTGTTCTTAGCTCTGTTTTGTACTCCCACCTTCTCTGACCCTGGGGACCTTCCATTCCTGAGCCTTCCTGAGCTGTTCACTGTGAGTAGATCTGCTTCCTGCAGGCAGCCAGGTGTCCACTCTCCCTGGCTGACATCTGTGACCTTGTGCTCTGTGTCTTCCAGCATGTTGTGGCTGGGCCCTTCCATGGCCTTCTCTGCACGTGCATGTCTGGATTTATTCCTTTGCTGTCATTTTAGTGAGGGTTGGGGAAGGAGTGGAGATAAACACGTGTTGAGTTTATCATCTCAAACCAGAAGCGGCATCCTTGTGTGCTGGAAAACTGTAGATTTCATTAAAAGCTCTGAAGTGTGTCTGGCTTCCGAGGAGGACACAGTGCTGGTGCTGGAGCTCTTCTGGCTTACCTAGAGGCAGGAACTGGGGGATGGCATCATATAGGAGGAAGAAGAGCTCTGGGACCTTCATCTTGTGGAGCCTCAATGTCCCTGTGTGGGAAATGTGTGCTCTCAGTCCTGCTGGTACAGATGGAAGGAGGGGATGGGTGTAGAAGAGCCTCGAGCACTGCCGAGGGCTGTGGTTTATGATTGCCATTCTTCTGGTGGGAGTCATGACCATCATTTCCTTTAACTGTATGACCAAGGCAACATGTCATTTGGGCACTGTGACAGAATGTAACTCTCTGGTAGACAGGCTTGACCCAGCAAATGGGCATGAGTACCAACTGCCTCGTTTTCTTGCCAGAGGCCTCCAGTTTGGTTGGCAGAGTGGTGACCAGCTGACCAATTGGACGGGGTTCTTTAATGTCACTGATGATGCAGCAGTGCAGAGCGGCAGTCCAGCACCAGGTACAGACTCCAGCAAATGACCAGGGATGGGGGAAGGCCGACCTGGGGTGACCCTGCAGCCCCTGCCCCATTGTCCACCCCCTATAGTAGAAGAAGCAGGCTCGCTCCAGTGGCTCAAAACTCCCTGCATTTTGGTATCCCACCTGGTTTCTTTAACTTGAGGATGAATGAATTTGAAGGATGAGGGATAGGACTCAACCGTAACCAAGTAGGGATTCGCTGGCCCCTTCTATTGGTGGGTAGGGTGGGGAGTCTTGGTCTCAAGCCTCCATTTAAGGGTGGGGACCAAATCTCTGTCCCTGCTGCAGGGATTTCAGTTATCAGCCAGCAAGTGTGTGTAGGTGTGTGTGGGGTGGGTGTCGGGCAGGGTATTTCATTCTCTGATTGGCCAAAGCCAACAGCATCACCCCAAAAAGAACTTTTGACTGGAGAGAATCGTGGATGTGGAATATTTGTGTAAATAAATAGTGAAGCCAGGCGCGGTGGCATGAACCTGTAACCCTAGCACTTTGGGAGGCCGAGGGGGGGTGGATCGCTTGAGTGCAGGAGTTTGAGACCAGATTGGGCAACATGGTGAAACCCCATCTCTACAAAAAGTACAAAAATTAACTGGGTGTGGAGACTGTTATTCCAAGTGAAGTAACTCAGGAATGGAAAACCAAACATTGCATGTTCTCACTCGTATGTGGGAGCTAAGCTATGAGGATGCAAAAGCATAAGAATGACACAGTGGGCCGGGCATAGTGGCTAATGCCTGTAATTCCAGCATTTTGGGACGCCGAGGTGGGTGGATCACCTGAGGTCAGAAGTTTGAGACTAGTCTGGCCAACATGGTGAAAACACATCTCTACTAAAATACAAAAATTATCTGGGCGTAGTGGCTGGCGCCTGTAATCCTAGCTTCTTGGGAGATTGAGGCACAAGAATCGCTTGAACTTGGGAGGCGGAGGTTACTGTGAGCTGAGATCGCACCACTGCACTCCAGCCTGGGCAACAGAGTGAGACTTTGTCTCAAAAACAAACAAACAAACAGAATGACACAGTGGACTCTGGGGACTCAGAGGGAAAAGGAGGGAAGGGGATAAGGGTCAAAAGACCACAAATTGGGTACAGGGCGTACTTCTCAGGTGATGGGTGCACCAACATCTCACAAATCACCACCAAAAAACTTACACATGTAACCAAACACCACCTGTTCCCCAATAACGTATGAAAATAAAAAAATTAAAACATTAAAAATAAAGAAATGCTTCTCAACAACATTAGATTCAGCCATAATCCCACACTTCTTTATGCTGCTATTTCTAAATCCTGCCCATCAATACCAAGTCCAGCTCTCAACAAAGTGAAAAAAGCCCTCCATGATCCTCAGTCCTGCTGCCTCCCTCGGGGCTCAGCAGGCGGCCTCCGGGCTCAGGCAGAACGTGGTGATTTGGCATCACCAGGCACAGGATCCCCGCAGGGTCGAGTCCCTGCACTCCTGGGTCTTTCCTTTTTCCTTGGCCTCGGGATCCCCAGCAAGCATTGCCATCGGGAACTGATTTTTGCCAGTTCCTGGCCCAAGTGATTACAAGGTTTTGCAACAAATGAAATATGCTGTGTGATCTCTCATTGGGACCACAAAGGGGGTGAAGTGAGAAGTGGAGAAGCGGAGAGGGATTAGTCTGATTTATCAAAACCAGGAAGGGAGGATGCTACGGATGGCAGGTGCATTCCCGGTTTCTCCGTGTCCTGGGAAAGTGAGGTGGCCTGGAGCCTGGGGCCTGGGGTCTCAGCTAGGTTGTCAGGGTGTGACTGTGGACAAATCACTTAACTCTCCATCTATGAGAAGGACATACTAATCCTGCCTAGCTGGTCAGATAAGCTGAATCCACACTTTTATCAAAAGGACTGAGAAGCAGACTCCTACCCATTTAAGGGGCTATATCCCCCACTCACCCCTTCCCTACCAGCAAAAGGGAAGTGTGAATGCAGGGGTGCTTTCTATTCTGAGGTCTTGAGATGACAGTTTGGGGGGTCCAAAGCTTATACGATTTGTGGGGTCTCTTTAAGAGAAAGAATGCAAAGGTTACTACAGTGAATTGTTGCAAAAAATGAGCAGAGGAAAATCTCATCACAATGTCTCTCACAATGGGGATCATAGGATTTGATAGTTGACAACCACATGTCCTGCAGTGAGTCATTTCTTTTTTATTGTTTTAAATTTAATTTTATTATTATTCTTTTTTGAGACAGTATCTTGCTCTGTCACTGAGGCTGGAGTGCAGCGGCACCATCACAGCTCACTGCACCTTGAACTTTTGGGGTCAAGCGATCCTCCCACCTCAGACTCCCGAGTAGCAGGACCGCAGGCGGGCACCACCACGCCCAGACAATATTTTGATTGATGGTTTCTTTTGCAGAGACAGGGTCTTATTATGTTGCCCAGGCTGGTCTTGAACTTGTGATCCCAAGCGAACCTCCTGTACAATTGTAAATTACAAATTTAAAAAGCTGACAAATACCACAAATAGAAAATGTATGTGGTTATGAATCAACTCCCCAGCACACCTCTATGAAACTTTTTTTTTTTACTTGCATGCATTTTGCCTTTGTAATGTTGTTTACTTCTGTAGAGAGGACAGAAAGGGCCAGCCCCCATCAGCTGTATGCTCCCATCCTCTGAGTCCTGGAGAATTTGGTTCCAGAATGAACCAAGGCAAGATGCAAAGAGGAGTCTCCTCTCTGAAATGGGAGAAAAGAGGAGACATCATTTTCCCCGTGTCTCAGGGTTTCGCCCTTAACGGTGTCTGCATCTTAGAGGCTGACATATTTCCAGCTGTGCTTTCTCTCCTATGTGGTTCATAGACTCCTGCCCAATACCTCCTGATTCACAAAACTGTGTTTGTGTGTGTCGTGTGGTTGTGGAGTGGTGTGTGTGTGTGGTGTGCATGTGTCATGTGTTGTGTGTTGTCTGTGGTGTGTTGTGTGTGATGTGTGATGTGTGTGGTGTGCGCGTATTGTGTGTTGTGTGTGGTGTGTGTTGTGTGTGTTGTGCATTATGTGTGGTGTGTATGTTGCATGTGGTGTGAGTGTGGTGTGCGTGTGTTGTGTGTGTGGTATGTGATGTGCGTGTGGTGTGTGGTATGTGGTGTGTGGTGTGTGTGGCATGCATGTGTGTTGTGTGTGGTGTGTGTGGTGTATGATGTGCGTGTGGTGTGTGTGGTATGTTTGTGTTGTGTGTGTCATGTGTGGTGTGTGTGCGGTGTGTGTGTGTTGTGTATAGTGTATGATGTGCATGTGGTGTGTGGGGGATATGTGTGTGGTATGTGTGGTGTGTTTCTGTTGTGTGTGCTATGTGTGTTGTGTGTGGTGTTTGTGTTGTGTGTGTGGTGTGTGTGGTACGTGTTGTGTGTGTGTCATGTGTGGTGTGTGTGTAGTGTGTGTGTTGTGTAGTGTGTGTGTTGTGTATGTATCGTGTGTGTGTGTATGTGGTGTGTGGTGTGTGTGGTGTGTTTGTTTTGTGTGCGTATCATGTGTAGTGTGGGTGTGGGGAGTGTGTTGTGTATGTGTGTTGTGTGTTGTGTGCTGTGTGTGGTGTGTTTGTGTTGTGTGTGTGGTGTGTGGTGTGTGTGGTATGTTTGTGTTGTATGTGTGTCATGTGTGTTATGTATGTGTTGTGTGTGTGTGGTGTGTGGTGTGTGTGGGGTATGTGTGTGGTGTGTGGTGCATTTGTGTTGTGTGTGGTGTGTTGTGCGTGTTGTGTGTGGTGTTTGTGTTGTGTGTGGTGTGTGGTGTGTGTGGTATGTCTGTGTTGTGTGTGTCATGTGTGGTGTGTGTGTTGTGTATGTGTGGTGTGTATGTTGTGTATGTGTCATGTGTGTGGTGTGTGTGTGGTGAGAATTGAAGTGTGTGTGGTGTGTTTCTGTTGTGTGTGTCATGTGTGGTGGGCGTGTTGTGTATGTGTGGTGTGTATGTTGTGTATGTGTCGTGTGTGTGGTGTGTGTGTGTGGTGTGAGGTGTGTGTGGTGTGTTTGTGTTGTGTGTGTGGTGTGTTTCTGTTGTGTGTGTTGTGTGTGGTGTGTGTGTTGTGTACGTGTGGTGTGTGTGGTGTGTGTGTGGTGTGTGTGTTGTGTATGTGTCCTGTGTGTGTTGTGAGGTGTGTGTTGTATGTGTGTGGTGTGTGTGGTGTGTATGTATCATGTATGTGTTGTGAGGTGTGTGTGGTGTTTGTTTGTGTGGTGTGTGGTGTATGTGTGTTGTGTTTGTGAGGTGTGTGTGGTGTGTTTGTGCTGTGTGTGTGGTGTGTTTGTGTTGTATGTGTGTGGTGTGTGGTGTGTGTTGTGTTTGTGAGGTGTGTGTGGTGTTTGTGTTGTGTGTGTGGTGTGTGGTGTATGTGTGTTGTGTTTGTGAGGTGTGTGTGGTGTGTTTGTGTTGTGTGTGTGGTGTGTTTGTGTTATGTGTGTGTGGTGTGTGGTGTATGTGTGTTGTGTTTGTGAGGTGTGTGTGGTGTGTTTGTGCTGTGTGTGTGGTGTGTTTGTGTTGTGTGTGTGTGGTGTATGTGTGTTGTGTTTGTGAGGTGTGTGTTGTGTGTGTGTGGTGTGTGTGGTGTGTATGTATCATGTATGTGTTGTGAGGTGTGTGTGGTGTGTTTGTGTTGTGTGTGTGGTGTGTTTGTGTTGTATGTGTGTGTGGTGTGTGTTGTGTTTGTGAAGTGTGTGTGGTGTGTTTGTGCTGTGTGTGTGGTGTGTTTGTGTTGTATGTGTGTGGTGTGTGGTGTGTGTTGTGTTTGTGAGGTGTGTGTGTGTGGTGTGTGTCGTGTGAGTATGTGTGTGTGCAGTCTTTCTCCCGGGGAAGGAAGCCCTGCTGCACAGGCCGACGTGTCTGCGTCGTTTCTATCAGAAACAGTTCATGGAGAAGCGAAATGGGCTCTTCTCTTCCTAGAGGGTAACTAGGATGAAGCCTTTCTCTCCAGTCCATCCTCTTTATAATACTCTTAAAGAACAGTCCTGGTTAAAGGACCCTTCTCAAAAGTTTCCAAATGGCCTCCCATGGCCTTCCAAATCCCTGGACCCTGGGCAGTTTTCAGGGCCTTCGCTGCTGGCCTCACCTGCCTGATCATTCACAGCTTCCTTCTTAGGCTCTGGGCTCCAGCAAAACCCGGAACCTGCTGTAGGCTCAGCACTCCCTCTACCGGCATGCCCTCCTCTTCCACATCCACCTGCTGAGAGCCATCTGTCAGGGTCCAGCTGAAATGCCACCTGCTCCAGGGAGCCTTCCCTGATATGCAGAGAGAAGTGAACCTGTTCCGCTGGGACCACTCAGTGATGTTCACCTCCCCAATGGCCCGTCTCCCAACCAGCCCTGCCCTGTGTAACAGTATTCTGTGTGCACAATCCTTGCTCCCTGACTACAGGGATTGTTGTCTACCTCATTTTCACATCCTTCACAAGTGTTTATTGAGTGAATGAGTCTCTTTTTATTTTTTTTGAGACAAAGTCTGGCTCTATTACCCAAGCTGGAGTGTAGTGGTGCGATCTCGGCTCACTGCAACCTCTGCCTCCTGGGCTCAAGCCGTCCTTCCCCCTCAGCCTCCAGAGTATAGGTACGCACCACCATACTTGGCAAATTTTTGTATTTTTGTAGAGATGGGGTTTTGCCACCTTGGCCAGGCTGGACTTGAGCTTGTGAGCTCAAGTGATCCGCCTGCCTCGGCCTCCCAAAGTGCTGGGATTACAGGCATGAACCACCGCGCCTGGCCTGAATCTCCTTTTTTGGTAGAGAAAAACATGGACCCTCAGAGAAGTTAAGTGATTTACCTGAAGTCATTCAGGTAGTAAGCGGCAGAGTCAGATCTGGAGCCCAGGCCTGAGAACTCAGGCCAGCATCACCCTCCACACCCACATTCAGTGTCCTTGGAGCCGTGGTACTGACTCTGATTCAGAGTCCGATGGGTCTGTACGAGGATGGCAGAGCCTCTGCAGGCTCCTCATCCCCAGCCCCAGGAGCTGTGCTAGTTCATGACCCTCGGGGAAAGAAGGGCTTGCGATGGCCCCTGACCAGTTCACCTGGGTCTGCATCAGCTTCAGGTCAGCAGGGAGGTGAGGCAGGATGAAGAGATTTTGATCCTTTTTCAGATATCTGTTGTCACTGTCACCCATCACAGTGGGTTATGGAGAGGCGTCTGATTGGATGTTATTTTGGATTTGTGGCCGAGTATATATAAACACTTTTAAGTATTTTTAACCCATTATTATAAAACATTTCACAAAAGTAGAGCAAATGATACAACAACCCCCCATGTTCTATCATCCAGCCATGACAGGTGTCAGCTGATGGGGAGTTTCCACGTTCTGGATTCTGCCGATTGTAGCCCTGGGTGCCCTTTAACATTTTGTCCCTAGTCTTCTATTTCCTGTCAACTAGTAGTTAGATCTAGTAGCTGGATTGGGTTTGATATATATTTTTTTTCCTGTCAAGAATACTTACTTTACAGATGGTGGTGTTATTTCCATCAGGAGCACACAATGTTGTGGACACTTTAATATTTAACATATTTAAAAGTAGACCAGTGTTGTCACACACATCTGAACAATGTGAAAACCGACTCGCCCAACAGACACTGGAAATGAAAATGGCTTACTCCGCGGTGGTGTCTTAATGGAAGTTAGTTGATGAATTAGATAACACAGGAATCACACTGCTCAGGACTGGCCTCCTGGAGTAGGAAGACTCCAGAGCTGGGAACTCGTCTTACCTCGGCACTGCTACCTGCTCACTCAGGACAGGGTGTCAATATTTGGTAATATCCTGGGATAGCTTTGAGCAGCATGTGATGGGTGTGTCACAGGAATCAAGGCTGATTTTCAAGGAAACATCCATAGCTCCTTTTCTACAAGAAGACTCCGGGAAGTGTTGGAAGAGCCTCTGGCTTCAGTATTAGATAGGAATCACGCTTCTAAACATCACCCTCCGTTGAGAGGAAGACAGGACAGTG
Source organism: Macaca nemestrina (assembly GCF_043159975.1). NCBI lineage: Eukaryota > Metazoa > Chordata > Mammalia > Primates > Cercopithecidae > Macaca > Macaca nemestrina. The sequence continues at coordinate 99,224,023 of NC_092140.1, forward strand.
GAGTGACAGATGGTGTGACAACGGCTATGACTGAGACTCTGTTGGTGGATGGGAAGACATGTGCAGGAGCCAGCCTCGGGAGAGTTGCTCAAGGTGCTTGCCTTTTTTTTTTTTGAGACAGGGTCTTGCTGTGTCAGGCTGGAGTGCAGTGGCATGACCTCAGCTCACTGCAACCTCTGCTCCCCAGACTCAAGCAATTCTCTCAACTTCAGCTTCCTGAGTAGTTGGGACTACAGGCACACACCAACCACTCCCAGCTATTTTTTTTTTTTTTTTTTTTGTAGCAATCGGGTTTAGCCCTATTGCCAAGGCTGGTCTTGAACTCCTGGACTCAAGTGATTTACCCTCCTCGGCCTCCCAAAGTGCTAGGATCACAGGTGTGAGCCACTGTGCCCAGCCTTAACATGGCGCCATCCTGATCATTGACAACCATATGTGCTCAAGTGAATCATTTCTTTTTAATTTTTTGACACTTATTTTATTTTATTTTCTGAGACGGTGTTTTTGTTCTGTCACTCAGGCTGGAGTACAGGGGTGCAATCGTGGCTCACTGCAGCCTCGACTGTTTGGGCTCAAGTGCTCTTCCCACCTCAGCCTCCTGAGTAGCTGGGACCACAGACATGTGCCACCGCACCTGGCTAATGTTTTGTTCATTTGTTTCTTTTGTGGAGATGAGGTCTATCTATGTCGCTCAGGCTGGTCTGAGTAATCTTCCTGCCTTGGCCTCCCAAAGTGCTGGGATTGCAAGCATGAGCCGCCGTGCCTGGTCAGGTCATTTCGATGATCTCTGTGAGTTGAGGGGACAGACCTCTTTAATCCTCAGCTGACATGATGATTTCCTAGAACACAGGGAGACTTCAGAGGCCCTTCACCTTAAAGTTTTTTCCATTGTTATGTTTTCCTCTAGGTTAATTTTGCCTTCCCAGTGAGGGAACGATTTTTCACCGTGTGCAAAGCACCCCAACTGGACACACGGTGGGGCCTTAGCAACCTTCCTTAACTTAAACCGAGGCAGGAGTTGTGCCCTGGAAGTTGTTTGGGAATTTCAGAAGAAAGTTGCTGGAGAATTCCACTGCAAGATACAAAAGCACCAGAAAAATCAGAAAGCAGAAAGTCTCGCTGAACATAATATGCTAGTTTCACTCAAGCAGAGTGGCTCCCACTGTCTTAGGACATGTCAGGCCATAAAGATAAGCACGAAGCCCTGTCTTCTTGGAAGGGCTTATCAGGAAATTCAGCCTCCTGGGAAGATGCCCTCATTGGCTCTTCCCGGTGGATTTTACCAGGGCCCTGAGGCCCCGCGGTTGTGATGTAGTTCCCCAGCCCTCAGGAAGGAGGTGAGAGGGGCTGAGGCTGTTTGGTCGTTGAAAAGAGAGGGGCAGGAAGTGTTTGCCCAGGAGTCGGCACCAGCAGGGCCCCTCCCCAGGCCCTCTGCACTTGAGAGAGTTCAGGGAAACTTTCTCATTATCGCTCTGACCTCCAGGACCCCTGGCTGCCTGTTAATCATTACCCAGGCAGGGCTGTATTCCTGGGCTCTCTGGCCTGTTTTTGCGGCCATGGGTTTATGACTGGCCTGGCCACGGGGCCTTGGCTGGTGTTTGGATTGTGCACTGATAGGCTCTGCTTGGCTCTGGCTCAGCCCTCACTGGATGCAGGAGTCAGGCCCCTCTCGGGGAGCTGGGTCTTCTACGTTGTTTGCACCCCCTTCCTCATGCTGCTGGGAGGCTCTGACACTGAGCGTCCCAAGTCTCCACCAGGAGAATGCCCTGAAGCGACACTGGGCACAGGAGCCCCAGAGCCACAGCAGAAAACCTCAGAGATGGGAGGGTACCGAGGCCTGGATCAGTCACGGCTGCAGTCCTTGGGGACTCCTGGTCTCAGTCCTGGCAGCTGGGGCTTAGGGATGCATCCTGCTCTGAAATTCTCCCTTTGCCATGTGTTCTCGCTCTTTCTCCCACTATGTGTCTGCACAGGAGCAGAGATGAGCAAGAGCTGTTTGCTGCATCTGTAGAGGAAGCAAAATGGCTGCCCCCAGCAGCCTCACCTAGCTTGCTTGCTAACCATGGGAAAGTCCTCCGTAATTAAAGTTGGGGAAGGGTCTTGGTAATCCTGGATGATGCCCTCTCAACTTCCCAGGTTTCACGGGAAAGCCCTGGCCCCCACAAAGTCCCTGCATCCCGAATGTGCTTTGTCCCCTTGCTTTTCCAGCGCTCTGAGCTGCATCTCACATCACGCCCGTTCCCACAGGCACCCTGCCTGTCCCACACCACTGTTGCTTTCCCTCCTCCTCACTAATCGACCACCTCCTAGACCTTGCCCTTGTGACCATTCTCCTGATCTAGACTGGCCTTCCTTTCCTCAAAGCTGGGTGACAAAGGAGTGTCGTGTGCTTCGGGCCCCGCTGCATGGGCCCCATCTCTGCTCTCTCCTGCACCCTCAGCACACATGCCCACGGGCTCAGAGCTGGAGGCAGCCCTGCGGTGGCTACATTTATTTGGATCTGAGTTGTTTCCATATTCTCTTTGAAGTTTGGCCCCCTTGACTGGGGCTACATCTCCCTGGTCCTTTTTATCACTGCAGGTGGCACAGGGCTCTTTCCAAAATGCAGGGATGACCCCAAGCTCAAAGCAATCCCTCATCACATCTGTGTTGCTGGGAAAACCAGGTTAGGATTGGGGTCAGCATTTGTGGAGTACAAAAGGAGAAAGGTGATTCTCCTCTGTTTCCTTCCTGTGCTCAGTGAGGGAGACACAGAGACCGCACCATGCACTGGAGTCCTCGTCGTGGCTCGTCTGTGAGCCTCTCGCTCTGCAGTGGAGAGCAAGCTCTCGGCTACAAACCCCAGCTGTGGAGCTCGGGGTCCCAGGCAGGAGATGGGAACAGGGCTGGGTCCCGGGAGTCTCCTCACACATCCTCCCCTCCCTCTTCCCCCATCCCACTGCCCTTCGGCCTCACCCAGCGCCAGCCCGGCTGCCTTCTGATGGCCACATGTGCAGATCTGGTGAAGAGAGGAGCAAACAGAAGCCATCTGGAAGGGCTCAGGGAGAACCCGCCCAGAGAGCCTGGAGGCAGCACAGGATGCGGGCGCGTTGCTTCCGAGGTGGCTTTGTGGACTTGGATTTGGCTGAGGCTCTGCTGGCTTCCTTAGGGAGATAGGAGAAAGAGTGGCTGGGGTCAAGTGCAGAAAAGGCCAGCTGCAGGACCCCAGGCATTAGTCCCCAGTAGCACCAAGGTCATGGAGCTGACCTTAGACAGGCACTTACGGGGCCTTGGCTGCGGCTGCCCTAAGCTAAGGAGAGGGTGGTGATGAGGAGGGTAGCACCCTTGTCTAGGGGTGGGTGGGAAGTTTAGACATAGACGAGACAGAAGATGTCTTCCTTCTACTACCCTCGAATTCACGTGGAAGGGAGCTCTCTGGTTTGCATAGAGCAGAGAATGCCACTGAGAGAGACTTACCTGGCGCTAGTGTGGTCTACACATCCGAAACCATGTACTACACCCTACTACACCCTTCCTTCGGGGCTTTATTTCTGAGCTTGGCGAGACAGGGAGAATTTGTCATTACAAACGAAGCCTGCTTTCTCTCTTTTATTACACAGTTGATAGCATCAGTTTCCTCTGTGATTTCTTTTATTACTCTCCATTTTTATTAATCTTGGGGCTGCCGGTGATAACAGTCTCATAAAAAAATAACTGGGTGAGCTATTGCTGGGAGGCCCACTTGGATGAGTTAGATGTCTTTTTTCTCCCTAAAGAGGTGTAGGGCACAAGTGCAGGCTCATTAGTACCTCAGCACTGCCTCGGATGTTTATGAGGGTGGTCCGTATCCTGCGGCAGACATGCGCAGTGCTTCACAGCAGCGTGCATCCAGTTAGAGCTCCTGGGACTCACTTAACTGACAGTCAAAGGGCTCGGGTGCAGATGGAGCTGTCAGGGGAGATGCATCTGTAGAGGTGCTGGGTCCTGCGTTCCGGAGAGAATCAGGGTAAATTCAGTCAGGGAGCGGATGGGGCCAAGTTGACTTGTCAATCGCACTCAAGGCAGCCCAGAAAGGGGAAACAGCACCTCCCCGGAGATTAGGTTCTACCAAGAAGCCGCCAGCTTGCCTCATATCCACCTTAACCTTTCACTTTGCTTTTCTCGACCAGAATGGGCTTTTCTTGGGCTTCCCTGCCTTCCCCAGTGGCTGCGCTGCGTGGGCCTTCAGGAGGAAAGGAGAGCTCCAGGGCCTCCCCCATGCCAGGAGTGGGGCGGTCTTTCCCCGCCAGTGGGAGCCGAGATTGGAACCTTCCCAGGGCCAGTGAAAGCTGCTGAGAACAGAGGGAGCAGCTGGCCTGGCAGGGGGCCACACTTAGCTTTGGCTCTCTCAGCGTTTACATCCATTGCCCACGCAGGGGATGCAGGTTTAAATTGGATGTGAATAGGGAGTATTTAAACTGGACTCGTGAATCCGGAGTATATTAAAGCGGCCTCAACCACTTTGACTTTGCTTGCAGTCAGCTGTCACTGGGCATCAGTCTGAAGCCTCCATGGATTGCTCTGCCACCTGATCACTTTTCTTAATACTTAAAGTGGCCTGGCAGGGATTCCGCCTCTGAAGGGATTCCATCTGTCAGTGTTTCTTTTTCTCTTTCTTCTGCCACCCATTTCTTCTGACCTTCAGCGAAATCCAGATATTCATGGTGATATTAATTTCCTGGGCTTTTCTGCTTTTCCCAGTGGCCACAAGGCCCGTTCTCATTTAGAAAAGCAAAGTGAAAGGTTAAGATGGATATGAGGAAAGTTGGCGGCTTCTTAGTAGAACAGCTAACCTTCCAGGGAGCTGCTGTTTCCCCTTTTCTGGGCTGCTTTGAGTGATACTAACATCGCCATGAGTATTTGGATTTAGCTGAGGGTGAGACACATCTGTGTGTGTGTGTATCTGTGTGTGTGTGTGTTTGTGTGTGTGTGTGTGTGTGTGTGTGTGTGATGGGGTCTTGCTATGCTGCCCTGGTTGGAGTGCAGTGGCCATTCACAGACGCTGTTATAGCACACTGCAGACTCAAACTCCTGTCGTCAAGCCATCCTCCCACCTCAGCCTCCCGAATAACTGGGACTACAGGAGCATGCCACCTTGCCCAGCTATCATGGTAATATTTTTAAAAAGAGGCACCCTTCCTCGTGGGCACTTGCTCATTTTTCATTTAACATGGAATGAGGAGGGCCTTTATGGAACTTTTCGTGAAGTGAGGAAGTCTTGAACCATAACACAACTTTATAGGTGCACATCAACTGGTTTCACATTTCCTGGTCCAAGGCTTAGAGGTTGGGCTGGGCCAGAAGAGCGAGGCAACGCATGTGGAATGGGGAAGTCACTCTGCTTATTGCATGGAAAGGTGAGGGAGGTTCCAGAGATGGAGAGATGGAGGCTCAGGTGAACCCTCCTCAGCCTCTAGCAGCACCCTTTGGGGTGCAGTCATGCTGCAGAGGGGCTGGCGGTGGTGCTCTGCTTGTCCTCAATCACTTGCTGAGTGCCTCCCCATCTGGCACTTCCTGCTGGCAGACAGGGTCCTTGGGGAACGAGTGACTCAGCTCAGCCCAGCAACACCAGTGCCTGCACCCTTCTCCCAACCATCCTGCTTGCATTGAACACTCTCCCAAACCCTGCATTCCACCTGCCCCCCTACGCACGTCGTCTCTGCCAGCCACATTTACGACCCACTTGCTGGGAGCTGTGATATTTTTAAGAGCCATTGGCCTGCATTTTAGTAGCATGTTATCTCTTTCTCTCCCTGCGTTTATATCTATTTTCATTAAGGAAAAGTCGATACTATACAAGCATTCCCTTTTCGTATTCATGGCTTGCCTAACTCAGCGAGAAAAAGAACCTTGCAGACCCCATCGTGTCCAGCCTGTCCCAAATCCCAGTGTGCATACAACAGAAATGCGTGCGTTGCAGTTGGCCCAGTCCATGTGTATTGCCTGGGTTTCCCTGCCCAGACCAATCTAAGCATCAGACCAGGGAACGCGAAACCAGCTGATTCCCAGTGTGACGTGTGCATAGCAAGCTGTGTTGTGGTTCAAGATTTCCCCGCCCTGTGAGAAGTTCCAGAAGGCCGTTCACACTCTGTGGTAAATGAAAACTAAGTATGTACTAAAAGTACATGCACGTGTATTTTACTCATTGTAAGCCACCTACACATCCATTAATAGTAGAGTGGGCAGTCCAGGTACAGTAGTTCATGCCTGTAATCCCAGCACTTTGGGAGGCTGAGGTGGGAGGATTACTTGAGCCCAGTGGTTTGAGAGCTCACCTCCCTGGGCAATATAACAAGACCCTGTCTCTACAAAAAAATAAAAAAAAAGTAGCCAAGTGTGGTGGGGTGCACCTGTAGACCCAGTTACTCTGGGGACTGAGGTGGGAGGATTGCTTGAGCACAGGAGTTAGAAAGAGTGGCAGTGAGCTGTGATTGTGCCACTACACTCACTCCAGCCTGGGCAACAGAGTGAGAGTGAGACTCTCTCTCTCTCTCTCTCTCTGTCTCTCTCTCTGTCTCTCTCTCTGGAATACCACTCAGCAGTGAGAGTGAATGAGCTACAACCATGAGCAGCCACACGGACGAGCCCCTCCTGCATCACGCTGAACAAGAGCAGCGGACACAAAAGAGAACTTGCTATACGACGCTGTTTACATGAAATCTCAAAACAGGCAACGCTTAACTGTGGTTTTTGGAGTCAGGATGGTGTTACCTGAGTTGGGTAGAAAGGGGTTTCTGGGGTGTTGGCCATGCTCTGTTTTTTTTTTGTTGTTGTTTTTTGAGATGGAGTCTCGCTCTGTCACCCAGGCTGGAGAGCAGTGGCGCGATCTCAGCTCACGGCAAGCTCCGCCTCCGAGGTTCACGCCATTCTGCTGCCTCAGCCTCCCCAGCAGCTGGGACTACAGGCGCCTGCCACCATGCCTGGCTAATTTTTTTGTATTTTTAGTAGAGATGACGTTTCACCGTGTTAGCCAGGATGGTCTTGATCTCCTGACCTTGTGATCCGCCCACCTCGGCCTCCCAAAGTGCTGGGATTACAGGTATGAGCCACTGCACCCAGCCCTCTGTTTTTAAATCTAAAAACAGGTACAGGTTACATGGGCAGGTTCACTTGGTGGGAATTTATCAAGCCGTACACTTGTGATTTGTGTACTTTTCTGTATGTATATTTCAAGAAAAGGTTTTCTGGAGAAAACCTGCTCCCACCCCCTCCAGCCATCAAGTTCACTCTGGGTTTGGTGCCATTTAGAAACTTATTTCAACCAATTACCTGTTGTCTGAATGAGCTACTATTCTTCAACTCTTCCCAAGACTGCTCTCTGGGACACGCACAGCCTTCGAGCACTTCCAGGCCTGTGTCTGTATGGCTAATAACCTCTTCTTACCTAATTCTACTCCAAAGCTCTCATCAGGAGTGGGAAGCAAGGGCCTGGGGTATAGCCAGGTCTGTGCACCTGTCCAAGAGTGGCACTCACTGGTTATGCATTAACAGGGGACTGGCCACGTGGCAGGCCCAGGGCTGCAAGCGAACACCCAACGGGCATGTTTATCACCAGCAGCCTTCCGATGAATTACCTCTCCTGCCAAAAATGTGCCCTCTCCCCTTTTCATGTCAGGCTTGTCACAAAGCTGAAATGACAGGTGAGCAAACAGCAGGGGCACTGAGCTTGGAAACTCCCTGCTCCCCAGCAGGTCCACACAGCTCCCCTCGGCCTGACCCGAGCCGCAGTATTGCCTAGGAGCAGTCCGTAGATAGCAGGAACCAATGTGGGGTGGGAGGGTGGCCCCAAGAGGCTCCCTGGGAGTGGGGAGGTGCAGGGAAGCAGCAAGGGAGGGGAGCACACTTTGTCTACCTTGGCCTCTGAGAGGGGCTTCTGAATTTCTTGCCTAAGATGTCAAGACACAAAAAATTAAAAAACAAACAAACAAAAAATAGCCCAAGCATGGTGGCTCCCACCTGGAATCCCAATACTTTGGGAGGCTGAGGTGGGAAGATCGGGTGAGGCCAGGAGTTCAAGACCAGCCTGGGCAATACAGCAAGATCCTGTCTCTACAAAAAATTTTTAAAAATATAAAATAAATAAGTAAATAAATAAATACAATGTCAAGAAGCAATTGAGGGGCAGAGGGGAGTGGCCTCTCTGCAGGCCCCAGTGGGCACTGGCGGGTAGCAAAGGTATTTGGAAGGTCTAAACCTCCCAATACGCCACTGGGATATTTGCCAGGGTCATTGGCCACAGAGGGGCAGCCGCGCCCTGAGGCCACCACGTCAGGACAGGCACCTGGGGATCTGGGCACCCTCCTAGTCCATCACAGCTTTTGGGATTCTGGGTAGTGAGATAACGGAAAGGAGACATGAAGTCCTAAAATAAAACCCCAGCTTTCATGGCCGGCCCGTTCTCAGGCCGTGTCTATGCACGTAAAGTGGAGATTGATACCCGTTGCTATTGTTGTATCTCCCCTCCATCCATCCTTTCTACCGACCTCTCCATTCCTCTCTCTCCCTCCCTCATTCCCTGGCTTCCTTCTCTTCTTCCTTCCACAAGGGTCTTTTAAGCATGAGCTGTGTGCAAGGCTCTGCGGGAGCAGCTGGGGATACAGAGGGAAACGAGAATGGCGCTTGCTCTGGGCGGCTCCCAGCCGAGTAGGGAGGAAGCAGACGTGCAGGCCCGCCCTCATGGGAATTGACGAAGGCTCCCTTCCGGGCAGGCTGCCCATGGGCAAGGGACTGGGGGCACAGGTGGCATCTTTGCACCAACCAGGAAAGGATGCCCTTCCTTGGGGGAGAAGCAGCCCTGCGCCAGCATGCTGACCTTGGCAAGCAGGTGGCTGTGAAGGGAGACGGGGTGCCTTCAGGGTCCTGGGAGAGACCTGCTGCCAATCTTCCCCAGAGGGCAGACAGTGGAGCCTGCTGTGTTTAAAGGGGTCGGGACCCAACATCCAAACATTTTTCTTAAAAATTGTGATAAAATACACATAATGTGAAACTTACAACCTTAATCCTTTTAAGTGTGCAGCTCAGTGGCATTAAGTACATTCACATTGTTGTGCAACCATTACAATCATCATCTCCAGAGCTCTATCTTACACCACTGGAACTCTGTTCCCATTAAACAATGACTTCCCATCCCTCTCTCTTCCAGGCCCTGGCAAAGAGCACTCTACTTTCTGTGTGAGTGAATGTGACTAGTCTAGGGTCCTCATATAAATGAAATTATACAATATTTGTCTTTCTGTGGCTGGCTTATTTCACTTAGCATAATGTTCTCAGATTTCATCCATGCAGTAGTATCTGCCAGGATTTCCTTCCTTTTTAAGAAATGACATCCCACTGTGTGCATGTCCCACATTCTGTTGATTCATTCGTCCTTTGATGGGCACTTGGGTTACTTCTCCTGCTCCGCTATTGGACATAATGCTGCTGAAAACACAGGTGTGCAGATGGCCAATGTCACTTTTGGAAGCCCACAAGGCATGCCTGAGTATGGACTCCCACACTGGTGTGGAAGGAAGGCAGGGTGCCATGCTGGGGCTGGGTGGTGAGTTGGGGACAGAAATGTCTGGGTGAGGATGGGACACAGAAGAGGAGTGACGTGACGTGGCTCGGCCTCTGGAGGCTCATGCTGACCAGCCCTGCCCTGACTGCAAAGAGGATCCAGCCATAACCTCATGGCAATTTTGCCGCCCTTGGCCTTGGTCTGCGATTCAGTCTTGGGTCTTGTTACTCTTAACTAAGGTGTCCTTTGTTCCAGTTTACACCTGCTGTAACAGCACCTGCTCTCCCTCTCACCACCATCCCTGCCTTTGGGTCTCCCCCTACCCAGCCTCTCCTCTGAGCGTCCCATTCGGTCAGGTCAGAGTGGAGTCAGCAGTCAGAGCCTCAGAGATCAGGCTCAGGGTCCCACCCTTGACTAGCCGTGCCCTGAAATGCTGGACACCGCACACCTCGGCAGCCTTGCCCATCAGATGGGAATAATAACCACACCCACTTCATGTGTGTTTTGTGATTGTTGAATGTGAAGACCACAGGAAAGCAAGTTGCTGTGTGTAAGAGATCTAGGCTGAAAATATAAGCGTGGAAGAGAAGCAACAGGAAACGCCAGACTTCAGGGCAAAAACCAGGCTTCACACGGAATAGTCTGTGAACATGCAAAGCACATGAAAATCACCAGCTATTTATTCAGAGCAGTAATACAGCAAAAGTGCTGGTGCCACCCCGTGACAATAATGACGACGGCTAACCACTGTGGAATCTCTAAATGTCACACATACATCATGACCCTCAATTTACAGATGAGAGAACTGGGGTGCAGAATTGAATGTTCAAGGTCGTAAGTGCAAGAGCTGGGTGTAGAATCCAGGCAGTTGATAGAGGCTTGTGCTTTGGAACTCCATGCTTCGTGGCCTCTTGACTTGTGGAGGACGCTGGGGCCCTGCCCTGGGTAACAGGAGACTGTGTGCCTGTGCTGCAGGGGCTGCTGTGCCCAGAACTTCTCATCTTGTCTCCCCTACAGCCCTTTCTGAGGGACCAGCACCGCCCTCTCCTCAGGGTGGTAGCTCACAGCACTGGAGTCCTGGCCCAGAGGCCGCGGTGGACAGGAAATGGCCCACCTGATGGTGTTTCCTGAAACACTGATGCTTCCTTGGGCTGGATTCCCCATGAAAACAGGCTCCAGTCCCTGGTCTAAGAACCACTTGGGTTCTTAGATACACTTCAGATACAAACCTAAATAACATGGCCTATTAATTAAAGGGGTCCTACATCTTGTAGGTTGAGTCCATGCCTGTCCCCTAACTTGGAGGCTCTTTGCCAAACCACTGTTGGCTGACGCTGAAGACCAGCACTTTGGGACACCTTCAACACCCCCAGCTGCTTGTCCTTGGTCCCCAGTGACAGTTGAGCCTCATGTCTGCTGTTTCTACTTGCCCAGGTGCATCCTCAGCCCCAGTGACCTCAACACTGAGGCCCGCTGGATCTCGCCTGCCCATGGAGCCCTCCCGACCTGCCCACTTGCCCATCTGCCCACCGGCTCATGGAGCCCACCTACCTATGGAGCCCAACCCACTTAGCCATGGAGCTTATCTGCCCATGGAGCCCACCCACCCACGGAGCCTGCCCCATATGTCCATGGAGCACCCCCCACCTGCTCATGGAACCCAACCGCCTGCCCATGGAGCACCCCTCATCTCCCCATAGAGCACACCCCCACCTGTGGAGCACCCCCCACTCCCCACGGAGCATCACCCCACCAATGGAGCACCCCCCACTCCCCATGGAGCACCCCCCCACCTCCCTATGGAGCACCCCCACCTCCCCATGGAGCACACCCCCACCCATGGAGCACCCCCCACTCCCCATGGAGCACTCCCCGCCCATGGATCTCACCTGTCCATGGAGCCCACCTTACCTATCCATAGAGTCTCCCTCCACCCACCTGTCCTTGGAGCTCTCTCGTGGGCATTGCTGGGCAAGTGCATGACCTGATCATGCAGGCAGGAGCTCCCCCAGTCCCCACCTTTTAGCACTATTCCCTGGACCACCCTTCTCATCAGCTCCAGGTGCCCAAAGGGTGCTCAGGCAGCCACCTTACAGGGTCAGTCACCCTCCCGAACACAGAAAAATTGACATGGAAAACACACAGAGAAACACAGGGCACTCCACACAGCTCAGGGGCCGGTGTGTAAGGGTTCATGAGGATTTCCTTTTTTTTGGGCAATGAGGCAAGTGTGGAGGACAGAGAGAGAGAGGAGATGAGCATCCCTGAAGGTGCTCTCTGAGAAGGATGCAGGAAAACATTTGCTAGCATGGGCATGTTCAGGAGAGAGGCTTTCTACGCAGGGGAGCTGCTCGGCCTCTAGGGTTTGCTCATTAGGCTGCCTTGAGGGTGCTTGTCTTTCTTTTTCTTTAATTGGCTACTGGTTTGCTGGGGGCAGAAGAGATGAAAGACCTGGAATTTTTTCCCCCAATCAGTTCTATGATCCTTTGCTTTTGTTGCCTTTTATCATCTTGAAAGCAAGGTACTAGATCAAAGTGTGCTGGTATGGAATGTACATTTCCTCTGGTTTCTCTCCCTCAGCGCATGCACTGTTTATCTTTGCTTGCTTGCCTGTAGCGTCATCCATACTTTCTCTGGCTCACCTATTCCTCATGCAACAGATGCGTGTAGTGCACCTCCTTCTACTGTGGTCTGCCAGCAGCCACATTCACTGCCCTGAAGCATATTAGCATTTCCCTGAAGGCTGTCCGGTCACCCTGCTCTCAAGGCTTTCCTTATTTCCCCATTTTCTAAGGCCTCTGGTTTAAGCCGCTCGACTCCTCTGACACTTGTCCCGGAAGGTCAACTGAGAAAATTCCCAGAGAGTGGGGACATGGTTAGGCCTCTGTCTACTTCTGCTAAACTCAGAGAGCTCAGTTGATTTTCCCAGAAAACAAAGCAGAAGTTTAAATAAGTCCAAAGTTATATTTTACAATGTGCTACTAAAATGCCATGTCTTCTTCTCTTTTCCAGACTCAATCATAGAATAGTCGTTTACTTTGGGGCATCAAATGGCTCTTTATTTCTCCCTGACTGCATTCTTCTCATCCCAGCCCTCTATGCCCTTTTCCACGTGGAGAATTTCGGGAAGGGGAGGGAAGGTTGTTTCTGAACATGGGTAAGACTCCAAACAAATTCTGCTAATCTCAAGGTTTGGTGAAACTCTTTGCTCAGAAACTTTATGGCCAGTGGGAATTGATGGTTTGTGTTTGCTCTTCAAATAGAGAAACCTTGACGGTAGAGAAGGGCATTTTCTGTGGAGCTGCTGACTTTTGAAATCTTGAGCCCTCTTCCTTATCAGCCCGTTTATTACAGGTTTCATAAATGTTTTATGAGGGTTGGTGAGGCACTGCTGACCAGGGGTGGTGGCAGCTGTCTCCAACTTTCCACATTGTTGACAAGATCAAAGGACAGATTTACCACCTGATAAGATAGGGTGGATAAGATAGGGCGGAATCCCCAAATGACTTCTTGCCTCCTTGCACACAGGCAAACAAATTGGCTTGATGGACGCCTTTTTCTCCCCATGCCAGGAGCCCTTTGTTCCTTGTATCATTTGTGAAACCAACTGGGGCTCCTGAGCTATCCCTGCCCCTGAAGCCAACGGCTAGCCCACCCTCATGGTGGCAGTTTTAGATGCTTATTTTTTTATGTACATTGTACATTTATAAAAATGATTTGTCTCTTTTTAAAAAAAGGATTCTAAGTGATAAGAAAGTATCCAGTTTCCACTGATAATGGGACATACTTCCTCGGGATCAGGTTGTCAAGCAGACGCCAAGGACACTTGGGAAGACAAGGACACTGCTTCCTTCCCTCTGTGTTTCTGCCTCTCAAAGCTCCCTTCTCCCCATTCAGAGGGTCTTCCTTTTCCCTGGGTACCCTGATTTTTAAACATATATATGTTTTAAATGTATATATTTAAGTTCTGAAAATAAGCACTTCAACACCTATTCTGTTCATACAAATGACACTAATTTTAAAATACATACAATGAAAATAAGGAAATACCTGTGCATGGAAATAATTTATGGCCAAATAAATCAAATAAATCATCTCTAGAACACTTATATTTTCAGGTAGAGAAATTATATTGACTTTATTTCCAGCCATTGTTGACTTTTAACTACAATTGACTTGACAATCTTTGAGAATGTTCTTTTAATATGTCTCATGTTGAGTGGAAATTGGAAACTTTCTTATCACTAAAATGCTTTTTTTTTCTTTTTTTTTTTAGAGACAGAGAGACAAAGGGAAAGATTCTCTCGTGAGTTAAAAGAAGTTTCTCTGACTTTCCAGAAATCCTTCACTTTGCCGGAGCTTTCTCTGCAACTCACCTGGCCCCTGGCCTTCCTTGCCACCCAGTCGGTGTCAGGCCAGATGGATGGACCCTGAGGCCTCCACCTGTTTCAGGAATGACTTTGAGGATATCAGAAATATTCTGGCAGTGATAATGCATGCATCCAGGCAACTCGTGACACTGCCGGAATCTGTCCTCAGCAAAATAAAATATTAAGGAGCTACTTTATAGTCCCCCCTGTTGTCCTGGGCAGATTGTAAAGCAGATCCCAAGGACATTTGCGAATATGGTTCTGCCTCCTTAGCCTGTGTTTCTGCCTCTCAGAGCTCCTTCTCCCCATTTTCGGAGGGTCTCCCCTTTCCCTGAGCATCCTGAGTTTTCTCTGTGGTGGTGCTCGCGTACCTCCCCCTACCTACCCCGCCTTCCACCAGGGCGGCCTTCTTTGGCAAGGCAGGCTCTTTTCCCCTCCATTCATCTCCCTTTAATGCACCTGCCATGTGCCCTGGGGCCTCTTGGAAAGCCAGTTGATAAACTAATCCCCATTCAGGTGAGAATACCAGATAGCACTCTAATTGATTTGGCATTGCTCCCCTCCCTCAAATGGACGGATTGCGTGGTAGTGGTGGCTCTGGAGCCATGAGTCAGGGATCATGCCACGTGCTCCCCACCCCGTGCTCTAATCTGGACCCTTGCTCTGTAAAATGCCATTGTCTCCCCAGATGCCTCTTTGACCTCAGGCTCCAGCACCTGAATCCAGCCACGAGTGCACAAATAGTGACAATCTGGGGCTTAGAAACACACCCCGTCTCCCAGCTCCAGGCATGGCTGGGGGCCAGGGCTCCATTTTCTAACTCTGTGTGGGAAGGTGAAAGCGCACCCTTGTTCTGTAAATGCTTCCCAGTGCTGCTGTGGGGGTTGTCACAGGGACTGAAGGACCAGCTTCGGACTGGATCAGGCTTGGAAAGCTTTAGAGAGGAGAAGATACCTGGAAAAAGCAGCATTTTGGAAAAGAAAAGGAAAAACAGACCCAGGGAGCCAACAGCCATGCTGGGGGCTCTGGACTAGACTCCAAGCCAGACTTTCTGCACTGAGACACTCGGCGTCTGGAGAGAGGCTGGAGCCAGAGCTTCCGCCAAGGGTGGTGCGAGGGAGGCCTGCCCTCCAGCCCAGGTGATCAAGGCGTGTGTGGCCACAGGCAACATCCACCTCAAGAAAAGGGACGTTTTCCTAGAGCTACCAAGTCACCACGTGGGCTCGAGGCAGCCCTGCCCCCAGTGCTGAGGCCCTGGAGGCTGAGTCAGTCCCAGAACCTCCAAGTGACATGGCCCTGGAGAGGTCCTAGGGGCTGAGAGGGAGGCACCACCACAGGCTCCTTCCCCCAGAACCAGCAAAGGTCTCTGAGGACAGCCCCTCAGTCCCAGAGGGAACGTCTGTTTGAAAACCGCACATTTGCCTTGGTGTGCACCATGGTCTTAGTACCAAGTAACTCAAGTCAGGAAGCATCAACGATTTTGACACTGTTTTCCAGATAGAGAAAGTCTGAACTGAACACCAGTCAAACGGTGTTAGGGAAAATGGATAGGGCCAACTGCAAAAGGTTAGTGGCTTAGAAAGGAATAGAGTGACTTCTGTGAAGGCACTGGTTCTTTTTGGGTATACTGGGCTCAAAGCCATAATATTAGAGCCCTAAGATCCCCTCTCGGTGGCTACCTAGCTGGCCGGAGACAGTCCAGAGGCAACCGGTCCAGCTGCTCCTTTCTGCTATCCCCTGGAAAGTGTAGCAGGCCATTTCCTGTGAGGTCCTCTGGAAAACCATCTCTTCCCAAGAGGAACCCACACAGGTGGCTAGAAGCAGGTCAGTGGGGTGGCTCGGGGTCGGGGTGGCCCAGCACCCTTTCCTGTGGAAGGGCATCAAAGTCCCCGAGCCCTGCCCTTGGCCGGGGCAGCAGGCCATCAGGAGGGAGCCTGCTCAGGCCCCACGCTCCCCACTACTCACGGTCAGGTCCGTGTTGTAGAACGCCACGAAAGGGACTTTTATGACCCATAGAATTGTTTCCGAAACATTATCAGCTCTGATTATTGGCTACAAATTTTCATCTGAAATCGGAGAGTCATAGGCTTTTACAGTGCAGTAAAATGCATATTAGCTGGTTCTGGAGTTGTCTCACCTCCCATTTACTTCACCGTTTTATCAATATTGCCATAATTTGACACTTGCCAATAGAGGAAGATTGTAAAGTGTCCATAGATCCTGTAAACCGTACTAAATAGAGATTAGGATTACTACTAAGTTTAAACTCTAGTAAAAGATAATTAAGTTGATGGATGTGGCTGTAAATCTCCCTTTTATCAAGTGCTTGCTCTCGCAGGAGCAGCGAGCAGCGTCTGGCCTTATTACCTTACAGCATCATTAATGCCCCGCAGTATCTGAGCCTTCAGTGGATGCTGAGTGAGGAGACAATGAGATGTGCCACTGGGCCAAAGAAATCTGTGCGGGAGGCCCCCCTCCCTTCCCTTCTCCTTACGGCAGGGCACAGTCAGGTGGGAGTCCACATGCTGGGACCGCCTGGTGCCCGGGGGTGGGAACAGGGACAGGTAGCCCCGGGCCGCATTCCCAGCCCATCACCCATTCTAGTCCCCAGATCTCTCTAGGGTCGGGGCCCTGGGCACCTAAAGCCTGCTGTTTCGGGTGCTCTGAAAACCAACCCTTTTTTCTAGATGCCCTGGTAGGGCCTCGGCTTTCTGCAGACAGTCTCACCTGTTGCCCAATCATGCTGCTTCTAGAGAAAGTAAAACTGCCAAACCACGGTTCAGCAGAGGCACCTCAAGCACTGACATGTTCCTAAAAGATGACTGTGGTCGGTGCCACACTGCAAGGGGGGACTCTGGGTGGTAGCCTGTATCTGAGCAGCTCCATCCCAGCAACGAGACTCGCTTCACACACAAGGATCTGCGGGGACCTTGTCCGCCTATGACCAAGGTGAGAGTTGGCACGAGGGCTGAGCGGAGAGGGTTGTCCCTTGGATGGTGCGGCCGTGGGGGCACCTCCTCTCTGAGGACGCACCTCTGGGGTTGCTGTGCTAAGGAATAGCCAGTGCGATGCCCTTGTCCCTACCCCACTCTTCCCACATGTCCACAGCTGATCCAAGCCTCTGTCAATGGCAAAACCAAAGAGAGCCAAGGTGAGCTGCCTTGGGCCTGGAATGGACTCCTGGTGAGGGGCAGAGCTCCGGAACATTGAGTCCCTGTGTCTGCCAAAAGCTGGCTCATTCTCCATCTGACCCCTTCTCTCCAGGGCCACGGGGAAGCACAGACATTCCGCGTGTTGCCGACCCATTTCCCCTGCATGGCGGTGCAGATCCCAGGACCCCGGGCAGGGAAGAGATGGTAGCAGCTGGGGTGTCGTGGGCTGGTTCAGGACTGGCCTGTGCCACTGGGACTCTAGGTCCTAACGCAGGGTCAGGCGGAGGCTTCTTTGGGCTCTAGTCTTTCCAGACACCCCGAAGGCCCTATCTGACTCCAAGAAGGGGTTTACTTGGATAACATCAACCTCTTTTGAATTCTGGTTGACCAGCAACCCATTATTTATGGGATGGAGGGCCTGGGAGCCAACGGCCTCCTGAACACCAGCTCGTGACCTTGGCTGTGATCTTGCACGGGGCCTCTGGGTAACAGGGCTCAGGGCCTTTGGGCTGGTCAAGTTCTCAGGCCATTGGGTGAGCCATGCTCTTTGGCTGGCCTTGACTACAGAAACTGGAACTTGGAGAACAAGGAAATAGCTCTACAGCAGAGTCATCTGGGAGAGACCGGGTTTAGCTACAGCAGATAAACACGCTTTTTTTTTTTTTCTTTTTATTGCCCAAAGCTAAGTGATATGTACCTTGGTTGGAATTAGCAGGCTGAAAGTTCAAGAGATAAGCAGCTTCTCTTGGCGTGAGTGATCAGATTCATGGGGGCTTATACAAGAGGCCCTGCCTTGGGCCTTGTCACCTTTGGAACATTTAGACCGCTGGGCTGGCATGGGGCCGGTCGCCCCTGCCTGTTTCACAATCCCTAGCAACAGGGTGCATGAGCAGGAGCTGGCCCAGCCTGTCACCTGGGCTTCACCTCTGTGTGCAGTAGTGCTGTGGTCTTTATTCCTGATTCGAGACCTGCAGGGCCACTAGAGGCAAAGATGGCAAAGATTTAGGGTCCTGGCCAGGCCTTCCTGGAACCCACAGCCTGGCGGCAGGAAATCCCAGGTGGAGCTGCGCCTCAGCCTTTCTGCACCTCGCGATGGGAGAAAAGTAGCCTCTGCTGAAACCAAGCTATTTGAGCATTTGCAGCTGGGTGGTGTGCTTGTTTAAAGTGTGTTTTGGCTGAGCGTGGTGGTTCACGTCGGTAATCCCAGCACTTTGGGAGGCTGAGGCGGGTGAACCATGAGGTCGAGAGATCGAGACCATCCTGGTCAACGTGGTGAAACTTCGTCTCTACTAAAAACACAAAAATCAGCTGGGCGTGGTGGCGCATGTCTGTAGTCCTAGCTACTTGGGAGGCTGAAGCCAAAGAATCGCTTGAACCCGGGAGGCGGAGGTTGCAGTGAGCCAAGGTCGCGTCACTGCACTCCAGCCTGGCAACAGAGCGAGACTCTATCTCAACAACAACAACAACAACAACAAAGTGTGTTTCCTGGAGCCCTTCCCCAGGCCTTCCCAGACAGGGAGTGTGCCGCAGCATTCATGTGCTCAGATTGGGGGACTGCTGGCTGAGCCCCTGATACCTGACCCTGTGTGTGAAAACCAAGAACCTTGAGTCTCAGATGTGAAAAGTCACGCTTTCTCTGGTTCAGTGTCTCCTTACTCCCTACCTCATTCTAGAAGTGCTTATTAAACACCTGGGTGCTAAGCTTCCTCCCGGGCTCCCAGGACGGAACTGAATAATGTACCAAGTGCTAAAGTCCTTGCCCTCCTGGGATGCCAGAAGGTGGAGGACGCAGGCAGGTGGGCCCTGTGTGCTGAGCAGGGGGACACAGGTGACCCAGAGCCTTCTTGGGGCTGGACAGAAGCTCTAACTCAGCCTCGGGCCCTCCCCTCCAGTGGTGGGGTGTGTGCGTGTGCGTGTGCATGCTGTGGGGTGGGGTCAGGGCAGTGTGTACTCACAGATCCACTGCCCTGGCTCCCAGACCCCGTAACACTTCTGAGCTCCTGGCCTCCTGCCCTGGTGAGTTCTCATTTCAGAACATTCTGCCCATGAAGGACTTAGCATCTGACAAAACATGTTTTTCACTTGCAGGATCTTTTTTTGGCTCAATGAATATATGGCATATTTGCTAACGGGTTCCTTAAAAGTGTCAGCTTTGATCTTTTTCCAGGTGGGAGGAGGGGAGAAAGAAAGAGCAAAGAAAAAAAGAAAGCAAAGGAAAACAACAACAACAAATAAAACCTCGGGTGCTCTAACCCAAGTAAAACCTAAACACGAGAGGGCTGAGGCTGACTGTAAAATGCTCTCAATCGCTTAAGCTAATAAACCCAACTATCTTGAAGAGTAAACACCATATTGTTTTGCCAACTATTAGATTTTTACTACTCTCCAATAAAGTGAGCACTTTATTCCTTTCAAATAATATTCCATTCATTGTTTCCTAAAGATTAGCAATTGAAAGAGATGTCAACAATTTTCACTATTTAAATGAAGTATAATAGGCTTTTATAGCACAGTATAAAGATATCGAAGGGAAAGGCTGCAATCAGAGCAGCTCGATGTTCCTTTTATCTATCAATACAGCCCCAATTTGACACTTGGGAGCAGAGGAAGCTTGTAAAGGGCCCACGGACCCCATAAAGCTGGTAACACTTGGATTAGTCTGACAGCTCACTTTCTACACAGTAAAGTGATCATTTAATTAACTAATGGGGTTGTAAGCACGAAGGTTTATCTAATTAGCTGTCTTTCCCTTTGCCTCCTGGTAATTCTAGCTCTCGGTGTTTACATATTAACGGTAGCCTGGGCTGGGACCTGCCTGGGAGAAGAGTATTTTGCACAGGCCTCCCCGGGTCTCTGATTCGGCTTCTGTTGGAGGTGCTTCTGCCGAGTTGTGACATCATTGTTCCCAGAGAAAAACAGGACAGCTTCTATACCAGATAGTTTCACAGAGGCTGCAAACATCTGCTCCTCGGGGGCTTTCTATATTGTCTGCGCACACTTTTTTTTTTTTTTTTTTGAGACAGAGTCTTGCTCTGTTGCCCAGGCTGGAGTGCAGTGGCGTGATCTCAGCTCACTGCAACCTCCACCTCCTGGGTTCAAGTGATTCTCCTGCCTCAGCCTCCCAAGTAGCTGGGATTACAGGTGCCCGCCACTACACCCACCTAATTTTTGTATTTTTAGTGGAGGTGGGGTTTCACCATGTTAGTCAGGCTGGTCTCGAACTCCTGACCTTGTGATCTGCCCGCCTTGGCCTCCTAAAGTGCTGGGATTACAGACGTGAACCACCGCGCCTGGCCTGTCCGTGCACATTTTAATCACATCGATTTAACAATGACCAGTGGTGCATGTGTGCAAGTGTGAGAGTGTGTGGTGTGCTGTGTGCTGGTGCATCTGGCAGAGATCTTTCCCTCTGCACAGTGGCTTCACCTCTGCTGTGGACAATCGCCGTCCCAAATCCACCACCACCACACACAGACTTTGCCACCCCGCCCCCCACAGTACAAAATAATGAAAATACTTGTTTCTTTTTTGAGATGGAGTCTCACTGTCACTCAGGCTGGAGTGCAGTGGCATGATCACAGCTCACAGTAGCCTCACCCCATGGGCTCAGTGATCCTCCCAACTCAGCCTCCTAAGAATCTGGGAGTACAGGCGCGTGCCATTGGGCCTGGTTGATACTTTTGATAGAGTGTGCCTTTCTACCTGCCCTTGACTAGACATGGATCTAGGCAGTCCTGTGTGTAGGAATTCTTAATCCTGGCTTCCAGCATGAAGGGCCGAGATTCCTTACACAGCCCTGGATTCCTTGGGGCCTTCCTCAGGGGAAATCGAAATTGCAGCTGAGAAAGGTCACCCTGACTGCAGAGCCTGCCTTCTTTCTACAGGGCCCCAGGGGCCATTGAGCCTGGAGAGGCCAGTGTGTGACTCCAGGGCCTAGAGACACTGGAGGGACCACCCTGAGCTTCCAGAGGGTAAGGGCGAGGGGTGTTGTCCGTTCTGACAACAGTGCCAGAGGGAATAAAAGCTCTCGATGGAAGCCTCACCCCGTAGACCTAACTGCTAGTTTTCATCCGGAGGACAGCAGTGGGGTGGACGCAGGCCTGGTGAAGGGCACATTCCAGAGGTCAGTCCTAATGGAAGCTCTCAGCACCTTTTGGTTCAAGCCACTACCCAAGTGTGAATTTTGGTGACTCCTGTACTCACCCAGAGTGGCCCTCAGCCACCGGGATCTGAACTGCTGAGCAGCGGGGCGGCCAGAGGCTTCGAGAGGAGAAGGGTCAGCAGACGGTGGGGAGGCACGTCTTGGGCTGGTGGGCTTGTGCTCCCCTTCCCCAGACACCCTCCTCCCCTCTGCCTCATTCTGGGACTGACCATCTCATCTGAGGACTTTTCAATGCTCCCCCAAAACGTGATTTTGAAAATTTATAAAAGTAACTTACTTTTAAAATTCGTGGTAAAATATACATCACATAAACTTTACCAATTTTAACCATTTTGTGTGCATCAGTGACATTCAGTACATTCGCACCATCACCACTATCTACAGAACTCTTTCATCTTGCAAAACTGAAACAGCCCTTGTTAAACAACTCCCCACTCTTTCCCCCAGTCCCTGGCAACGCCATTCTACTTTCTGTCTCTACGAATTTGGCTACTGTAAATACCTCATATGAGTAGAATCATACAGTATTTTTCCTTTTGCACTAGCTTATTTAATTTAGCATGATGTCCTCAAGGTTCACCCATGTTGTAGGATGTATCAGAATTTCCTTCCTTTTTAAGGCTGAATCATGTTCCATTGTATGTATGAACCATATCATGCTTATCCATTTTTCTGTTGAAACCATCAAAATGCAATCTTTGCTTTCATTCTTGAACAGTTTTCCCATCACATTTTTGGTAAGAAGATTTAATAAAGAAGGG
Source organism: Macaca nemestrina (assembly GCF_043159975.1). Taxonomy (NCBI): domain Eukaryota; kingdom Metazoa; phylum Chordata; class Mammalia; order Primates; family Cercopithecidae; genus Macaca; species Macaca nemestrina. Next base: position 99,245,982 of record NC_092140.1, read on the forward strand.
CTGTTTAATCTTGAACATAATTCCTTCTCATTTAACTAATACCTTAATAGTTATTTTATAATAATTGATTCATGGCCAGGTGTGGTAGAGCACGCCTGTAATCCCAGCACTTTGAGAGGCCGAGGCGGGTGGATCATCTGAGGTCAGGAGTTCGAGACCAGCCTGGCCAACATGGTGAAACGCTGTCTCTACTAAATACAAAAAATTAGCTGGGCATGGTGGCACATGCTTATTATCACAGCTACTCGGGAGGCTGAGGCAGGAGAGTTGCTTGAATCCGGGAGGTGGAGGTTACAGTGAGCCGAGCTCGTGCCATTGCACTCCAGCCTGGGCAACAAGAGCGAAACTCCTTCTCAAAAAAAAAAAAAAAAAAAAAAAAAAGATTCAAATACAACTCAAACCTACTGTTTTCAGAGGGGCAGGAAACTAGAATCACTTCATTTACACCTCTTGTGAAGAGGAGCTGAGGACAGGGCCGTGTGTTAAGAATTTGGGTAGGACAACACTGTCATCTTGTGGCTATTTGTACCAATAGCAACTTAATCCTAAAGCTAGGATTAAGAATTTGTGTACACAGGGCTACACAGGGATCCATTTCTGGTCAATGGCAGGTAAAAAGTCACGCTCTATCAAAAGTCCTTTATACTACTGTGGGGCTAGAGTCAGAATTGACTTGAAGTGACAGAGGCCATGGCAGATACAGTCCTTGTTCCCTTTGCCCGTCCCAGACCCTGCTGCTCAGAGGAAGTTGTGGCAGGGGACATTGGCAGGAGGGTTAATTACTGTTCATCCTACCCACGGACACAGTGAAGACACATCTAAGTCTAGAGTGCGTTCTCCAATTGTCTTTAGTTTAAGAAGGTCTTTTGGGCAGGAATCTCTCTCCTTTCTTTCTTCCTCCCTTTCTTTCCTTCCTTCCTTTTCTCCTCCTCTTCCTGCTTTCTCTTCTTCATAACTGCTTCATTGAGATATAATTCATATGCCATTGAATTCACCCATTTAGAGTGTACAGTTGAGTGGGTTTTAGCTCTTACATTCACAGAGTTGTGCAACCATCATCACAATTTTAGAACACCCTCATCTCATCTCATTTACCCTTTGCCATGTAATGCAGCATATTAATAGGATCCAGGGATTCTGTTGTGGACATCTTTGGGAGCCAATTATTTTGTGTACCACAGTAAACCGTTTCCTATGTTCATTTGTCTCAGAAAACATAGTATGTCACGGTAGAAAAACAGAAAAATAGGACATGTTTCCTGAACTTGAGTTTCAAGGCCCTACCCAGTCTTTGACAGAGGATTCCTGTACTTTGACAACACAATAAATTCTGGAGTCCATAAGGGGCCAGGGGAATGCAGAGGTCAAGGTCCTATGTTGTAAAGGGAGTTCTGGTGGGAATTTTCCGGCGACACAGCAGGCAAAAGACATTTCCAAATGGGCATTTGATATTCAGTATGGAATGATTTCCATCGCTGTGATACAAGTCCTTCTGTGGTCCCTTTCTACCCCAAACCCAGATGCTTCGTGAGAGGAGTTTTTGCAGGAGTTGAGGGGAAGCTTAGGTTCCCATCTAGGTTAATGGGATCTGTGACAGACCGTGGAAGCTGAAGCCTTGGGTGAAGAAGTGGCCCTAAGAACTAGGGTGCCTAGGAGCTCACAGACATCCCCAGGAGGGCTCTGGACATCCACACAATATGGAATTGGGGGTCTGAGCCCATCTCATCTCGGTCTAGTGTCAAGAAGGCTTTGCCTGTCATTTGGGTCACACAGGTTAGCCCCATGTTGTGGGCTCTTGAAAAATCAAGGCTCAGAATTTTAAAGTTTGTCCCATATACTGGGGAAAAGTTCTGCAAGTTCTGCAGAGAAGTGATAAGACGAACTCAGTATTTCTGTAGGGGAGAAGTTGGGCATTGGGCAATTGGCCAGGAGACTAGCAAATCACTGTTCTCTGACCACTTTCTGTGAGGGGCTGTCTGAGCGTTGTCTTACGATTTAGAATGGAATCTACTTGGTAACGGCAGCAGAATAATTTGAACTGTGAGATGCTGACTTGACTGTGTTTCCTACTAGACCATTAACTTCTTGAGGACAGGGATTATGTGTTATTTACTTTTTAATTCCTGTGCTCAGGCCAGGGCCTGGAACACAAGTGTTCAGCAAATGTTTCCTGTCTGAATATGTGTGTTACTAAGAGCAATGCCAACTACTATTAGAAATAACCCCCCAAATGCCATGGTTCAAAAGTGATAAAAATTTCTTCCTCTTTTTTTTTTTTTTTGAGATGAAGTGTTGCTCTGTCACCTGGGTAGGCTGGAGGGCAGTAACAAGATTATAGCTTGCTGCAGACTTGAACTCTTGGGTTCAAGCGATCCTCCTGCCTCAGCCTTCTGAGCAGCTGGGACTATAGGCATGCACCACAATTCCTGGCTGATTTATTTTTTATTTTTTATTTTTGGGATAGAATCTCACTCTGTTACCCCAGGCTGGAGTGCAGTGGCATGATCTTGGCTCACTGCAACCTCTGCCTCCCAGGTTCAAGCGATTCTTGTGCTTCAGCCTCCCAAGTAGCAGGAACTACAGGCTCAAGTCACCATGCCCAGCTAATTTTTGTATTTTTAGTAGAGATGGGGTTTTGCTATGTTGGCCAGACTGGTATCCAACACCTGGCTCAAGTGAGCCGCCTATCTTGGGCTCCTAAAGTGCTTGGATAACAGGCATGAGTCACTGCGCCTGGCCTTGGCTAATTTTTTTTTTTTTTTTTAAGTTTTGTAGAGATGGGGTCTTTCTCTGTTGACCAGGCTCATCTCGAACTCCTGACCTCAAGCAATCCTTCAGCCTCAGCCTGCAAAAGTGCTGGGATTGCAGGTGTGAGACACTACATCTGGCTGGAAGTTTGGAAGTGTATTTCTGACTTTTGAGGTCCAAAATTGCTGCAGGATATTTCTGACCCAGTTCTTCCCCCTTTCATACTTGCAGTTCTCGAGAATAACTGTAGAATATGCCTAGAATACAACATCCTGAGATGGGCTGCCCCAAACAGCCTGATCCTTGTTCCTGTTCCTCCTAGAAAATGTAACATCTTGAGTTAGAGAGGAAATGCCTGGGGCAGCCAAGGCTTTGATTCTCTCTCCCCTGGAAACAGGATGCCCCTCAAGGTTTTAGCCCAGTGGGTCATGTGCCCCTGAGCTCTTTAACCCAGGGCAGGCTGCCTTTTGGGGGTCCCTCAGCTGTGATGCAAGTAAGACATGCACAGTTGAGAATCCATCCACCTTGGACAGCTTTCTTGAGCCTTGGAAGCCTGATATGGTTTGGCTCTGTGTCCCCACCCAAATCTCATGTTGAATTGTAATTCCCAATGTTGGGGGAGGGTCCTGGTGGGAGGTGATTGCTTCCTGGGAGTGGATTTCCCCCTTGCTGTTCTTGCGATAGTGAGTGAGGTCTCATGAATTCTGATGGTTTAAAAGTGTGTGACTATATACCCAATAATGGGATTGCTGGGTCAAATGGTACCCAAAGGACTATAAATCATTCTACTATAAAGACACATGCACACATATGCTTACTGTAGCACTATATACAATAGCAAAGACATGGAACCAACCCAAATGCCCATCAATGATAGACTAGATAAAGAAAATGTGGTACATATACACCATGGAATACTATGCAGACATGAAAGGGAATTAGTTCATGTCCTTTGCAGGGACATAGATGAAGCTGGAAACCGTCATTTTCAGCAAACTAACATGGGAACAGAAAACCAAACACCACATATTCCCACTCATAAGTGGGAGTTGAACAGTGAGAACACACAGACACAGGGAGAGGAACAAAACACACCAGGGCCAGTCGGGGGGTGGGGGGCAAGGGGAGGGATAGCATTAGGACAAATAGCTAATGCATGCAGGGCTTAAAACCTAGACAATGGGTTGATAGATGCAGCAAACCACCATGGCACACGTATACCTGTGCAACAAACCTACGCATTCTGCACTTGTATCCTGGAATCTAAAGTTAAAAAAAAGTGTGTGGCACTTCCCTCTTCCCTCTCTCTCTCTCTCTCCTGAGGCCTCCCCAGCTGTGCCTCCTCTACAGCAGCAGAACTTTGAGTCAATTAAACCTCTTTTCTTTGTAAATTGCCCAGTCTTAGGTAGTTCTTCATAGCAGTGTGAGGATGGACTAATTAATATAAGGTCTGGCTCACAATGAATCCTATGCTCTTTTGTCCCTTGCTGCCTGTCTGCACGTCATAAATCTGCTTCACGTGCCTTGTTGCATATGTGTGTGTTCTGGCTCACTGGACTTAGACAAGGTGGTAACCAGTACATGATGAACTACTTTACAACTGGTTTCCAGATCAGAGAAGGATTCTCTTCCAGGTAGTGATTCAGGGTCCCAGGATCATCAATCTAGTGGCTTCCCCATCTTCTGCACATCATTTTCATGCTCGTTTTTATGAGCTGGCAGAAGGGGAAAGAGCACAGAGACCCACAGGCAGGAAGGTTTCATGGGCCAGGCTGGAACCCAGTCACATGACCACCCTAACCACTGGAGGCTGGGAAACATAATCCAATTGTGTGCCCAAGGAGAAGAGAAGGGTTTAGTGGACAACATTTGCTTCCATGGAACAATAGGGAACAACGGAATGAACAAAAGCCCAGCACTGACTGTTACTGTTCACGGAGCAAGTTAGTTTAGTTACCTAAGGTGACTCTATGTCAGTTTAGAATATGAAGCTATTTTCACATGAACTTATATGAAAAAACAATGGTACTTGTCAGAGGCCTGTCATCTCTCAATAGTGGCCCATTATTGGCAGAGGCTACAGCAGTGGAATAAAGCAGAAACTGCCTTCTAAATCATAAGACTCCACACTCAAACAGCTCAGAGGCCAATCAGCATCCTCCTCAGAGAGAGCAAGAAGTTTGCAGAGTGGGCAGGCTTGGATCCTGTGATGGTGTGGGGGGAGCTGGTTGTGTTGGGGCCTATTCAGATGAGAGATCATTGAGTGGCCTTGTGTGTGATACTGCAGGTCCTGAGTCCCCTGAAAGCTTTGGCCATTTTTTTGAACTCCTAGTGGGATGGGAGCTGGTGGGAGAAGCTTCTCCTAAAGGAGGCCCAGTGGGACCTGGTGAGGCAGGAGTAGAACCTGAAAGAGCCCCAGTGAAAAGTAGTCTTGGTTGCTAAGTGTTTTAGTCCATTTTTGTTGCTATAAAGGAATACTTGAGGCTGGATAATTTATAAAGAAAAGGGGTTTATTTGGCTCACAGTTCTGCAGGCTGTACAAGAAGCATGGCGCCAGTATCTGCCTCTGGTGAGGAACTCAGGATGCCTCCACTTACGGTGGAAGGGGAAGCACTGGGGTCTGCAGAGATCACATGGTGAGAGAGGAAGCTAGAGAGAGAAAGAGAGAGAGAGAGAGAGCAGGGACATGTCAGGCTCTCTTAACAACCAGCTCTCATGGGAGTTAATAGAGCAAGAACTCACTTAGCACTGTGAGGACAGCACCAAGACATTCATGAGGGATCTGTCTCTGTGACCCAAATACTTCCCATTAGGCCTCACCTCCAACATTGGAGAACAAATTTCAACGTGAGATTTGGAGAGATAAACATCCAAACTATAGCATTCTGCCCTTGGCACCTCAAATCTCATGTCCTTCTCACATGCACAATACCATCATTTCTTCCCAATATTCCCCAAAGTCTTAGTTCATTTCAGCATTAACTCAAAAGTCAAAGTTCAAAGCCTCCTCTGAGACTCAAGGCAAGTCCCTTACAACTGTGAGCCTATTAAATCAAAATCAAGTTATTTACTTCCAAGACACAATAGTGGTGCAGGCGTTGGATAGACACTCCTATTCCAAAATGGAGAAATCAGCCAAAAGAAAAGGGGAATAGGCCCCAGGCAAGTCTGAAACCCAGCAGGGCAGACATTCAACCTTAAAGCTTAAAAATAATCTCCTTTGACGCCATGCCCCTGGGCACAGTGGTGTGAGGAGTGGGCTCCCAAGGCCTTGCATGGCCTGGTCCCCTTGCTTTTCTGGGCACATGCCCTGTGGCTGCTCTCACGGGTTGCAGTTGAGTGCCTTTAGCATTTCCAGGTAGGGCCTCAAGTTACTTCTGACAATGGTAGATTGGCAGCCCCATTCCCACAGTTCCTCTAGGCAGTGTCCCAGTGGGGACTCTGTGTGGGGGCTCCACCTGCCCCCACATTTTCCCTAAGCACTGCCCTAGTAGAGTCTCTCTGTGGGGCCCCCTCCCTACGATAGGCTTCTGTTTGTGTACCCAGGCTTTCAGACATATCCTCTGAAATCTAGGTAGAAGCCACCAAGCCTCCACCATTTGTGCATCCTGTGAGTTTGCAGACTAACGTCAATGGAAGCTTCCAAGGCTTACAGCTTGTGCCCTTCAGAGTGGTGGCCAGAACATAACCTGAGGTTGTTTGAGCCACAATGGGAACCAGAGTGGCCTGGATATGAAGAGCAGTATTAGTAACTCAAGGCAGCACAGGACAGCAGCACCCTGGGCCTGTCCCCCAAAATAATTCTGCCATCTCAGCTCACTGCAACCTCTGCTTCCCGGGTTCAAGTAATTCTCCTGCCTCAGCTTCCTGAGTAGCTGGGACCATAGACGTGTGCCACCCCGCCCAGCTAAGTTTTTGCATTTTTAGTAGAGTCAGTGTTTCACCATATTAGCCAGGATGGTCTCAATCTCCTGACCTAGTGATCCGCCCGCCTCAGTCTCCCAAAGTGCTGGGATTACAGGCGTGAGCCACTGCGCTCAACCAATTTTTTACTTTTTTTGAGACAAGGTCTCATTCTGTCACCCATGCTGGAGTGCAGTGGACAATCTTGGCTCACTGCAACCTCTGTCTCCCAGGCTTAAGTAATCAATCCTACCACCTCAGCCTTCCAACTAGCTTGGACTACAGGCACATGCCACCACATTCAGCTATTTTTTTTTTTTTTTTGGTAGAGATGGGGTTTTGCCATGTTGCCCAGGCTGGTCTTGAACTCCTGGGCTCAAGGGATCTGTCCACCTTGGCCTCCCAAAATTTTGGAGTGTGGCCTTTACTATTTGTATTTCTATAAGCATTTTGGTCATAATGACTTAATTAATCCCTAAGAAGTTACAAACTTTCCTCTGTCTTCCTGTCTTCTGAGCCCTCCAAACTCTTCCAACCTCTGCCCATTACCCAGTTCCAAAACTACTTCTACATTTTCAGGTGTCTTTATAGCAACACCCCACTCCTGGTACTAATTTTCTCTCTTAGTCTGTTTGTGTTGCTATAAAGGAATACCTAAGACTGATCATTTATAAAGAAAAGAGGTTTATTTGGCATATGGTTCTGCAGCCTGTACAAGAAACATGGCGCAAGCATCTGCTTCAATGTGAGGGCCTCAGGCTGCTTCTATTCATGGCAGAAGGTGAAGGAGAGCTGCGTGTACAAATATCACATAGAGACAGAGGCAGCAAGAGGAAGCAGGGAGGTGCCAGGCTCTTTTTAACAAGCAGCTCTTGTGGGAGCAAATAGAGTGAGAACTGACTCATTACCAAGAGAACGGCACTAAGCCATGTATGAGAGATCCACCCTCATGACCCAAACACCTCCCACCAGGCCCTACTTTCAACACTGGGGATCAAATATCAACATGAAGTTTGGAGGGTCAAATATTCAAACGACAGCACTAAGCCACGGTCCCTCCCAGAAGTGGGGGCAGAAATGGCTGTGACTGGAGCCTCAGCAGCTCTGACACCCTCATGCACCCTTGCACGCCAAATCCACACTGGCTCTTGCATATACACGGCCTCCAGCCTGTATTCTAGCTTTATGTGACCATCTAAGAGATCAAGTTACTGTGCTCAGAGAGACCAACACCACAGTGGGGAATAAGTGAATTGACTTTCAAGCCTTGCTCCAGGCTGGCACACATGAGTGTCTCTAGCCTGTTCAGTACTGGTCCTGTGCCAATCTCAAGCCTATGCTGGCCGCTGACCCCAGGGTCTCGTGCTTCAGCAAAACTCTTACCTCTGTCTGCTCTTGTGCCCCTGACTTGGCCGCCTCCCTTGGGCTTCAGGGAAATACCTGCCCCGTTTTGTAATGCGAGGTTCCTGGAGGAACACGTAAAGGAAGTCAGCGGTTCATGCTGAGTACCAAGTGTTAGCGGCCTTTCAATGCCAAGGGTACCCTCCTGCCCCCCAACATCTGCACTCTGTTAAGTTCACATAGTCCACAGGCAAATCGTGGCTGCCTGAGCTTTGTTTTTCATGTGATGCCCTGGCTTTATCAGTGTTTACGCCAAAGAAGGTGTCTTAGTCCATTTGGGCTACGGCAAAAATGCCGTGGACCAGGTGGCCTCAACAACGAGCGTTTATTCCTCACAGTTCTGGAGGCTGGAAGTCCAAGATCAAGGTACCAGCAGACTCGGCGTCTGGGGAGAAGCTGTTTTCTGGCTCATAGATGGCGCCTTCTCACTGTGTCCTCGCGGGGCGGGAGGGCTGCGGGAGCTCTTTGGGGTCTCCTTTATGTGGGTACTAGTCTCATTCACGAGGGCTCCACGTTCATGGCCTAATCACCTCCCAAAGGCTGCACCTTCCAATCACCAACACACTGAGGTTAGGTTCTTTTTTTTTTTTTTTTTTTTTTTTTTGAGACGGAGTCTCACTCTGTGGCCCAGGCTGGAGTGCAGTGGCCGGATCTCAGCTCACTGAAAGCTCCGCCTCCCAGGTTCAAGCCATTCTCCTGCCTCAGCCTCCGGAGTAGGTGGGACTACAGGCGCCCGCCACCTTGCCCGGCTAGTTTTTTGTATTTTTTTAGTAGAGACGGGGTTTCACCATGTTAGCTAGGATGGTCTTGATCTTGTGACCTCGTGATCCGCCCGTCTCGGCTTCCCAAAGTGCTGGGATTACAGGCTTGAGCCACCGCGCCTGGCCTGAGGTTAGGTTCTGATATGTGAATCTGTGGGGGCACAAACATTCAGTCTAGAGCAGAAGCAGATATTTCACAATTTGTAAGCCCGCTTAGGTACAGAGGCCTGCATGGTCTCACAAGCCAATACTGACTTCCCAGGGCTCATTCCTCCAGGTCGAACATGGACTCCGACTGGGGGCCTGGCTTGGAGTGTGGCGTGTGCCATCACTACCACATCTTCAGAGAATGTAATTCCATTAGAAACCCCTGTTAGGTCCTGAAATGCCCACTGCCCCCTCAGCCACGCTGTGGCCATTCCCTGCAAGGTGGTGCTGCTCTGAACTGTTTTACTAGATGGTGATGGGCACGAGGCGGGCACCTACCTGCAGGACAATGGCTGTCATGTGCTATGTGTTCACCAGAATTTAGACATTTATGTCAAATCTCTAAAACCCCCCCTTAAAGTGGATATCACCCTTGTTTTCGTTTGTGGAAGAGGAACCTGAGGCTGGAATGTGGGGCCCACAGCATAGTGTGGTCTTGAGCCCCGGGCAGCGTGGCCCCCTCAAGACCACATGGCCCTGCTTTCCTCCGCTGGTGACTGAGTGAGGCCTGCTGTCACCTGCCCCAGCCTGCCAGGGAGTAGGCCTCCTTTTCCGCCAGCAATCCTAGGTCTGGGGTCACGTTAGCCTATGGCTCGGGGCTCTCAGGAGGGCTGGGGCCGCACATTTCTGGAAGGAAACATCCTGAGCTGGTGCTGGTCTCAGGAGCACTAACCCAGGCCGGCAGTTTGCTTCCTTCCCCCTGGTCTCCTGGGCACAGTATTTTTCTATTTGTTATGGGAGTTGTCACATTGCAGCTGTACTTTGCTCGTGAGGAGGGGACTGATCTCTGTAGAGTTTTTCGTTTCTTGTCTTGTAGGCATTTATTCATCCACAGTCTGCGATTCCCACAGTCCTCATGGTCCTGTCTTTCTGCCCACATCTCCTGTACAGCCCCTCTCACCATGGGACACAAGGGTGATGTTCCTTCAACAGCCAGGCCCCACAGAGTGGCTGACTGTCTGGGAGAACCCCAGTCTGTTAGGCCTCCAGGGACTCTCATAGCACTTGTCTTTTTTTGTGCAAATTTTAATGACCCTTTGGTCAGAACTGTTAAATAAAGGGGCCTCTTCCTCCAGGTCCAGTGTTGACTCCTGCCAGGGGGCCTGGCTTGAAGTATGGCATATGCCAAATGTCAGCTCTGAGTCTCCGCTCAGCTGGGTGACTTTGCAGCGCACAGACTGTGCAACTATATATGTCAACTCTGTAAGCCACTGCTGCTCCAGGCCCCTGACCTGGAAAAAGATTTGACATTTATACCCCTCAACAGTCATTGCCCTGTTGAGACCCCCAGGACCCATGGCTATAACAGGAGCTCCCTTGATTGCAGGCCACCGCATATGAGAGTCTGATGTATCCTTGCTTCGGTTATTTGACACGGGTCTCCACAGCTGGCCACCGCTTGCCCCTGGCCTCATGCCTCTTTCCATGCCTGCTGAGACTGGGCCACTGCAACTTCCTGTTAGTTTATCTCTGAACGGGAACCTCTCTTTAAGGACAGAGGGAAGCTGGCTCTGCATATGAGGGCATCTTGTTGTTCAACCGTTAACTCGGACTTGTCTTTTTTTTTTTTTTTTTTTTTTTTTGACACAATTTCACTCCGCCTCCCAGCCTGGAGTGCAATGGTGCAATCTCAGCTTACTGCAACCTCCACCTTCTGGGTTCAAGTGATTCTCCTGCCTCAACCTCCTGAGTCGCTGGGACTACAGGCGCATGCCACCCTCTCAAGCTAATTTTTGTACTTTTTATAGTGACAGAGTTTCATCACATTGGCCAAGCTGGTCTCGAACTCCTGACCTCAAGTGATCCATCCGCCTTGGCCTCCCAAAGTGCTGGGATTGCAGACGTGAGCTACTGCACCCGGCCGAACTTGTCTTTTTGCAGTGTTGGCTGCAGGGCATTGCTTGTGACACTGCCGTTACTAATGCCTGCCAATTACTGAGTGTGCACTGTGAACCCCACATGGTAATTCATTGAATCCACCCACCAATCCTTTGGGGAAGGTATTGTCAACCTCTTTTTATATATAAGCAAACTGAGGTTCAGAAACCTTGGCTGCTTGCCCCAGGCCACCTGACCGGAATCCAACCTCAGGAATCCTGATGTGGAAGGCCAGCTCCTGGCTGCTACACCCCAGCCGCGGCATTGAGATCCGTCAACATGGAGCCTTTCAGGATGGACATTTTCTTTCTTCCGGGATTATTGTAATAGGAAATTTGAGAGTGAGAAAAAATGTCAGTTAAAAGAGGCACAATGATTGCCACAATGCATTTCAGCCAGGGAGAGCTGGATTCAGGTGCCAGTCCTGCCACCTAAAGGCATGTGACTTAGGGCAAGTTACTTGCCCTCTCTCTACCTCAGTGTTTTCATCTGTAAAGTGGGGCTAATAATGTGCTGACCTGATATAGTGGTTGTGAGAAGTAAATGAGAAAATCCATATCAAGTGCTGAATACAGGGCATGGCATACAGTGAAGAGTCAGTACTTGCTGCTGTTATTATTATTATTATATTTCCCATTGGCATTCGCTCACTGTCTCTTGCTCTAAACAGCCTGTGTGGGCATCCCGTGCCACCCTTTTTAGCAGGGATTATGGCCAACTTGCCAGTCTATGTAGGATAGATTCATTGCCCTGAGCTAATGAAAAAGATTCCAGAAAAGACCAGCATCTGCCATCACTATCACATTTTCAAAGAATGTAATTTCAGCGGAAATCCCCATAAGGTCCCGAAGTGCCTACTGCCCACCCAGCCATGCTGTGGCTTTTGTCTGCAAGCTGTGCTGCTCTGAGCTGTTCTACAGAGTGGTGGTCAGCACAAGGCTGGCAGGGTACCCGCGGTTCTCGGGAAGGAGGCCCTCAAAACCGAAAACTCCTTCCTCGATTCTGGAAAATGACATCATGGGCATTCCTCCATCATTATAAATGCATTTTCAACTTATGGCTCAGCCGCTAAGTAGGGAACGGTTACCACCGATCACCGCTAGAGGGCGCCCAAAGCCCGCCTCTTAGCCGCTTGGGCGGGGACTCAGGCTTCCGGATCTTGAGGAAAAGTAAATAGACTCCGGGATACAACCTTCCGCACTGATCTATTATGCCCACTTTAAAAGCCTGTAACTCTTTGATCTCAGTCTCACCCTTTAATTGTTAATATTCTGCCCTCAGTGAAAGGACTGGGAAACGAGTTGAGAAACAACATATGTATATGTATGTATGTTTGTATTTGGAGATGTGGTGTCTCTATGATGCCCAGGCTGGCCTCGAACTCATGGGCGGAAGCATCCTCCAGCCTCAGCCTCCCAGGTAGCTAGGACTACAGGTGCACCTGACACCATGCCCAGCTGAGAAACAATTATTAATGACCAATAATGAATGACTTTGGGTGGAGCCGTGAGGTAAGAAGCTTTTATTCCTTCTCTGATTCTCAAAACAGCCCTGTTAGGGGATGCTCTTCGCTCTTCTTCTGCTTCTGCTTCTGTTTTGTTTTGTTTTTGTTTTTGAGACAGGGTCTCGCTTGGTCACCCAGGCTGGAGTGCTGTGGCCTGATCATAGCTCTTTGAAGTCATTGTAAACGCACAGAGAAGTGAAGAGAATAGGGAGGGTAGAGAGGGTACAATGGGCACCCTTTTAGTCATCACTTGGATTTAACAATTGTTAGACCTTTGACATATTTGCAGAGTTTGAGATATGATCCTCAAGGAGAAATCAGAATTTCATCAACTCAAGGCCCTGGGATCAAGCCAAGGAACAGGGTTATAAAATGGCTGAAAAACACAAGCCAGAGAAAGGTGGGGGTGGGGGGGTGGGGGGGTGGGGGGGGTGGTGGGCAATGGGAGGGGACCTTCCCCGACACTGAGGAGGGTAATAACTATGACAACCACTGTTGGACTAGAAACCCAAGGATGGAACAGGGTCACAGATAGAAAAAGATCACTCTTGGCCAGAGATTTAGGCAGCCTTAATACTAATCCAGGTCAGGTGGTAGAATATTTCAAAAATGAAAAGGTCAGGGCTAGAAGGGCCAGCGGATATTGGTAGGGAGGAAAGGTGCTATGACTGACTTGAAAATTGGACTTTTCCAGGTGGTATTTTCTTAATTATACGTCTTGGGGATGCAGTATGAACGGGCATATGACAAATGACTAATCAATTTCCGATAATGAATTACTTATTATTTACTGACCAACCATGTTCTTCCCAGGCATAGTGTAGAAACATGGACAGACAGGAAGACTAGCTTTCTGTTTCTGGAAGGTGAATGAGAGTTTTCTTTTATTCTTAAATACATCCAAGAAACATTCCACAATAGCTCATTCCAATGTCTTTCTTTAATGTTAGGAAGGTCTTCCTTAAATCTGACTTCAAGTTCCTGTTGTTCATTTTACCAGTTATATTTTTTTCATTCTTCCACTTTCAAACTTTCTTCAACCTTGTATTTAAGGAGTATCTCTTATACACAGTATGTAGTTATTTCTTTTTAAATCCATTTTGAAAAAAATTGATCTTTTAATTGGACTCTTTATAAAGTTTGTTTACATTTATTGTAATTACTGGTAATTTTTGCTCAAATCTATCTTACTACTTGTTTTCTATTGATTGTTTTATGTTCCTTTTCTTTTACATCTTGTCTTCTAATTGCTCTTTCTTTTACTTCTCTATTAGCTTGTTAGATAATTTTTTAACCCAAGAGATTACAGCATGCATCCTTGACTTATTACAATCTAAGATAAATTAGGTCTTTTACCACTTCCCGGGAAATTTAAGGACTTTATGCCATTTTAAGTTCTTTCCTCCTGCCTTAAGTACTATTATTGCTTTATAACTTCTCTTTCTATTTAAAACTCTACAAAACATTAATATTATTACTATGTACACGGTCAGCACTAATTTAGTATTAATTTAGATTTATCTACTATAATATTTACACTTTACAGTGTTCTTTATTTCTTCCTACATTTCCATGCTTTCACTGAGATCATTTTTTTTTTTTTGTCTAAAAAACATTTTTTAGTATGTGTGTGCTGGTAACATATTATCTCAGGTTTTGTTGTCTGGAAATATTTTTAGTTCACCTTAATATTTGAAGAATATTTTTGGTGGCTGTAAAATGTTGTCAGTTATTTTCTTCCAGCACTTTGAAGATATGATTTCATGTCTTTTATTATTTCTGGTAAAAGTTAGTGGTCAGTCTTACTGTTCTCCTTTTGATTGTAATATACTCTCTCCCCAACAACTGGTTTCCTTTTAAGATTTTCTATTCATTTTTAGTTCTCAGCACCTTTATTACAATATGCCTCAATTTCATTTTCTTTACATTTCTCCTGCTTGAAGTTCCTATTATTGCCAAATCTATGGCTTTGATGTCTTTAATCTGTTTTAAATATCTCTTTAAATATTGTCTTTTCTTCGTTAACGTTTCCTTCTCCTTCTGGGATTCCACCTACGCATATTTTAAACCTTTTTTGCTGCGTCCCATATGTCTCTTATGTTCTTGTCTCTGTTTTCTATCTTTTTTCTCTCCATGCTTCAGTCTGGATATTTTCTTTGATATTTTCGACTAATTCTTAAAGACTATGTCATCTCCTGCTAAATCTAGCCATTGAATTTTAATGACAATTACTGTAGTCATCATTTTAAAAATTACTTGCCAGTTTGCTGCTGAAATTTCCCATCATTTCATTGAGTTCCTTTAATATTTGAACCGTGGTTATTTAAAGATCCGCGTCTGGTAACTCCAGTACCTGGCTGATCTCTTGGGGGCCAGTGTCCGTGGTCTGGTTGTCGGAGTGCGTCCCTGTGGCTGTGACCCATCCCAGGTTGAGAGGTAGCCGTCCATCCAGGTGCACTAGCACACCTTTCCACGTGTGCCGTTTCAAGTCATTTCAGCCCATGCTAATTTCTCCTCATGTTGTAATCAGGTTGTTTCTTACTGGTTTATATTTTCAAAACATGCCATTTCAATTTATTGAATCTTTGCTGAGGACAAACTTGAGGCACAAAGTGGTTAAAAGATTTTTCCCAACATCCCTACAGCATTCAGTGACTGCAGTGGACATTCGTTATATTTTCTGGAGCTCAATGTCTCAAAGCCCTTCTGATGTTTGGGAACAGCAGTCCGGGGTAGGACACTCTGAGCACAATCACATGAACCTCTCCTGTCCAACCACATGCTCCCACCTGGGCTTTGCATCTGGCCTGAGTGATGCAGAGATGTAGGGGACCTCTTGGAATTCGTGCCAATGGCAGTGGTGGTGGAGGCAGCGGCAGGCCCAGCAGTGGCAGCAGCCATCGTGCCCACGCCAGACTCGCATCCTGTGTGAATTTGGCCATTGTGGTGGCCACGTAGCCTCCCTTGGTTCTGGCTACTCCCTTTCAATTCTGTGAGTTGCTTGACACCCTTCCAATAAATTCCTGTTTTGCATAAACTAACAAGAGTGGGTTTTTGTTATTTGCAACCACAAATCAAGACTAACACAGAGAACAAGCAGGTGAGAACTCAAGAGTGCCAGGTGGCTGCCGCACTCTTTGCTGAAAGCTCAGCTGATAGATGAGTGTTTCAGACCCAGAAACCCAGCATGGTTCAGCCTCCTTGCCTGGGAATGTTACAAGGGAATGCCGAACATGCCTCAGTGTACTCACAAAATTGTGTGCAATTTTCCTGGAAAAGTAAAATAATAATTTAGGCCCTTTAGCAGGCTAGAAAGGACTCATTAGGGAGAGAACAATGAGAAACAAATTAGGGAGCGAACAATGCGTAGATGTGGTTGACACAGATGGAGGCTGGGCCTGTGCCTCGACCTGGCATGGCTGGCCTGGTGAGCTTGGAGCTGTGGCCTGGCACCACGGAGCAGGTGGTGGTGTCCACCCCTTCCAGTCAGGCCTCGCCTCCTGGGAGGGTTCTATGGGTCTGCTCTGGTGACCACATGGGGGTTGGTGCTCACTGGGCAAGCAGGCTGTGGGTCCACTCCCTGCTGTGATTCTGACCCTCAGCTGCCTTGCACCAGCCTGGCCACCCATCCACAGTGCTGCACTCATTGCCTGGAGGATGAGGACTGTAGGAGCCCGGGATGTCATCTTGGATGCCTCTTCCCTGCGTCTCTACTCAGACCACTTGTTCCAGGAGGTCAGATGCATCTCCAAGAGATGCTTCTCTTTCATCTCTTACACTTTGCACATGGTAGGTTTCAACAAGTATTCCTTGGCAGTGATATGTGTGGCTGGTTTCTCCTTCTGCTCTTTGCTAACTCTTACCCCCAAACTGCCATGTGCCTGGGCAGACAGATTGAGTACAAAGGTACACGTGAATTTAAAATGTTGCATCCAATCAAAAGTCCTGGGTTTGGGCTGAGAGGAAGAGGAGAAATTTGCCGGTTGATGGGTAAGTCTTGTCTTTTTTCTTTTTCTTTTCTTTTCTTTTTTTTGAGACGGAGTTTCACTCTTGTTGCCCAGGCTGGAGTGCAATGGTGCCATCTCGGCCCACTGCAACCACTGCCTGTTGGGTTCAAGCGATTCTCCTGCCTCAGCCTCCCGAGTAGCTGGGATTACAGTCTTCTGCCACCATGCCCAACTAATTTATTTTTATTTTTAGTAGGGAGAGGGTTTCACCATATTGGCCAGGCTGGTCTCGAACCCCTGACCTCAGGTGATCCACCCTCCTCAGCCTCCCAAAATGCTGGGATTACAGGTGTGAGCCACCGTGCCTGGTCACTTTTATCTTCTTTACATTTATCCCTTCCTAAAATTATCTTACTCATTTCTTTGCTTACCTAGAACCACGTTTTGTGCATAGCAGTTGCTTGATAAAAGTTTTGCTGAACAAATAAATAAATGAAGACATGAACTACTGGGAAATATTTTTAACGTCCATAGGAGTGTTTGAAAAAAATTAATGTGAATTTAGCATATGTTGAGTGAATTGATTGTCAAATCACGAATACATTCATTGCTGAATAAACGAATGAGTGGGTGGATAAAAAGTTGATGCTGCAGAGAAATGTATCCTTTTTATCTGGTAGTATCTTGCGCCTCCTGGCACAATGTTGGGTACATAAGCTCCAGAAACACCTCATCCTGTGAATTCAAAGGGAACGTGCTGCTCTGTTGGTTTCTCTCCTCCTTATGGAAAAAGCAGAACTTCCTTGGAATCACAGAGTGTTCTTAAAGTCTAAAGATGCAGGGCTTTCGAATTGTTTTCTCCTCGGGATCTCACACCTCTCTGTTAGTTCAGACAGCTGATGACTGACTGGGATCATGACCCTTGGCATCACCACTCTAGGCTTCCCACAGAATGGGGGGAATGGGGAACAGAGCTTCCATTCCTGCAAGGGCATTTCTTGGCTCAATTCCTCCCTCACTTCCTGCATGAGCAAGTCTGCGGGAGACCCCTTAATGACCTTTGCCCCAGCAGATTTTCCAGCCACCTCTCGGATCACTTTCAAGATAGCGACGCCTTCCAGCTGATTCCCCTCTTCCACCCAATATCCTTTGAGCAGTACCTCCTCCCTTGGCTGTGTGCTCAAGAAATCTCTACCCACGGATTCCTGACATGAAGTTAAACAGATGCAGAAAGGGAAAGTGCTGGGAGAGAAATCACAGCGTATCTCCTCAAGAATCTGGAAGTGCCTCCCTCCTTTCAGTTAGGTGAAGTCTTCCTCAATTTATAACTGCTTGTTTGAAGATTTTTATATCTCCTTGGGAGATAATTCTGCAATTCTGTAATCTGTAATCCCAACTCTGCCATTCTCCATAGGTCTCTTACGAGTAGGGCACTCATGGTCTTTGTTCTGGACACGTTTTCAAGGATGTTTGTATAGCGACACAAAGCAGATTTCTTTAGTGACCAGTATGATAAAGTCTCCTTCTGGGGCAGTTAGGCAAGTTTGCTTGCAGCCCCCTTATAAGATTGGAGGTTCCATAAGCACAGGGCTCCTGACCTGTGAAAAAGATCCACTCTGTGCACACCACACCTGCCCCGCCCCCATGAACTTTGCACTTTGCGGGGCAAAAGGATCTGATGCAAACGGTAAGCTCGTGCTTCTTGCTCTGCGGTAACAGTCTATGGTCTCTGACCTAGGAGTCTTGTGTCTTCCACTGACATCCATGAAACGGTGGCAGGCTAACTCATTGGCTGAAAAGCAGGGTCAAGTCTCAGACCCTTCACAATTCTTGAGTCCCCTCTGGTCTATACTCTATAAATGAACTTTAAGTATGTATTTCTAGTATGTATTGTACACTAAACTTGTACAGAATTTCAAGTAAGTGTGTTTTACCCCACAAAAGCAGGCAGGTTTGCCCCTTGCAAATTATCTAATACATATGGGGCACATGGCAAGTGCTCCACAACTTCTTGTGGGCAGGTCTTGCTCTGGGTGGCCTGTGGTTGGAGATGTGTCTCTACCATGTCCTTCAAAGCCACCACATTGACCCTATAGTGGTGTATCTCCTAGTTCGCAGGGGTCTATGCAGTTCCCCTTTGGCCATCTCCTGCACACCCCGCTGCTCAAGAGGGCTGTTAACAGGAACAGACCCAGATGATTCCACTGGGAGCCCTGGGGCATGAGTCAATGGGGCTGATGCTGAGACATGAAGTGCTGGAGAGAAAACATCAAATCCCAACACCTAACAAGAGACTAAGTGTCCAGGGTCTAGGAGGCTGCTCTCCCGGGAAAACAGAAGCTCATTGCTCTGGCTATCAGGAACAGGGGACCTGACATCTAGGCTGTGTCTGGATCAATTTCAGTCTTACTCTTGGCAAGAGGCACAGGGCTGCTGTGACACAGAAGTGAACCAACACAAGGAAGCCACGAAACCCTCTCTGCACTGGGATTTGGCAGCTTTTCTTTCCACTTTCGTTATGTTATACTCTCTGAGACTATAGACAGAAGAGGTAAGATTCATGATTCTGTTAACCAAACCCCCAAAGCTGCTACTAAATATGACTCATGGAAACAGGGAGAGCCAGGCTGGAGAAGAGGAAGGGTCTCGGGGCGGGAGCCGGAGGTTCTGGAGTCTGGGTCTTGGCTCTGCCACTGTCAGCAGAAGGCCCCATTTCCCCACCTGAGCAAGCGGCCCATCATAACAATAACACTTGTCCTGGGTCCACCATGGCCATAAGGGAAGAGTGTGTGAGAGGGCTCAGAATTGCAGGTGGCCCAGGTGAATTGAGGCAGGGGAATGTCACTCCTCAGGGGGCTGCCAGGGGATGTGGATGAGGTGCCTTCCCTGAAAATCCTTCCCTCCAAAGGACAGCCCTTTTACGGCGGCCGGAACAGCAGCCATGCTTCTCAGCTGGGAGTCAGGGTGATATTAACAGTGAAAGCAACAAGTTAGCAGGTGTGCGTGAGGGGCCAGATGTCTCACACATGTAGAATGCTATTTCTAATCTTGAATCATTCTGACATTTATAATATTTATGACAACACTGACCTATTCTAATATTTCAAATGAGGAAACTGGTATTTAAGAAATTTGCAGTGCCTGTCTGAGATCACGCAGTGAGCTTAGAGCTGGAGTCCCACCCAGGTATGTGGGACGAGAGACCGTAAAGGGGGACCCATGGTCCTAGATTGGTTCTGCGGCTGCACAGAATGACACACAAAGGAAGGACAGGTATCCCCTCCTTGACAGGCACACCCCTAGCATTGGCACCGCAGTTGATAAGAGTGGAAAGTCCTTTCCCATGGCTTGTCTATTTGTGCATATTCCTTGTTCTAGGAGAAGACAGTGAGGCTCAAGGAACTGTGGCAGCCCCAGAGCCTGCAGAGAGATGCAGACGGGGACAAGGCATATCTTCCCTGGTGGATGCTGCCAAGGAAAGGTGCCTGTTGCAGCCATAAAAATGAGTTCATGTCCTTTGCAGGGATATGGATGAAGCTGGAAACCATCATCCTCAGCAAACTAACACAGGAACAGAAAACCAAACACCGCATGTTCTCACTCATAAGTAGAAGTTGAAAAATGAGAACACATGGACACAGGGAGGGGAACGTCACACACCGAGGCCTGTCGAAGGGTAGCGGGGAAAGGGGAGGGAGAGCATTAGGAAAAATACCCACTGCATGTGGTGCATAAAACCTAGATGATGGGTTGACGGGTGCAGCAAACCACCATTGTTACATGTATAACTATGTATTCTTATAAAAGAGGTTTGGGGGCGTGCCATAGTGCCTTTCGCCCTTCCGCCTTCTGCCATGCGAGGACACAGCAACAGTCACTACCTTGGAAGCCAAGCGCAGCCCTCACCAGACACTGATTCAGTTGGCTCCTTGATCTTGGACTTCTCAGCCTCCAGAACCGCAAAGCAGATTTCTGTTCTTATAATTTACTCGGTCTAAGTTTTTATTTTTATTATTATTTTTAGATGGAGTTTTGCTCTTGTTGTCCAGGCTAGAGTGCAATGGCACGATTTCAGCTCACTACAACCTCCGTCTCCCAGATTCAAGCGATTCTTCTGCCTCAGCTTCCCGAGTAGCTGGGATTACAGGCATAAGCCACCATGCCTGGCTAATTTTGTATTTTTAGTAGAGACAGGGTCTCTCCATGTTGATCATGCTGGTCTTGAACTCCAGACCTCAGGTGATCTGCCCGCCTCGGCCTCTCAAAGTGCTGGGATTATAGGCGTGAGCCACCGGGCCCGGCCGTTTAAGGTATTTTTAATAGCAGTACAAATGGACTAAGATATTCTCTCAGTCAGGTGATCAAGGTCAATATGAATAATGATAAATCATGCATCTATCCTTACTATGATGTGATGAGGATGGTACTTTATCTTTGTGGTTTTCATCTCCTAAGCCCATAACCCCAGTCTAATCACAACAGAAATCAGACAAATTCTAATAAAGGGACGTCTTACAAAACACTAATCCGAACTCCTCAAGACTCTCAAAGTTGTCAAAAACAAAGAAATGTTGAGAAACTGTCACAGCCCAGAGGAGCCTAAGGAGACATAATGACTAAATGTAATGTAGGATTTTGTCTGAGGTCCCAGAACAGAAGGACATTAGGAAAAAAACAAATCTGAATGAACTATGGGCTTTCGTTAATAATGTATCAATATTTGATCGTTAATTGTAACAGATATACCACACCAGTGTAAGATGTTAATAACAGGGGAAACTGTGGGTGGAGTATGTGGGAACTCTCTGTACTAGCTTCTCAATTTTTTTGGTAAACCTGAAACTGTTCTAAAAAAAAAATCTGTTTTTCCAAATAAAAGTTAAAAGAAATTGAAGATTTGATATATTATTTTTGAGCAACCACTGTGAGCCAGGCACTTTCATAAGTATGGTTTAAGGTCAAAATCGCCCTAATGGTGGCTGCGTTATTATTAACTTTGTTTCACAGAACACAGACTTGTGCACCCTGGAGCCGAGAGAGGTCAGTTTCCTAGGGTGCCCCCTTGGGAAGTAGCTAAGCTGTAGTGTGTGCTCATGTCTTCTGACTCTATTCTGTGGTTCTTCCCATGATGGCATGTTATTGAGTGATGGCAGTGAGACTCACTTAACCAGAAGCTTCTACGAACCAGAGCTCCCCATTCTACAACCATTCATAGTCTTGCTGTCTCCAGAGGACTCAACATAATTCCCTGAACTTTATATAGGCGAGTTCTTATTTTCACAACTATCCAGGAAGGTAGGAATTGTTGGCTCCATGTTAGAGATGAAGAATCTGAGACTCAGTAACCTTCTCAAGGCCACTGAGCTAGTAATGTCAGGATTCAAGTGTAAAGCTTGTGCTGTCTCAACATGTCATGCTGTCCTTTTGTGTGACCAGCATGAGCCCACTGAGGAATTTCACTCAATCCCAGATATAGCCAGCTTTCCTTGGTCCTTTTGCTGACTTCTCTTCACTTTGTGGGAATGATGGGAATGATTAGTGACTAAGAATTCAGTGAGGAAAGTCTTTGAAACATTTTCATAAAGAGAATGGGGAGAGGAAGTCACAGGGCACATAATAGAATCTGCATTATAAACCAAGTTGGCAAAATAAATTACACATCAATCCCACTGTCCCCACTCCTGCTCCCATGGCAGACATGACTAATCAATCCTGAGCTCTTGGCTGCCACCTCTGGACCCAGCCTGACAATAACTCTCAATGGGATCTCCAGGCAGCCATCACTCAATCTCAGAGCTGACTTGAAGACTAAACCCCTCTGCCTTCCCAGCTACGGGCACAACCACACTTTTATACTTAAATCTTCAACATCTTGAAAAACAGAATTAGAGCATGCACAGGGTAGTTATTTCATTTGCTGCTAATGCTACAGTCACAACACGAAATTATTTCTCCAGCCTTTAATTTGGGTGCACATTCACAACCATATTCTTGATGGGATTTGCCTGGGCTCTGTGAGGGAGAAACACTGCAAAGCTGCTGCATGTCTGGGCTGCAGTGTTACCCATCCCCCTGTGCCGACCCTGGGCAAAACCAATGACAGAATGACAGTAGGCTTTTGTAGGCCAGCCGGCCACGGGAAGTGACATTACAGCTTATCCTTGGGAGAAGACTGTGGCAGTCGCATGAAATGATGCCTGCAGGATGAGACTTTACGTTTAGCTCCAGACTGCGTGTGAGATCCAGTAACAACAATAGCAATAACAATAGCAGCAGATGGCAATAACCACAAAAACAATAGGCTCAGGGCAAGTTAGAAAATGACCTTGTGATCCCTGGTATGCTTGCTGGCCACATCAGGCCCAGGGAATCAATAACGTGAAGAAGTCCAGGGTGTTAATCACAGACGCATTATTCTGAAATATGAAGCTAAATTGTCTGAGCCTAATATTTGTGGGAATTTGCCAACTCTGATAAAAGCTTTAAAAAAATCACTAGGTCATAGCATGTCTAAGTGGGTCACAAATTGTGCATTAGCTTAACTTGTATTTAACATTTTTGTTAAATGTTACCTTTTTTTTTTTTTTTGCCTTCATAGCCTGGTTTTCTCCTGTGGTTCCCACATCTCAAGATTGAGAGACCACATGGCCTTACATGAACATGAACACAGAGACACCCGCTTTGCTGTGTGAGTGACTGTGAGGGTATTTCCCACATAGGTAAGGATGGAGTGATGTTTTGAACTATAATGCCTCTCTCTCCTTTCGTCCTTAAAGATGTCACTTGCTTCTCTGCCACATTCCTGCTTCCCTGTGAGTCAAAGAAGAGGCAGTCACCCCCACTTCACCACATACATAGGGCTTCTGGGGCAGAAGAGGCCTCTGCGGGATCCTTTTGACCAACTGGAGAAAGAAAGAAGCATGTGGACCAGGAAGACCCTGCTTTCCCCACTCTCTTCTGTGGGAACACTTGGTCCTTCTGTGTCTTAGTCTGTTCGGGCTGCTATAACAAAAAAGATCTTAGACTGGGTGGTGTAAACAACAGAAATTAATTGCTCAGTTCTGGAGTCTGAGAAGTTCAAGATCAAGGTGCCAGCAGATTGAGAGAATGGTGAGAGGCTGCTTTCTGGTTGATAGAAGAGTTAGGTAAAGCTTTGCATTGGGCCACAACAGAGACTGTTGGCATTATGTTTTTACAACCCAGACTCATCTGCCTTAGGCTTGGACACCAATTTCTGTTTCATTTGTTCATCTTCTCATTGTGTCCTCATGTGGCAGAAGGGGCAAGGGAGCTATCTAGGGTCTCTCTTACAGGGAGGGCACTAACCCCAAGTATGAGGGTTCTACCTTTATGATTTGATCACCTCCCAAAGGCTCCACCTCCCAACACCATCACCTCATGAGGTCAGGATTTCAACACACGAATTCTGGAGGGACTCAGATATTCAAATCAAAGCAACCTGGAATTAAAAAACCTTCCCTGACAGATCGGGGTAAGTTCTTGGGGATGGTAGGCTGAGAAAGGCCCAGCTCACCTTTGATGCTGGGGGTGTAGTGAAGATTCCAGGAACCTAGTGGCACAGGGCATCAGCTCCTGAGCTGCACTGTCCCTCTGGGTTTCCAGCCCGGGATGCATGACAGGCTTCATGGAGTGTGCTTTTGTGGCCTCCATACTTTCCAAAGATCTGATGAGGCCAGTTTGTTGCCACCCCGTGCAAAGCATCTGTTAGGTAAAGCTCTGCGTTGGGCCACAACAGAGACTGTTGGCATCACATTTTTATAACCCAGACTTGACTGCCTTAGGCATGGGCACCAATTTCGGATTCATTTATTTATTCAACAGATATTTATTGAGCACCTACTATGTGCTAGGTACTGGAGCTTCACCAACAGGTAAGAGGCACTGTCCTGACCTCACAGAGCTTGGTGGCCCATTGGCTGCAGTCAGGGAAGCAGAACTCAGTTTGATTGACACACAGTGCATGCCATAACAACTTGGAGTAGGAAAACCACCTGTGGTCACGTTCCTTGAAGGAGGCCATGGGCCAGGTAAGGGTTCAAGGCTTCATGAGCATCTTGCCTATACACTAGCACTTCCTGCTCTTCTCTGCGCCTACTCCAGAAAGCCAGGGCGCAGTGGTGATGTGGTGGGCTTTAGGGTCAGGCAGCCTTGGCCCTATCCAGCTCCATCCCTTTTTATCGCTGTGGACAAGTCATCTGACCTCGCTAAGCCTCAGTTTCCTTGTCTGAAAAATGGAGGTGATGATTACAGCTGTGAAATAATGTTGAGGGGGCCAGGCACAGCGGCTCACTCCTGTAATCCCAGCACTTTGCAAGGCTGAGGCAGGATGATTGCTTGAGCCCAGGAGTTCAAGACTAGTCTGGGCAACAAAGTCAGACCCTGTCTCTACAAAAAAAAAAAAAAAAAAAATAGCTGAGTGTGGTGGCCAGCCTGGGTGATAGAGCGAGATTCCTCATCTAAAAACAAAAACAAATGGTGTTGAGGGTTAAGTGAATTAATAAAGGCACTAACAGTCATAAGAGCTCTAGAAATATTGGCTGTTACTGCTATAGTCAAATGGGCAAATGCCCAGTGTTCACCCATTCCCGGACATGGACCATAGAAGCAGGGCAGGCAGTATCCATGGAATGAAGCAGAAGGACACAGGAACAGTTTCCCTCCAGAAAACAATGCAGGGCTCAGCGTGTCCTCTTGCCCTCTCCTGTAGGCTGCTGATGCCGCCACGAGACCAACAGCCCCAGAATCCTGATGGTGTAGTAGTGACAGCCTTGGAGACAGCAGCGTGTTCAGGCAGCAGGAGAACACACAGGACCATGGCTCATTTGCATGGCCCGGGCACACCTGCCAGCAGCAGATGTTTGCACCTAAATGTGTAGCAACAAGCAACAGGACCTTGGGGGTTATGTTATTAAAAAACAACTCTTAATGAACAGATATTTATTAACATTGGGGTTGTATTTCTGGATATGGAAATGGAAATAATCACATTAGTGTTTTACAGAGCAGGCCCAAACAATTCCTTTTTTTTTTTCTTTTTTTGAGACAGACTCTTGCTCTGTTGCCCAGGCTGGAGTGCAGTGGGTGTGATCTTGGCTCACTGCAACCTCTGCCTCCCAGGTTCAAGCAATTCTCCTGCCTCAGCCTCCCAAGTAGCTGGGATTACAGGCGCGCACCACCATGCCCAGCTAATTTTTGTGTTTTTAGTAGAGACGGGGTTTCACCATGTTGGCCAGGCTGGTCTCGAACTTCTGACTTCAAGTGATCTGCCCGCCTCGGCCTCCAAAAGTGCTCGGATTACAGGCGTGAGCCACCGCACCTGGCCTCAGCTCATTTTTATCTTATGGAAACACATGATCCACGTGCAAAGTGAACACGATTCCCAAATCATCTTGCTGCCTCTGCTTTTGAGATTATCTTCCCTGGACACACTGTGGCAGGCATAGGTTTGACCTTCACACCGTGGCAAGCGATCCCTCGCCTTATAGGGCATTGTCTGCAGAAGAGATGAAGGTGGCACATTTTGTTTCACCCTGGTGAGTTATGGTTTGCAGTTTGCTTTTTTCTGTGCTATGCACACCTGCCAGTGTGTTTGCAGTCCTCCAGTTGGCTCTGTGCTGGGGCCCTGGGTCCTCGATTCGGTTCAGGGTTCCCAGGGCATTCACAGGGCAGCCACCTCTCTCCCTCACCACTCGCTGCTGGGCTGAACGGGCAGCATCACACTCCCCAACAGGCTTTCTCAGTCCACAGCACTCACCACGGCCCTTGGCACATGGAGGATGAAGGCAGCCACGTCCCCGTCAGGGTCATCTGTGAGAAGGGAAGGGCTAGCACGGACGCTGAGACTAAACACGGATTATGGAAGAACTGGGCCTCTTTCTGCTAGCTGTTTCCCGCCTGTACTATTTCTGAAGCTGGCAAACACAAAAGCACAGTGTGTGAAGTTCAAATCTGTTTCTGCATTGTTAGATCAAGCCTGGGAAGCCGGCAGATGAGAGTGCTATTTTGAGATGCAAGATCAGGCTGAAGAGAAGAGGCAGAGTCGGAACATCCCCAGGTTTGGGTCCTCTTGGACGGAGCCTCCTCCGCAGCTGTACTTGTCCCCAGGCAGGAGGGTAGTCACAGTTTCAGGGACCACTCCCTACCATGCCCTGCTGTGACCCCATGCCTGGGAGTACACTTCTCTATTGGAAGTGCAGGCTGCTCTGCCAAGCCCCAGACAAGTGCCCCTGGGCTCCAGGGTGATGAAAGCTGATGTCAGCCATTTATTTGTATGGAAACGAATCCTGGGCAGAGAGAGGACACCTGGAGCAGTAAGGAGAACTAATCAGAGACCAGACTTAGCAGTGGGGCCCAGTGTTCAAATCAGGCCCCAGGTGACCGCAGCAAGGGCGCCTCCAGGGCTGCCCACGCTGGCCACAGAGCACTGTCGGTTCCCTGGTGGACATCTTCCCTCTGTCTTGGCTACAGGAGCTCTTGAAGCTCTCACACACGCTTACTGGATGGCAGCTGGGTTTGTGCCATGCTGGTGATGGGCACGAGGAAACTGCTCAAATATATAGTGGAGGCTGGAGCTGGAGACCTCTCAGGGATGGAACTTTCTTTTTTTCTTAATTTTCTTTTTAAGAGACAGGGTCTCACTCTGTTGCGCAGGCTGGAGTACAGTGGTGAGATCCTAGCTCACTGCAGCCTCAAACTTCTGGGCTCAAGTGATTCCCCCGCATAGCCGGGACTACAGGTGCAAGCCACCACACTCTGCTAATTTTTACTTTTTTTATTTCTCCAGAGACAGAGGTCTCACTATGTTCCTCAGGCTGACCTTGAGCTCCTGGCCTCAAGCAATCCTCCTGCCTCTGCCTCCCAAAGTGCTGGGATTACAGGTGTGAGCCACTGCTCCCAGCCAGGGGATGTGACTTTCTTCTGCACAAGTCAGTTAACAAACTTTGCACATGAAGCTAAATAGCATTTATTGTCCTGTGAAGTCACTGCCTGTACTTGACAACTGTGTTCAAGACGCTGAGGACAATCCAAGCTGCTAATGTGACAGGCTTAGAGAATTTTGAAAACTGATTCTTTCTTGTGCACTGATCCACAGCCCCAAACTGTGGACTGGCTTCAAAAATGTCCCCAGCAGAGCCCTTCCCCCCGACTAAACATAGAAACCCATTCTTCATTGATTTGCACGTGTCTACAAGTACCAAACAGCACTGATTCCTTCTTGGTATTAACAAGGTTGCCTCGGCATGGTTTTGGAGGAGGGAGTACCCAGGTAGTAAATAAGGTCTTTCATCACAGATAACGAATAATGAATGTTATTCAGTGCTGAAATGATGGCAATTCTTCACCTGTCAGAGGAAAAGGGCACAGAAAAGAGGAGTTTAAAAATAGCAGCAGCTCACAGGGTGTGATGGTGGCGGCTGGGAGGCTGCGAGCCACTGTCTGGCTGGGAGGCCATGGGGGTGAGCTTCACCTGCAGAAAAAATTCATGAACTCCTTGGCTAGGAATGTCTTCCACTAGGATTGAAGAACCAGGCAGGGCGTCTCCCTGGGCCCATGGCCTTGGGACAAGGTCTTACTCCCTCACTTCCCTTTGGAATCCGGGTTTGCAGCCCATCTTCATGCAATTCCTTCCACATTGAAGACATACACAGAGAGGGTTTTCCACACACAGCGCTGTGGAGGTCTCTGGGTTTCTGCTTCCCACACGCTCATTCAGGGACCGCCTACAGAGTAAAGGGGCTAGAGAGTGGTGTTGCGAGGCAGGATTATGGGAAGAACGCAGGCTTCGGAGTCCGCTGACCCTGAATTTACTGGGCAGTTACCCTGGCCTCTCAGAGCCTCAGTTCTGCTGTGTGTGCTCTGAGGACAGGAATACATCGTCCACAGGGATGTAATGACATATTCCACATAAGTCACCTCAATAGAGGATCTCAGTAAAGACAAGTTCTTCCCCTTCTAGTTTCACCACCCTGGCTGTGGTGCTCTTGACTTCCTACCTCTGCCTTTTTTCTTATATCTCCACCTAAATTTACATTCCTTATTCATTTCTGTTTTTTAGTGCCTCTCTACCTTAGACACATATCAGCTACTGAGGGCTATGACTACTCCTCTTGTTCCTCACTCTTACTCAGTGCCTGGAAATTGCTCACTACATATTGAATAATCTGGTCCTTTCTAAATAACTATTGGTTTTATGAAAACGAAGGTGGCAATTAAAATGGAAGTTGATTCAATTAATGCCCAGATTACAGGTTGGCAGCTGAAAGGGTATTTATTATCGATATTTCTACTCCAGTAAAATTTCAAAGTGATCTCCTTTTAGAAACCATTCCACTTCTCACCCCTGTCGGGACGCCTGCCCACCTAACCCCTGCCAACTTTGGAGGGTCTGCGGTTCCTCCGTAGGCTGCTGCTCCCTCCTTGGAAACTGCAGTTGAGTTGCCATGGGTAGAACTGAGGTGGCAATGGGCAGGCAGACCCCAGCCTTCTGACCCCCAAACTTCCCCTGACCACCTTAGCCTTTCTTCCTAGATTCTGCTTTCAGAGAGCAAAAGAAAGTAACCACCCTGTGTCATCTATCACTATGTCGGCAACATATCTGGTCACTGTGATGGATTCGAACATTTAAAAATACTCAAGAAGATGTCTGTGGCTGGATCCCAAACATTCAGCTCAGACTGAGACTAGAATCTGCTCAGATTGGAGCAGAACCAAGAATCTTTAACAAAGGAACTCAGACTCTGCCCCTGGGAGGCTCTGTTCTCTTCCTTCTAAAGGCCACAGACATGGCCTACAGTGCTTTATTAATTCACCGTCTTGCTGTCTTTTTGCCAAGCTCTCCCCGTGGACCACAGAGGGAGGCTTCTCTCCAACAGGCAGTGTTGCCCCAGGGCTTCCTGGCTAAGAAACGGAAGGAGACGAGGGCTCCCAGAGCAAAGCCCAGGTAAGAAGTTCCCATTCTAAGAATTCTAACATGGTTTACTTTTGGGAAGGAAGTGTCCCAGGGAGGATGGTCTATGATTGTGTGAGCCAACATTGGTAAGGTCAAGACACAAATCAGCACCTCCCGATGGTGTTTGTTAGTAACTGTGGCTCTAGCAAATTAAACCAAATTTGTACCTTCTGTATCTCAGGGTCTTGTTTTACTAAGGCAAAGGAAAGAGCAATGATCTTGACTGTGCTATGTGCCAGTTCCCACCACCTCCCTGGCTCCTCAAAGTGCAGTTATGAAATGGACTCATGCTCTCAACCTCTGTTGGAGTCATCTGCCTCATTCCAGCAAGCTTCCATTTATGTTCAGGGCCAGTGAGTTTCCAGGGAAAGCAATTTTCTCCTTGGAGCCACAAACATTGACCTGTAACAGTCTAGTAACAAGCACCACAATGCCTAGAGAAAAAATTAAAATAGACACACTTTGATCTTTGACACTGTCCTACTAGAGTTCTAGTGATTTTCCATTGTCAGTCGCTGAGGACAGCCAGAGTATGTCTGTATAAACAGGCTTTCATACTGAAAACTAGCACAATAGCAGGCACTGATGGAAACTAAAGCCAACAAACAAACGAACTCCCAAACTGATAGAAAAGATTAAAAGTCTGGATGGGCACGGTGGCTCCTGCCTGTAATCCCAGCACTTTGGGAGGCTGCGGCGGGTGGATGACCTGAGGTCAGGAGTTCGAGACCAGCCTGGCCAACATGGTGAAACCCTGTCTCTACTAAAACAATTACAAAAATTAGCTGGGCATGGTGGCAGGCACCTGTGATCCCAGTTATTCGGGAGACTGAGGAAGGAGAATCGCTTGAACCTGGGAGGCAGAGATTGCAGCAAGTGGAGATTGTGCCAGTGCACTCCAGTCTGGGCAACAGAGTGAGATTCCATCTAAAAAAAAAAAAAGTCTGACGATTTTCAAAGAATCTTTTCAAATATCTTAAGAAAACTGAGGCAACATAATCTGTTTATGTTATCCAATGACACCTTTGCATTTTCTGGTGCTGCAACCTAAATGTAGAGAAGGTAAAAACTGTGGATTTCACTTTTGTGTCCTTCCTTGAGGCAATTGGTGACTGATGATAAATAGATGTAATTAAATGAATCTACCAGAGCTGGGATGCGGAGGCTTAATACTGGTAAAATGGCAATATTCTCCAAATTGATCTGCGGATTCAAAATTCTAGCTGGTTATTCCTGTAGAAATTGCCAGGCTGATCCTAAAATTCATATGGACCTTGAATAGCTGAAGCAATCTTGAGGAAGACCAGAGTTAAAGGACTTAAACTTCCTGATTTCAAAACTATAAAGCTATAGTAATCAAGACAATGTAGCCTTGGCATAGGATAAACCTATCAATGGACTAGAACCAGAGGTTCAAAAATAAATCCTGGAAATTTGCAGGAAATTTATTTTTGACAAAGATGTCAAGACAATCCAATGAGGAAAGAATAGTTTTTTCAAACAACTGGATATTCACATGCAGAAGAATGAAGTTAGACCCTTATCTCATGGCATATACAAAATTAACTCAAATAGGTCATAGACCCAAAGGTATGAGCTAAAATCGTAAAACATAAATGAAAATCTTAATGATCCCAGGTCAGTCTTAACTATAACACCACACATATAAGCAACAAAAGAAGTGGATAAATTGCACTTCATCAAAATTAAAAACATTTCCACTTGAAACCACATCATCAAGAAAGTGACAAGACAAGACACAGACTCAGAGAAAAGATTTGCAAATCACCTATCCGATAAGGGATTTGGGTCTAGAATATGTAAAGAATGGTTACAACTCAATAACAAGAAGATTTTTTTTTCCCCAAGTGATCTGAGCCTGAGAAGAGCTGGAAACTTCTGTGACACAGCTCCAAAAGATGCCTGGGCTGGCCGACTCAATCAATTAACGAGTGGAATAACAGAATCTGTGTCTTTAAAATTTCTTTAAAATCATATGCCACTCTAAGAATGGGCAAAGGATATGAGCAGACATTTCTTCGAAGAAGGTACCCTGTGATGCCATTGTGATAGCTTCTCATCTACTCACCTACTAAATTATTTTTAGATGATCTTTTAATAAGAATAAATTCTATGTCCATTGTTTATGCATTTTCAAAAACCAGCTTTTGAGAGCATCATTTATGTGGGCTGATTGAGATCATGATCTTCCTTATTTGAAGGATTTCTCTCAAATCATCGATTTTCTGTTTAAGCTGAATTTTTTTTTTCCTATCTCATGCAACCCTGATGCTCACCAATCTCAGTGGCGTTCCTCATTACTGCTGCTATTTCAGTTATCAGGTCAACGTGGGCTTGTAATACCTTGGAATGTTGTTTGTTAAATTTCATGATTATACCAAGGTCAGCCTTCTTTTTAGCTAACTCTTTAGCCCTCAACATTTGTTCTCAGTACTTGCTCATTATGAATCTCAAAGCTGATAACTTGAACTGCTCTTGAGAGCTGCAGTTTGCTCATAAAGAGATTTTTCTGCATTGTCATGGTCTTTCGATATTTCAACAAGAGTTTTGGCATCAGCAAAGATCTTCTTTTTTGTACAGCTCGTTTTCTGGTCTCCACTGTAGTCAGCCAACAGCTGAAAACTTTTGCAAATGGTTGCTTGGAGGACACCATGAGGCTTCTGCTCTCCAGTGCAGAGTAATAAGGGCTGGTGAGGACGTGGAGAAATCAGAACCCTCATTTACAGCTGCTGGGAATAGAAAATGGTGCAGCCAGGCTGGGTGCAGTGGCTCACGCCTGTAATCCCAGCACTTTGGGAGGCTGAGGCAGGAGGATTGCTTGAGGCTAGGAGTTTAAGAGCAGCCTGGGCAACATAGCATTACTCTGTCTCTAAAAAAAAAAAAAAAAAAAAAAAAAAAAAGGTAGTCCTAGCTATTCAAGAGGTTGAAGCAGGAGGAGTTCAAGGCTGTAGTCAGCCATGACTGCACCACTGTGCTCCAGCCTGGGCAACGGTCTTGATGACTCCTATTAATTTCAGTAGGGATGGCACAAGGTTGACAAGGCTGAAGAAGAGAACCACAGCCAGTGGACAAAATGTAGGGTTTGTTTGAGGGAATGTATTCACAGGGCAGATCTGTGTTGGCAGGCTGGACAGGAGAACAGCAACCGCTTGTGAAAAGCATGGAGTTTATATGGCATTTTCACTTAGCACCCTCAATGCCAGCAACCTCCATGTGGCAGCTCTCGTTTCTTAAGTGAATACTGTCAGGTGGATCTGCTGTACAATGACAGAGTGAAACCCTGTCTCAAAAGAAAAAAAATGATACGGCCATTTGGAAAACTGTTGGCCATTCCTCAAATGTTAACAGAGTTATCTCTGACATCAAGCCTGGACACTTGGTCAGTGTTATCTCCTTAACCCTGATGGGACAGGGCAGGCAGCAGCAGGCAGCATGAATCTTTTCCAGGAGAAAATAGTGAGGTGCCAAGAGAAATCGCTTGCTGGGGCTCACTGGGGCTGACCACCCATGCCCCTCAGTTGAATCTCATTACTGTTCTTTTCCCCCTCCCTTTAGTCCAACACATTTGGGCTCAGGACCATGCATCATACGTGCTCTCTTCCAATACTTAGGGCTAAATGATCGCCAGTGAAAACAGTATTTGCAGAAAGCAAATCCCTAACTGGAAACAGGGAAACCTCAGGAGTGGGATTCTTCCCCGAAGCAGATCTGTTACTGCTTTCACTTTATTGTGGGGCTGTACAGGAGGGACTATGAACGGGTTCCCACCATTTTAGTTGGCTTGGTAACCTTGGTGTGATGAGGGTGTGTATTAGTTTGTTTTCACGCTACTGATAAGGACATACCCGAGACTGGGCAATTTACAAAAGAAAGAGGTTTAATGGAGTCACAGTTCCATGTGGTTGGAGAGGCCTCACAATCATGGTGGAAAGCAAGGAGAAGCAAGTCATGTCTTACATGGAGGGCAGCAGGCAAAGAGAGAGATCGTGCACGGAAACTTCTTATAAAACCAACAGGTCTCATGAGATTAATTCATGATCACTGTAAGATCCTCTCAACAGGCTACACTATGATTGAGCCATTGTGACCCTGTGACCCACACATACAGGCCTCCTGGAGTCACAAAGCCAGGAGCAACAGGAGAACCACTAAAGAAGAAGAAGCAGCTAGTTCCTGCCTTAACTGATTTACAGACCTTGCAACATTCCACCATCGTGAAATGTTCCTGCCCTACCCTAACTCATCAATCGACCTTGTGATATCATGCCTCGTGACCTCCCCCCACCTCGTGATTATGCGCCTTGTGACATTCTTCCCCTGCCCAAAAAAACTGTCCTGACCTGTAACTTTCCACTATCTACCCCAAGCCCATAAAACCAGTTCCACTCCCACCACCCTTTGCTGACTCTTTTTGGACTCAGCCTGTTCGCACCTGAGCAAATAAACAGCCATATTGCTCACACTTAGCCTGTTCAGGTTGTCTCTTCACTTAGATGTGTGCATACCAATCACGAGAACAGCAGGGGAAAGACCGGCCCTCATAATTCAATCACCTCCCACTGGGTCCCTCCCACAACACGTGGGAATTCAAGATGAGATTTGGGTGGGGACACAGCCAAGCTGTATCAGGGTGTATTCATGGGGTACCCCAAATTATGCAGTGTCTCTCTCGGATGGCATGGACCCCAGGTGAAGCATGCCAGCTGCTCCATGCTCGCCTCACAGGTGGAAAGCTCTTAGGTGCTTCCAGTGTTTCTGAAAGCACTGCAGACATTAGGGTACCTGGAACTATGGGGTGTAAAATGCTTCCTGACAGGCCTGAGCTATGCACACAGGTGCCAGCATCTGTCTGGTAATGTGTGAGGATGTACCTAATAGGACATCCTCTGTGCTCGTTCTAGACACACACTTACATCACAGCACTAAGAATTGATTTTCTTCACTCCAGCTTCCATTACATTGTAAATACTCTTTACACCGGGTGCTTATATGATAGATTAGAATGCTCTTAAGAAAACCAAATACATTAAGCCTTCACCCCAGATCTTAAATCAGCATTTCTCAATGTGGGGCCACAGATTTGTCACACTATTACCTGGGGAGTTTGTTAGACATGCCTAGTCCAGGCCCCACACACACTCATTGTCTTTAAATCTTTAGGCATGGGGTTTGGGGAGTTGGCATTTCAAACAAACTTGTTTTGCAATGAGTTTAAGAATGATGAGTGCTCAGCTGAAGTCTGATTCTGCAGTCTTAAATCCTGGGGGATTAAGCTGTCCATCACTTTCTATCTGTATGTCATGAGAAAAGAATGACTGATCAATACAAATCTCAGCCTACTAAATAAGAAAATTAGGGGAGTGTTCAATTCTTTCCAACTACAGGGCTGCTTTAAGATACCTGAGGGACATTTAAATAAGATTTTGTTGACAATATCTGATTCATGTTTTAAGAACCCACAGACTGCAGTCATTTCGGGTATATCTTCCTGGCACAGCTGCCACTATCTTTCACTTCCCCCAAGTCTACGCCAGGCTTAATTACCTTTGTCCTCTGAGCCAGTGGTTCTCAACCTTGGCCTCACGTTAGAATGACCAGGGGAGCTTTAAAAAATACCGACTCCAGGCCGGGCGCAGTGGCTGACGCCTGTAATCCCAGCACTTTGGGAGGCCGGGGCGGGTGGATCACGAGGTCAGGAGATCGAGACCATCCTGGCAAAGACGGTGAAACCCCGTCTCTACTAAAAATACAAAAAAGTAGCTGGGCATGCTAGTGGGTGCCTGTAGTTCCAGCTATTTGGGAGGCTGATGCAGGAGCACGGAGTGAACCCGGGAGGTGGAGATTGCAGTGAGCCGAGATCCCGCCACAGCATTCCAGCCTGGGCGACAGAGCGAGACTCCATCTCAGAAAAAAAAAAAAAGAAAGAAAAAGGATACCAACTCCAGGTCACAATCCAGGCCAATTGCATTTGAATTTCTGGGAGTGGGACCCAGGTATCAGTATTTTTAAAGCTCTTCAGGTGATTCCAATGTGCAATCAAAGTGGAAACCCCTGCTCTGAGAGCATCTTCACCCATTTCTAAGTACACATTTCTATTGGTGTAAAAGTAATTGCGATTTGGGCCATTATTTTCAATTTCTTTTGCACCAACCTAATAATAGACTCTCAGCCCTCCCACACTGGGATGGCCGTTCTGCCTCTGTGTTCTTCCCCATGTGTTGGAATGTTCTGTCCCACCCCTCCTTCTATTCCGGGGCTTTGAAGGGAAAACCGCCACTGTGCCAGTGCAGCCTTGCAGACCCTCCACCACCAGTAAGGTCCCACCAGCTGGCCCTCGCTGGGCCCAGCCTGTTCTGTCCTGGCCTGCACTAGAGTCCAACTTCCAGCTTGCTGTCTCAGGCTCCCTCTCTCCCTCAGTCTTGCTTTCAGGCCGGACACAGCCAAGCCACACAACTCCTGTCATTAGTATCAAACGTTAAAGCCTACCTCTCCAGGAGTATGTCACTGCCTTCATTAACCATCTTAGACAGTTCATCTTGCCAGCCAGTGCCTGGAGGGGTGAAGAGAAAGAGGCAACTTGGTGATGAGACTGACAGTCTACAAGGTAAGAAGACTACATGCGTTCCTCCCAGAGCCTCTGAAATACAGTGAATTCCAGGAACCCAGAGAAACAAAGGATGGATCTTAGCTCCTTGGGGAGGGGGATGGGCCAAAGCTCAGCTAAGAATCAGGGGCTCAGCCAAACTGGCATGACCGAGCTGTAAATTTGGTGGAGAAACAGTGCCAGAAAAATTTACTCATTCAACTAATATTTTACTGCACATTGACTACACGCTAAGCCTCATCCTGTGGCATGGTGGTGGGAGAACTCATCCTAGAGCACTGGCAAGAGATTGGGAGAATTGAAGGGTCATCTAGCCAGCGAAGATGGAGGGCTGGAAGACTCCAGGCAGAGCCTCTATAAAGGAGGGACTGGCATGTTGTGACCTAGGACCGAAAGGCAGCCAGAATTCCTGAGAGGAGAAGGCAGGAGGCAGCCTCTCCGAGGCGCAGAGCCTCAGCTTCATGTTCCCAGAGCAACAGGCAGGCAGCCGCAATTGCTCACGGCACACCTGCACTTTAAATGGTGGCAAACTGGTAGTAGGGTAGACCAGTTGGTGGCCTTTCTTAGCGGTGCTGGCAGCAGCAGCATTGGCAGTCAAGGTTTTGGTAGCTCCGTAGTCCCCCCATAGCCTGGAATGGGATGGTGCTGTGGGGATGGGCAGATGAGAGGGGATTCCAGAAACATGTAGGGGATGGAGTCAGCAGGATGGGCCAGTGGGCCAGTAAGTGCGGTGGGCCGGTTTGGTTTGGTTTTCTGTCCCCGCTTACCTTCTTCCTGTGGCTCAGCATAGACTAACCCCCTTCTAGAGGCAGATAGATATTGATTTTGCACTGCACAGGGAGGGAGTCCTTTGTAATACGACTTAAAAGGGACAAAAAGCGACAGAGACATTTTTAGTCTAAAGACACACGGGAGTTATATGAGAAGTCACTCTTGGCGGTATAAAAGATTCCATTGTCCTGTATGTGCTTAACACTGAGGCCAGACCAGTGAGGGTCAGCTTTATTCGCTCTTCCACTAGGGTGATCTGAAGCCTCCCCAGCTTTGTTCATGGAGATCAAAGACATGAGTGAGCAGACCTGGCTGAGGCCAGGAGAGGAGGCGGCAGGACCCCGGGGGTGCTGTGACCTTGGGGTTCACGGGGGAGGGGAGCAAACTGAGCAAGGCAAGTCATAGGGGACTGAAGGATGGGTTCCGTCCTGGTTGGTGACCTGTTAAGGGGGTGTTCTGAGAAGCCACATCGGTTCTGCATGGGTTACACGCTGAATACGTAAATTCATAGACTAAAAAGTGAGCCTGGGACCTGTATGTCCCTGAGCCTGGAAGCTGAACTCCTCAGCGTCGGCAGATGAGCAAGGCTGGAGGCAGAGCTGCAAGCCAGAGAGAGGCCTGGGCCAACTCAGGGTTCCCTAGGTGCTCTCTCTACAGACTTTGTAGCAAGGAACCCAGATGCCAAATTTTGGTTGATAAAAATTGCAGAAATGACAGAGATGCTTCTGGGTCACTTCAATCAGACGGCTAACCAGCTGGTCCAGGCAGATGCTGCATGAAGACAAGCATTGCCTAATTGCACAATTTATTTAAAATTACATTTTCACTCACTCACAGTTTCTCTCTCTCTCTGAAAAGAGAATGGAATTAAATTCAAAAGTGTTAGGGAGGAATGTCTACGGATGAGCAGCGCGCTAAGGAAGCTCTGGGGAGAGGAATAACCTAAGCCCTAATAAGCCCTGTCTCTGTTGCCGAGGTCAGTGTTGACTGGCTAAGGATAGGAGAGAGCAAATAATCCAGCAGCTTCTCCCTGGAGAGCCAACACCAGGTTCCAAGCTCCATCCTTAGTCTCAGGGGCCAAGGATGTCATGTCTTGGGGTCCCTTATGGGAAGAGTTACTAGGTTGGAGCCCACGGTGGGGATGGGTTTCTTCCTGGGATGGTACAAATGAAATGTCAGGTCAGCTGAATTATGCCACAGCACCCACAGCTTTATTTTTATTTTTCGTGTTCCAGAATAATTATAATCTTACATTGTTACAAAACCCATACAATCTTTGCTTTGGTGTTTCAATTTACAAAGTTGCTGTCCTGTACTTTTAGTAGTTTTATTTCATGATCTCTATCAGTTAAAAGTGAATACATGTGGGAAGTTCCCGTATTACCTACCCAGCCTCACCACAGCAACTTGGGTTTGGTGCCACATTGATGCAGTAATGGTATTTGTAGGGCTCACGCCTTGTGGTAAGGACTTGGGCATACGAGAATTGAGATGTGGTCCTTGCCCCCAGCGTTTCTACAGAGTTGACTGAATGCCCAGCTACATATGTTTTCTTCCTACCCAGTGGTTGACTGCGGTGAGAAAAATGTGAATGGATCCCGGATAAGGAATATCACCAGCCAGAGCCTCCAAGGGCGGCCTCTGCAGCCCTGAACATCGGCGGGGCTTTGTGAGTGAGCCCTCCGGCCAGGAGTCACCCAAGCCTAACATGATGCTGGGAGTGAGGACGAAGGAGCAAGCTAGAGAGAGGCAGAGGTGTGGGCCCATGGGTAGGCGCTGGGGCAGGGGTGGGGCGGGCACTGGGCTTCACTCAGAACCTGGGTTTGAACCCTTCATCCAAATACCTGGGTTCCTGGGCACGCAACAGCCAGGGTGCCCGGAGGATATGCCAATGTGGGTCCTGAGTCTCCCACACGCTGGACATGTGAACCACTCAACCCCTCGGAATCCCAATTCTGTCACCTCTACACTGACTTAAAAATACCTGCCCCGTGGACCCCAATGAGGAAGGGGGCGGAAGCCCTTTAGAAACTGTGAATGTGGCCCCTTGCTGAGGCGAGTGGGCCGGCAGGGTCTGTGGGTGCTGAGGCTTTGTGCCAGGCGTCACCCTCCGAGGAAGGCTCGTGAGTCTGCAGGGTGGAAGCGAGCCTGTGAGTGAAGGGGTGGAAGGACCTCTGTGTCCCCAGCCCACAGCCCAGGACCAGCCTCAGCTCTGGCTGGCCCTCAGTGTTGCCGCCTGGTTCTGTGTCTGGTGTTGCCACCTGTCTGTGCTTACACTTCCCAGAGTCCCGCTGTCTGTGATCTGCTGAAATCCATGAGCCCTGCTTCCTCTCGGGCCCCTGCATTAGAGAACTCTCAGCCCTCAGGGGGAAGCAGAGCTTAGACAGCAGAGCAGACTGAGTCTGGCTCTGTTTACAGGCTGAACCCCTTTCTAATCTCGTCCTCATTCTGTCCCCGCCCCCTTCCCCCAGCAGAATTCAGCCTTTGTTAACAAGCTGTGAAAACGCCCCATCTCAGCCACGCAGAAAACATTTCTGCCAGGGCTGCCTCCCTTCTAAGGGATAGATGCTGTTGATAGCTCTTCTTCCCAGGGCTGGCCTCACTTCCCTCTGGATTATCTCCACACCTCTGGCTGTGTCCCTCCTGACAGCAACAATGACCCCAGATACTGCAGGGACAGCAGCTTAAGCTCTACTTAAACTCAGCACAAAGGAAAAGCAATCCATAGGCTGTTACCTAAATGGACTTTGCCTGCTGTCTTGGGTCTAGGACTGCTATGGACTGAATGTCTGTATTCCCCAACTTCTTATGTCGAATCTCTGATCCCAATGTGATGATATGAGGAGGTGGGGCCTCTGGGAGGCGATTTGATCCTCAGGGTGGAGCCTTGATAATGGGATTAGTGCCATTATGAAAAGGACCCCACAGAGCTCTCTGGTCCTTTTCCAACATGGGAGGTCACAGTGATAAGATTACAAGCCAGGAAACAGGCTCTCACCGGGAGCCGAGTCTGCTGGCCTTCACCTTGGATTCCCAGCTTCCGTAACGGTGAGAATTCCATTTCCATTGTCTCAGCTGCTCAGTGGACGTGCCCTACGTTACACCTGCCCTAACCCACCAAGACCAGGACCTAGAAACTGTGGCCCTGTCATTCCAACTGCCACATAATGTGTCAGTTGTTTGTGTAATAGGAATAGTGTGTGTAGGACCATATTAGACTGGTGTTTTTAAATTTTGGTTGTTTGGTTTTTTTTTTGAGACGGAGTCTCGCTCTGTCACCAGGCTGGAGAGCAGTGGTGCGATCTCGGCTCACTGCAACGCCCGCCTCCTGGGTTCAAGTGATTCTCCTGCCTCAGCCTCCCAAGTAGCTGGGATTGCAAGCATGCACCACCATACCCAGCTAATTTTTGTATTTTTAGTAGAGACGGGGTTTCACCATGTTGGACAGGATGGTCTCGATCTCCAGACCTCGTGATCCACCCGCCTCTGCCCCCCAAAGTGCTGGGATTACAGGCGTGAGCCACCGCGCCCGGCTGACTGATGAATTTTTAATGCCACACAAATTAGTTATTGTTCTGTGGCTGCTCACATATTGAATCAGTGGAATTTACTGGTGATGGGGAAGGGGTAGAGAGGAAGGGTGCATACTACCTTGAAGAAAGAAATCACCATGCATTTTGAATCTCCATTTGGAGACTCTTCAGGCCACAAAGAAACGGTACTATTGAAAGCTAGACTTCAATGATAGAGAAAAGTTTTATATAAAAAGCTTCCCTTTATAGGACAAGGACAAACTTCACCAGTGTGAACATAGAGTATTACCGTAAAACCTGTTATAGAAGGGAAGCAGGATAGGAGTCAGAAGAGAGACTACCTCCTAGAAAGGGGGAAAATATCCCTCCTGGTAGAGGAAGAAGGAGAAGTCTGAAAGAGATGATTAGGATATTGCCTGGGTCTCTGAGAAGGAGCAGGTGAAAGGAATCAGACAATAAAAATCTCAGTAGACACCCGGTTAAGCAGAGAGGCGGAGCCCAAGGGCACCAAGTGCTTCTCCCCAGTAGAACCCCGGCAGAGGGAGGCATCAGGTAAATGAGCCTGAGATAGGGACTGGCACAGCGCCTCCCTCAACCCC
Organism: Macaca nemestrina; assembly: GCF_043159975.1. NCBI lineage: Eukaryota > Metazoa > Chordata > Mammalia > Primates > Cercopithecidae > Macaca > Macaca nemestrina. The sequence goes on from NC_092140.1 coordinate 99,286,829, forward strand.
CCACCGGTGGGGTGGGTGTCTGCCAGTTCCCAGGCTCCCTGGAAAGGGACGAGAGGCAGGGGGCCTGAGAAAGAGGCCTGCTTGTGCGAAGGAGGCCGCGGTGGGACCTCAGGCCGGGGCTACAGCAGTGAAGCCAGCCCTGGGCGCGTCCTGTCCTCGCCTCTGTGGCCCACCGCTCCCCCCCAAGCAGCAGGACTCAGAGCTAGGACTGAGCCACCTCTTCAATGACTAAGTTAGTAGAAAAGGGAAAGTGGACCCTCTCCCACTCCCTCCACCCACTGATAGGAACGTGCGCTCCAGAGAAAGATGAGCTCAGCCAGCATTCTGCCCCACAGTGACAGGAGCCCACCGCACTGCTCTGGGGGCCACCCCCGGGGGCCAGCTCTCCCCAGCAACTCCTGCTCCATCACAGCGCCTTCCCCTCCTCACCTGAGCCCTGGGTTGCCAGCGGAGTTCAGGTACCTCTCCCAGCCAGACCCACGGCAGAGGGGAGGGGAGGCTGCCGGACAGCAGGGTGCTCCAGCCTGAAAATACAGTGGAGGGGTTGATAAATGACCAGTGATGGGAGCACAAGGGTGGGGCAGAGCCTCCTACACGCCCTCTGCGGCTCTGCCAGGCTGACTCCGGTCTTTTCTGGGCTGCAGCGATGCCCCTGGAGGTCTTGCCTGCTGGTCCAGAGTAGCCTCCTGTGTATGTCTTGACTTCTTGGAGCACTTCCGGTGGCTAGCCTTGTCTTGGCACTTTAATGAATCATCACAACCATGGTCTCTGTTTTATACATAGGAAACTGGGTCAGAGAACCTGGAAGCACGGGGTTAAGCTTTGTGTTCAGGCTCTGTCTCCCACCTGGTGACATTCTTAAGTCCACTCGCTTCAATACGGGAGCAAGTCCTGTCCACAGCCCCTCCTGTCTTTTCTCCATCTTCATGTGTCTGCCCTGGTTCACACCTTGGCTGTGTCTTTCTGCATTGCCCCCACCCCCACCTCCACCACAGGATCAGGATGGGGAACTGAGGCTGGTGTTTGGCTCACTGGATTCCAAGCCTGGCACAGTTGGGCTCAATTAAGCTTTGTTGAATGGATGATGTGGTGAAAAGACTTATTTTCTGAGACAGTATTGAGTTTCTAAACACAAGGGTCTGAACAGAAAACCATGGAGTTTTCCACCTTGTGTGCGGAAACCTGTGCTGTTTTAAAGCTCCTCTGCAGAGCTCCTTTATTTTTTCTGAGACAGGGTCTCGCTCTGTCGCCCAGGCTGGAATGCAGTGGTGCGATCATGGCTCACTGCAGCCTAGACCTCCCGGGCTCAAGTGATCCTCTCACCTTAGCCTCCTGAGTAGCTGGGACCGTGGGCGCGCGCTACCACCACACTTGGCTAATTTGTTTGTTTGTTTGTTTGTTTTTAGTAGAGATGAGATCTCATCTGCAGAGTTCTTGAACCTTCCAGCTGAGAAGCTTTTCTGGCTTCTCAATTCTGAAACCTGCAGAGACCGAATGTCTTCTTCTGTTCCCATCATGGATCTTTACAGGCAGAGGAATACATTTCTGCCTTTCCACAAAAATGATCATTTTATTGCATTTCGAAGAAACCATAGTTTCCAGCTTGGCTGACCTACTTCTGCTACCTCAGCACTCTGTCCCAGGGCTCCACAGCCAGAAAAGGCAGAGTCTGCCTTCCCTTCATTCTCTGTCCCCCTTCCCTCCTCCCTTCCTTTCTTCTTAAAGTAATTCATGAATATAAACTTAAAATACGCAGACAGGCAGGCATCAACCGGATAAAATATAAATACTTTTGTCCTTACCATTCCATCCTGGACTCATTTCCAGGTAGCTAACAGTCTTTTTCTCTTTTTCTTGGTTTTAAAAACTTCTCCTGGTGATTCCTTATAATTTTTTCTTATCTTTCAGAGAGGACTATCTATGAATTGATGAGCAGACAGTATCTATGGATGATCTGTTCTGAAAGACAAGGAATTTCACCTTACACTACCTCTCACCATCTCCTCTCATTCCTCATATTTCATACAATGTTACCGTTATTTTCTCTAATAGTTGCTTTTATGACTTTAAATTGTGTGTATCAACTCCAGTTTTTTGGTTTATTCACCTTAGATTGTATCTGTGGACTCCCAGCCTTAAAGATTAGGAGGGGAGTACCTTCCCTCCTGCCCCTAGTTTCAGTCAGTTGTATCAATTTTACATTGTCAGCCAGGCATGGTGGCTCACACCTGTAATCCCAGCACTTTGGGAGACCGAGGTAGGCAGATCACTTGAGGTCAGGAGTTCGAGACCAGCCTGGCCAAAATGGCAAAACCCCATCTGTACTGAAAATACAAAAATTCGCCCGGTGTGGTGGTGTACACCTGCAGGCCCTGCTACTCGGGAGGCTGAGGCACAAGAATCGCTTGAACTTAGGAGGCAGATGTTGCAGTGAACCAAGATCGCGTCACTGCACTCCAGACTGGGCAACAGAGCCAGACTGTCTTAAAAAAAAAAAAAAATTTCATTGTCTAGGCTTGTCAATTTTGTGTCAGTTTTGTGACTAAACATGTCTTTTGTACTTCATCTTTAAGTTGACTTTAACCACTGAAATTGCATAAATAGATCTATAAGATTATAATTATAAAAAAATTATTGCATAGATGAGTAGTGTAACTGAACCTTTGGAGAAGGAAATATAATTTTTGCCATCAGAATCTTGCCTCTTGACAAAGAACCCTGCAAGCAGCAAGTGGCGTCTTTTATCTACGTCTAACTTAGTGACTGCTGTTTATTTCGCCCATATCATTCTCTTCGATTCCTTTTCTATTTTGCTGGTGAGCATTCATGAGCAACCTTGTTTGTATAAAGTTTGTGAAAATGAGCAACTTTTTCTGAGACCCCAAAATGTCTTCCTTTTGCCCATTAGTTTGACAATTTCTCTTTACCTTATTTTTGTTATTGAGGTATAATTTGCATGCAGTAAAGAAAATGAGGCCTGGCCTGGTGGCTCACACCTGTAATCCCAGAAATTTGGGAGGCCAAGGTGAGCAGATCATCTGAGGTCAGGAGCTCAAGACCAGCCTGGCTAACATGGAGAAACCCAGCTTCTACTAAAAATACAAAATTAACTGGGTGTGGTGGTGCATGCCTGTAATCCAAGCTACTCAGGAGGCTGAGGCAGGAGAATCGCTTGAACCTGGGAGGCAGAGGTTGCAGTGAGCTAAGATTGCGCCATTGCACTCCAGCCTGGGTGACAAGAGCGAAACTCCTTCTCAAAAAAAAAAAAAAAAAAAGAAAAGAAAAGAAAAGAAAAGAAAAGAAAATGAATCATAAAGAAAAAAAGAAAAGAAAATGAATCATAAGTGTGTATATGTAAAAAAAAAATGGATGTGTATATGTAACCAGTGCCCATATTAAGATATAAAACATTTCCATCACCCAGATGTGCCACTTTTGAAACAATTCTACTGCTTGACCTCCTCAGGCAATGACTAGGGTCTATCACCACAGATTAGTTTTGCCTATTCTAGAACTTCATATAAATGGAATGGTTCAGTTTCTACTTTGTGTTTGGTTTCTTTCACTCAACATGTTAACTATGAGATTATCCCATGTTATTGTGTATATCAGTAGTTTGCCCTTTTTAAGTAGATGTGTTGTAAGTTTATCCACTCTTCTGTTGAAGGACATTTGGAGTATCTTAAAGTTTTGGCAATTACAAATAAATCTGCTGTGAACATCTTTGCACATGTCTTTTTGTGAACATCTCTTGGATATGCACTAGATCCTGTCAAACATTTTCCAAAGTGGCTGAGCCATTCTCACTCCCACCAGCAATAGATGAGAGCTGCAGTGGATTCACATCCTCATCAACACTTGTTGTCAGTCCTCTTAATTTTAGTCATACTGGTAGATATATTGCTGTGGGTTTAATTTGCATTTCTGTGATGAGAAATGATGATGAGTGTCTATTCATATGTTTACTGGCCACTTAGACAATCTTGGATTGACCATTTGACAGGAGATACAATTTCAGGTTCAAAATAACTTTCAGGATATTGAAGGAATTGCTTTGTTATCATCAACAAGATGACTGTGGACAATTTTATTCTTGTTTTTATGTAAGTCCCTTGCTTTTATCCCTCTGGAAGTTTTAAAAACTTGCTCTCTATTGTTGGAGTCCTGTAGTTTTATCAAGATGAAGTGAAGTGTGGGTTTTTTTTTTTCATTAAAATTGCTTGATTCTCAGTGAGTCCTTTCTATGGGAAAACTCCTGTATTTCTTCAGCCAAGAAGAAACTTTACATTTAACTTGATGACTAAATTGTCCTTTATACTTCATTTTTAAAGTCGACTTTCCTATGTTAGGTTCTTGCCCCTTTCCTCACCTTCATGCATGTTCTCTAATGGAATGTTTGTTAGACAGATGTTAGATTACCTGGAGTCCTCCCCTATCTCTTTTAACTTTTCCCTCAGTGTTTTTTTTTTTTTTTTTTTGCGGAGTCTCACTCTGTCACCCAGGCTGGAGTGCAATGATATAATTTTGGCTCACTGCAACCTCCACCTCCCAGGTTCAAGTGACTCTCCTGCCTCAGCCTTCCAAGTAGCTGGAACTACAGGTGTGTGCCACCACACCGTCTAATTTTTGTATTTTTAGTAGAGACGGGGTTTTGCCATGTTGGCCAGGCTGGTCTCAAACTCCTGACCTCAGGGGATCCACCCACCTCAGCCTCCTGAAGTGCTGGGATTACAGGTGTGAGCCACCATGCCTGGCCTTCTCTCAGTGTTATCCCATGTCTTTATCCTTCTGCTTTGAGTCATGGGAAACTTCCTTGATGTTAGGTGTGACATAATCATCAAATCAAATCAAAAGAACTTTTGTCTTAAAGGAGAATTTACTGTTCCTTTTGGGCCTAATAAGCATGGGATTAAAAAGGCCATGCTGGACTTTGCATGTCCCAGTGCTTCATTTTAGATGGATAAGACAACAAAACCTGGGACAAAAAAAGGACTTAATGACTCAGTCAATGTCATTAGATTTGAGTAGCAGAGTTAGGGTTAGATGGCCCAATTATTTTTCCACCACATCATGTGAAGTGTGAAATGGCCCCAGAGAGGAGACACCTTTAGCAGGGGCCCTTGCTGGCATCACCAGATACATCATGTCGTCGTGACCTGTTTCCTGCAGACAGCTTCTCCCAGCAGCTCAGGCCTCCCATTTTGTCTTCCTGTGTTGTCCTGTAGCATGAATCTCTTCCCCATATGCTCTAACATCTACATTAATGAGCAAGCCTATTAGGGTTTGGCTTGTTCTTTGACATTTCTGCCTATATGTCTTCTCTTCCCAGTGAAGCTCTTGGGACCTCAAGACAGGGACCCACATTCTTCTGGCTTCTCTATAGCATAGCACTGACTCCACTAAGGGGGTGCTAGATATATCTGGGGACTCCCTGGACTCCTGCAGTGGGGACATGATTTATTCATCTCTGAAATATTACCCAACCTAGTGCAGTGCCTGGGACATAGCAGATGCTGACAGTCTCTACTGACAGAGCATTTCCCATCAATCTGAACTGGAATATCATACACATACGGTTTTTCTTAAGGGCCTCTTTTCAACTCTGGGAATTTATATGGCATAGTTAGTTGAAAAGTTATTGGCTTTGGGGAACACAGATTCTTCTCATATTATCTGTGGATCTTTAAGCAGTTCACACAACTGTTCTGACCCTCCTACGACGTGGGTCATTTCCACGGAACGTGGAGTGAGGGGAGGAGAAGGGGAGAGATTCCTACTCTATATGATTGTTGTGAGAGTAAAATGAGATAGAGAAATAAGATGTCTGTCAATTGCAGATCATTAAAAAAAGCTCAGCTTCCTTCCCTGTCCTCCTTCCTCATCCACAAAAGTCACTGGCCATCATCAGCCCAGCAGTTCCTTCTCTCACTACTCACTCCAGGGTGGAAAGAAAGGCTTTGCTATAAATTAAATGGAAATGCCCTCAATGTTCCATCCACGGCGCCTTTGCTGAAGGAGAGGTCATTAAAATTTAGAAGCTTTCATTTTGTTCTTAATGATCTAGCTGGGTCTGGAGGAGTGATAAATATAGCCTTTCTCACACCTTTGAGTCAATGAGCCACAAGATGAATTTTAAAAGCTTACTCTAATTAGCATTTGCACAAGCTGTACTCAATATTCATTCAGATCTTTCCCTTTCTAATAAGCTATAACTTTCACTTCTGCAGGGCAGAAGGCTCCAGGGGCCCCGTGGTTCCATTTGGAAGCAGAAGTCAGTCTCTGCCCCGCTCAGGACTCTGCGTTTATTCCCTGTCCCACACCACGGAATCAGTCAGACCAGCCTGACAAGCTCAGCCACCTTAACCCTGTTCCCTCCCTGCCAGGACACCATCTGCACCAAAAAGATAGTCCACAAAGGCAGGCCAGACCCGCAAAATCACCTCTGTTTGTTTCTGACAGGAACGGGAGCCCATTTCTTTTTGCGGGGGCAGAGCACAGAGTCTTGCTGTGTCACCCAGGCTGGAGTGCAGTGGTGCGATCTCAGATCACTGCAACTTCCTCCTCCTGGATTCAAGCAATTCCCCTGCCTCAGTCTCCCAAGTAGCTAGGATTACAGGTACACGCCAACACACCCGTCTAATTTTTGTATTTTTAGTAGAGACAGAGTTTCACCATGTTGGTCATGCTGATCTTGAACTCCTGACCTTGTGATCCGCACCACGCCTGGCTTTTTTTTTTTTTTTTTTTTTTAGACAGAGTCTCACTCTATCACCCAGGCTGGAGTGCAATGGTGTGATCTCAGCTCACTGCAACCTCTGACTTCCCAGGTTCAAGCAATTCTCCTGCCTCAGCCTCCAGAGTAGCGGGAACTACTACAGGTGTGTGCCACCATGCCCGGCTAAATTTTGTGGCCAGGCTGGTCTCGAACTCCTGACCTCAAGTGATCTGCCCACCTTGGCCTCCCAAAGGGCTGGAATTACAGGTGTGAGTCACTGCGCCCGGGCATGGGAACCCATTTCACTCCAACGTCTGATAAAGGCTGGACGGAGGTGGGAGTGGAAGTGATGGGTCTTTTTCTATTTTCAACTCAAGTGCAGGTGGGAGTCTCCAAAATGACACATGCAGAGTCAATCAAAAAAGAACTCCTGGAAACAGCAGCTGCAATCCCTGCTAGCTCACTCTCAGTTCTCCACAATGAATACTCAGTTCAGGCTCTCTCCACCCCTCTTCCCTGCCCTTTCCCCCTTTCTTACTCTCAGCTGATGGCCTCACCTCCTGCTTCATGGAGTTAACAGCTGGGAACACTCAAGCTTTCCACCCCAGATCCAGGAATATAACCCAGCCCCACACCCCCAGGCTTTCCTCCTTTCTCCTGGAGAGAGGATGTGGATTTTCTCCCACCAAGCCTGGTTTCCCCTCCTGATTCTGATTCCCAATCATTTCACTTTCCCAGGGACCCAGAGTCCTGATTGCTATTGTTAAAAGCTTTAGACAAATTAAATGTAACAGAATTTAATTGGACAAAGGACCATTCACAAATTGGGCATCCTCTAGGACCAGAAGAGGCTGAGAGAGACTGCAGGGCAGCGCACATGGCTGGATAACGTTTATGGGTAGGAAAACGAATGTATAGAAATTGGGAGTGAGGTACAGAAACAGCTGGATTGGTCACAGCCGGGTGTTTGCCTTATTTGAACAGCTTTAAACAGTTGGTCACCTGTGCTTGGCCCAAGCTCATCTGCTGTGATTGGTTGAGACTTGGCTACTTGTTACAAGAGTAGGATGCGGGCTGTTTACATATCCAGTGAGGTTACCATTCCCTATGTACTAGAAGCCCTGAGGCCAAGCATAAGCTATGTATGGAGTCAGCTTAGAGTGAAACTGAATGCTACCTTCTTCATCCTCCCATAGCTTTTCCTCCTGTTGCATTCAGGCATGACCCAGTGTTGAGCATCTAGAGTCCCTCAAGTCCTGTTCCAGCGACCCGCCTACCGCTTTGCCTTTTGCCTTTTTATGCAAGCTAGAATGAGGTGTTGATAGACATAAGGCCAGGATTTGCTGGCTGGGACATGCTGCTGAGGAGTTAGTGCTTTTCAGTGGCCATTGGACAGGTTCCCAAAGACGACCTTACAGACGCCTTGAATAATGAGGTCAACTTTCAGAGTTTGGCTAAAATATTCGCTTGTAGGCGCTTAAAACTGAATCAGCTGATCTTTGCACTACCTGAATAATGAGGTCAAGTTTCATAGTTCGGCTAAGATATTGGCTTACAGGCACTTAAAACTGAATCAGTTAATCATTGCACTTCCTCACATAATATTGCATTTATGCCATATTTGTTTATTTATTTTCTGTCTTTCCCACTAGATGACATGAGCTCCACAAAGACTGAGATTTTGTGTGTTGTCTTCACTGTATCTCCGTGCTTGCATCAGTGCGTGACCACTCTTGTACCCAAGCAACACTTGTTTTTAAAACAATTGGATTAGAAATGAACACCAAAATTACCAGTGCTATCAAGAACACATACATTAAAACCCAGCTCATCATAAAAATATTAAAAATTGGTGAAATGAGGTGAAAGGTATCTAGATGTTTATCCAGCTCTTCTTTCCATTTTTCTGTAGGCTTGCAATTGAAAAGCCAGCAGCTAAGAAAGAAAAGCACTCCACCTAAAATAGTGGTTTTTAGTTTCAGAGCTGTTTTTCATGATTGAAATTAATATTCCAGTAAGAGAACACTGAAACCTTCTGAATTCTTCCAAAAGTCACCATCATCTTTTTATTCATCATCAAGGAACTAAAATTGAGCAACAGAATTAATTTCTCACATCTTTTTTGTTCTACTGCAGAAAGGTGACATTTTGCCTTCACAAAGTTAGGGAGCACATTGCCGCTGTCCTTGGAACTACACACCAGGCAAAATTTCTCCTGCCTGGCACCCTTGGTGGGTGGACAGAGACCACAGAAGCCGAAATTCCCGCCCCCAGAGGTCTTAGGAGAATCTCTATGAGGGGTAGCTTGTCAGAGTCTGACATCCTAGGTTTCATATCTGTCCAGATTCCTGTGGAATCACTATCCTCCTTGGGCTTAGACACAACAGGGGTTGGTGTTGATTTGTTTTAGTTAATTTGGGGAAATTTATTAAGTCCATATCACATACTCTCTTTTGAGACTGGGTCTCCCTCTGTTGTCCACGCTGGAGTATAGTGGTGCAGTCAGAGCTCACTGCAACTACGCCTCCTGGAATCAAGCAATCCACCTACGTCAGCCTCCCAAAGTCCTGGGATTACAAGTGTGAGCCAATGTGCCCGGCCACATCAGATACTCTTTTCATCAGCAGGGAAGAGCTCAGAACAAGGCCAGACCTGTGTCTATCACAGCCTGTGGATCAGTATTCCAGAAGACATACTCTGATGCAGGATCCAGATTTCCTCTTCCTTTCCTGAATGTGGTTTTATAAAAAGGTGGAATTAAAATAGGGTCCATTAATCAATGGCCATGGGTTTAGCTAATAAAACTCACAAAATCTTATGAACTGTCATGAATGACCTGCTGATTGAAGGATCTCTTTCATGTCACCTAATCCAATTCAAGGCCTAGGAATAAAATAGTTTTTAATCCATGACCTTTTTCCAGTGCATGAGCTGAGGCTCATCTCCACATCTTCTTGGCTTAGTGGTTGTCATAGACCCTTGAGATCTTACATTGTTTTGCTGTGTCCCCACCCAAATCTCATCTTGAATTCCCACGTGTTGTGGGAGGGACCTAGTGGGAGGTAATTGAATCTTGGAGGCAGGTCTTTCCCATGCTGTTCTCATGATGGTGAATAAGTCTCATGAGATCTGATGGTATTATAAGGGAGAGTTTCCCCACCCAATCTCTCTGCTTGTCTGCTGCCATCCACATAAGACGTGACTTGTTCCTCCTTGCCTTCTGCCATGATTGTGAGGCCTCCTCAGCCATGTGAAACTGTAAGTCCAATTAAACCCGTTTCTTTTGTAAATTGCCCAGTCTTGGATATGTCTTTATCAGCAATGTGAAAATGGACTAATTCAACATCCCAGCACTCCTTCACCTAGGAATCTAGGGTTGCTCCATGTAAATTTTGTTCAGCATAACAAAGGCTTCTAGAAGAAGCAGGGGCAGATTGGGTAGCGTCTAGGCATGCAGCCCAGAGGCAGGCTTGGTGCAGAATGGCAGAGGCAGAAATTCATGATAAGCTTTCTAAGGAAGGTGAGGAGAAAAGCCAGAAGCAAAGATATGAACCAGGAATTGGGGCCAGTGCCCATTCATGGCCATCTAAGTCTCTCCCGTCATCCCAGGACATGCAAGCTCCAACACTATTGCCAATAGTATTGAGTACCTTGGCCTGGATTCACGGTCTTCCACACAGCTCCCAACCTTCCCCTTCATCATCTGGCCCATTTGCTCTGGTCCAGTCCATGCATTCACTGTCCTGACATGCTTTGCTCTGCACTTCTCTTTTCCTTCCTTCTGCCAGTTTTCCCTCCTCTAGCAAGGCTTCCATGGGTCAGTGTCCATCCCTCCTCCCACCGACAGGCATGAAGCTTAACTCTGGAAGTCTTCCTCCACCAGTCCCACCTCGCTATTGATACGTTTACTGTACCTTCCCTTAGTAATTACATGTTTGGGGCAGCTATGTTATTTCTCACCTACTGCTGTTCCTCTTGAATTTTTCTTTAGATTGCACCTGTTTTATGTTCTTAATTTGGTGGTTGTGAGGCTGACAAGGGAGAATGGCCTTTCAATCACATTTGAAGAGTAAATGTATTGTCCAATAAGCACTCATTAGACATTTATTTGGAAACACCAAGTACCAGCACTTTGGCTAAATGGGATAAAGAGGAATGGGATCAAATTGAAGAGAAACAACTCTACCCACATTTCTTTCCTACCATCGTGACTATTTAAAAATTGTGATTTGGAGACAGTCTTTAAAGTGGGCCTTCCAACATGAAGCACTTTGGAAGCTTGAGACTCAAGAGTGGATCATCTTCCCACTCATTCATTCAAAACATACCTATTAAGAGTCAGGCACTTTTCTAGTTGGGGAGACAGGCGGTGATTAAAACTTGACTTTGGCCTTCAAAAGAGCTTGCAGTATAAAGAAGGACTAGGTAACTATTCCACTGATTAAAGTATATTTTAGTAAGTGCTATAGTATTAGGATTAAGAAATTGCCTGGGTTCAAATCCCAGTTCTACTACTTATTATTTGTGTGACCTTGGAGAATTTACTTAATCTCAGTTTCCTGATTGTCTTAGTCCATTTTGTGTTGCCATAAAGGAGTACCTGAGACCAGGTAACATATAAAGGAAAGAGATTTATTTGGCTCATGGTTTTGCAGGCTGCACAAGAAGCATGGTGCCAGCATCTGCTTCTGGCGAGGGCTTCAGGCTGCTTCCACTTGCGTTGGACAGTAAAGGGGAGCCAGCATGTAGAGATCACATGGAGAGAGAGAGGAAGCAAGAGAGAGAGAAGAAGAAACTAGGCCCTTTTCAACAATCAGTTATCGTGGGAGCTGACAGCACAAGAACTCATTCATTGCTGCAAGGGCAGCACCAAGACATGCATGAGGGACCCGTCCCCATGACCCGAACACCTCCCATTAGGCCCCACCTCCAACACTGGGGATCAAATTTCAACACGAGGCTTGGAGGGGGGCAAACATCCAAACTACCGCAGTTGTTATAAAGGTGGAGATAATAGTAACAAGGTTATTGTGACTTGAAAGTCGTTCCTAAGAGGTGGAAACAAGCTTATAGACAGAATCACTTAGAACACCGTCTGCACATATTGTCAGCTCTTACAATAGATGTAAAAATGAAGGCTGTGAAAACAGCAAAGAGAAATATGGAAATCAAATGGAATATGTCAAGGAAGGCTTTCTGGAGGCAGAAGTAGAAAGCTCCATTTTGATGGATGAGTGGGAATTATCTGTATAATGAGAAGGATGGAAGGACATCCAGGCAGAATCATGTGGGTGAAGAACAGGAAACTGCATCTCCATTCAGAGAGTGCAGCCTGCTTTGTGGGCAGGAGAGAAAGGTATTTGTGAAATACAAGAGGTAAGCCTGGTAGAAGTCCAACTCTGAAGGGCCTTGAGAGCTCAGTGAGGGATTTGAGAAATGAAAGCCTCTGAAATGTTGAGAAAGAATGACAACACTAGATTTGCATTTTAGAAAACCACCTCTGATTGGGGGAATTCCACTGGTGCTAGTTAAGAAACCTTCTAATCCTTCAGGTGAGAAGGGAAGAGAATCTATCCTAAGAAATTGTGTATTCATTTTCTGTTGCTGCTTAACAAATGACCACAAACTGAAGGGCAACCTTACCACTGCTTATCTCACAGTTTCTGCGGGCCGGAGTCTTCAAGGACCTACTAGATGGTGTGCTCATGGCCTCACTGGGAAGTACATATTGGCTGTGGCTGCAGCCTCATTGGGGGCTCGGGGTCCTCTCCTCAGCTCATTCAGGCTGTTGACAGAATTCAGTGCCTTGTGGTTGTTGGACTGCAGTTCTCGTTTCTTGCTGGCTGTTGGCTGGGGGCCACTCCCAGCTTCCAGAGGCTGCCCACATTCCCCAGCATGTGGCCCCTTTATTTTTCAAAGCCAGCGATGGTACACCATTGCACTCCAGCCTGGGCTACAAGAGTCAAAATCCGTCAAGAAAGAAAGACAAAGAAAGAAAGAAGGAAAGAAAGAAGGAAGGAAGGAAGGAAGGAAGGAAGGAAGGAAGGAAAGAAAGAAAGAAAGAAAGAAAGAAAGAAAGAAAGAAAGAAAGAAAGAAAGAAAGAAAGAAAGAAAGAGAAGGAAGGAAGGAAGAAAAGAAAGAAAGAAAGAAAGAAAGAAAAGAAAGAAAGAAAGAAAGAAAGAAAGAAAGAAAGAAAGAAAGAAAGAAAGAAAGAAAGAAAGAAAGAAAGAAAGAGCACCCTGGAAGAGCATGTAGAGTGAGAAAAGTAAACGACCAGAGGGAAAACTTATAGACATTGGTCTTTAAGAAGTAAACAAAGAAAGACAAATGCATAAAGGCTATCGCTGAGAAATGGACAGGAGGTGGCAGGAAACCTAGAAGGCAGGGCTGTTTCCGAAGCCCAGGGAAGGAAGAGCTTCCACCTGAGGGGTCTGCCATGAGTGCTAACTACAAGGCCAGTGTTAAACACCCAGTAAGATAAGGAGAAAAAAGCAGCTACTGGATTTAGCAAAATAAAGGATGGAAACCACTGACAAAGTTCAGGGGAGTAATTTCAGGACAGTGGTTTGCAGTGTGTTGAGAAGAAACATATTCAAGGGCGGATGGTAGCTGGATGGGGATTTGGGATTGGGGTGGTTTGGTTTTTCTAAAAGACAAAAAAGACAAGAGTGTTTATGTGGTTTAGAGGAAAGAGTGTTTAGGGACAGTGATGGTTCACCTCAGGAAACAGGATGGGAGTGTGTAACTGAGCAGGATCTTTGAGGACGCACTAAGGGTGGGCTCCACATCACAGATGAAAGATGGACTTTAGTGGCAGAAGAACACGCCTACCTGGCTGGGCCAGGAGAGTAGCTACAAGGTGGGTTCAGATGAGGGTAGATTTGTAAGACTCCCTGAGAGTGGGTGAGGAAGCACTGCTTGGAAAGTCCTTGTCTTGTGACCTTCATTTTCTCAGTGAAATAGGAAGCAAAATTAACTGCTGAAAATGAAGAGAAAGCCCTTGGAGTGGAGAGTTTAGGTGCACAGGCAACATGAGTGAGCATTCGGGGGTGGGTGTAGCAGCGATCTGACTGAGGAGGTGTGTGACGCTTGTCTGGCTGCATCAATGGCCCAGCCAGGTGGCGGCACTAGCATGCACAGGGAATGATGTTCTCCAGCAGGACCTGGAGCCTGGAGGAGGGCACATGGCAGGGGCGCTTTAAGGCTGGGCTTCTTCGGGCCAGGTGCAATGGGAAGACGAGAGAGTCCGTGGAGCCAGCAGAGGAAACCTGTGGTGGTGATGGACTCCAGGCTGACTGAGAAGGAACTGAAACCATAAGGCAGCTAGCTGATGACAGAGAGAATGGTTGGTCTAGGGACACACACTGAGATGAGATGGAAGAGGTAGAGCTTGGGCAGTAAGACAGTGAAGAGGCTGGAAGGGGACCTGGAGGTACTGTATGGGTGGAATAGTGCTGAATGAAAACATGGGAGCAGAGAGTGGCCTTGGACTTAGGTCTGATCTATTCTGGACCTGAGCATGGGAGAGCCGCGGTCACTTTTCTCCTTGTATACTGTGACATTATTGCCCTTTGAGAATAAGAGAAGAGTCCCCACGGGGTAACAAGTTGTACCCTCCTTTCCCAAGACAGAGAACTCTGCTACCACCACTGGCTCCTAGGAATATATTATGTAAACTATTTCAATGGTCCAAAGATCCGGAGAGGAGCTTGGAATTCTCATTTTGTCTCTGGTTTGAGAAAAGGTTAGAGAGATATGGGGGCTCCTTTAGTATCAGGGAGCCACAGCCCTTTGGAATCTGAGACCCCATTAAAAATTTCTTTACCAAAAGTCAAATGCAATGGAGTGTGTCTGAGGGAAATGAGGGAAATGAGGGTGAGGGATAAGAAAAAGGGAAAGAAGGGCTTATGGCAGTGGGAGTGGGCCTACTCCGGGCTGGTGAGCACGTTGGTGAGGTTTGACACGTCCGAGCCCGTCTGTGGGGCATGATTTCTACGGAGACTGAGTTAGAAGCAGGAGCCCTCCTGAGCCTGAACTGGAATGTCAGAGGAGCCGTCAGTTCATACCACTTCCTGGCTTTGTGGTCTCACCTGTGCACGCCTCATGTGAAGGTTCCTATTTCCACAGCTCCATGACAACAGAGGATAAAATAAATTCCTTTAGTGAACACACAGCACTGACAAGCTCCAGGCAAATATGCCATTCCTGTTTGAATAACGGGCAGTGGAAAGTGACGGTTCATCTGGGCCAAGAGCCAGATTTTGTTCCGGTGAGCTGGGAAGCAATAGTTTCATCCGGCAGAAGTCACAGCCCATTACGCCAGGGGATGAAGAATGGTTCTCCTGGAAGCTGGAGGCCAACGAAAAATCCAGAAAGCCCCATTTGTGCGGCCGCCTCCGCCAGAGAGCTAACAGGGGAAAGAACCTCAGACACATTAAGGGATAGTGTTTGTCCCAGCTGAGCTCAGCTGTGTTTCAGCAGAAGACAGATTCGCCCTCCAGGACATGGGCTGTACTGCCCTCCTGGTGACCCGAACGCCCTCATGCGGCACCCTCACCCCCCCCCCCCCTTTCTGCTCACAACAAACATCAGAACGAAACAAACCAGGGCTCTCGCCACCCATCTTTTCTCTTTGCTACGCCGTGGCAAATCAATCTCCGCAAACAATGTCACTGAACTTCTCCCCTGGAAGAGGAGAGCTCTATGCCCTGAGGTTATGTAGATGAAGTCACTGTGAGTTGCGCTTCAAAATGTTTCTGAAAGTCCAATGAAAAGAAAAATCTGTATTTGGGAAGAATCCCATCCCGAGGTTCACCAAACATTCTCAGGATCTGGAACACTTGTCACTTAGTCTCTTCCCCTCTGGCAAGGTACTCAGGAGACTCATGTTTTAGGAGATGGCCCTTGGTTGCTGAAGCATGCCACTGCCCAGCTGGCTCGGTGACTCTGAACACTGCACCGGAACTTACTTACTGTAGCTTCGTTTCTTTGTAGGCTTAGAATTAGGTCATGGGAAAGCCACATGGTAATATATGTAAATTAATATGCACAAATATGCAGAAAGAGTATGTAGTTTTCCAAATTTCCTGAAAAATAATATCTTGCAAGCTTCTTAATATGGCAGCTTATCAGTTTGGCAGATATATTTAGATCATATTCAACTAATGTATATAAATACCCAATATGGGCTACGTGTGATTGCGTTCACTAAATTTCACTACATCCCTGCAAAGACTTGTGCTGTCCTCACTTTGCAGATGATGTGTCTGAGGGTCATGGCTACTCTGAGCTCAGGTGGAGGCAGGGAATGGGGTCCCTGAGCCTGTGTCCCACACTCTCCCACCTCCCCATATCTCTGCACAGAGGCCTCCCTGACCTGCAAAGGAACCTCTCCCCAGGAGTCCTTTATTTTGGCTCAGAATGCTTTCTCCGTATTGTACTGCTCTAGAAGCCCAGTAGTGGAAACAGATAAAAGTGGAGTCACTGGTTAAGTTGGGTGGGGCACCGAGCCCAGGCTTTCCAATCTGTCCTCTGCTAACTTTCAAAGTAAGATAGTGGTGGTGTGGTTATATTAAATAAAAGAAACTGTATCTTTTAGAGATACATATGAAAGTACCTACAGATGTAGTGATAAAATTGTTACTTCAACATTATCCAGGGTGAGGGATATGGGTGCGATAATAGATGAAACACTCGTTTTGTTAAAGCTGTGTAATAGGTACATAAAGGTTTGTTATAGCATTCTTTCTACTTTAAAATGGGTTTGAAATATACAGATAGATATAGACCGATGATAGATAGATAGATAGATAGATAGATAGATAGATAGATAGATAGAAGATAGATAGATAGGTAGATAGATGTACAGGCAAAGGAAAGAAAAGAGAGAGAGAGAAAAAAAGAAAGAAAGAAAGAAAGAAAGAAAGAAAGAAAGAAAGAAAAAACAGAAAGAGAAGAAAGAAAAAGAAAGTTGGTGCTAGTGAAACCACCTTTGCAAAATTACAACTGAGACAGTGAAAGAGAGCTAACCTAACTGAGTCCACCTTGCTTCTAACCTCCAAGCTGTCCTTATTCATTCGTGGGTGTAGGCTGAACTAACTTTGGGAGGAACTTAGTTTATAGGTTATAGTTTAAAACAAAGACGATAACAGCCTTTTCCCCAAAACAAGCCTCCTTCTTGCTTGGGGACTAGACTGCTAACATCAGGTACAAGATTAGAAAGTATGGTTTAGGAGTCATGTAGCTGGAGGCAACAAGATTCTGATCCTTCCTAAACTGCTCCTAAGATCAGGGCTTGAGATATTTTGCAGACCCTGCTCTTGATGGATCAGCTGGCACCACTCAGATGAATTAACTGACTTGTCTGTTCTTGTGGCCCCCACTCAGGAAATGACTCAAGCTCAAGAGGACAGCTTCAATTCCCTATTATTTCATCTCCTACCTAACCAATCGGCACTCTTGGCTTACTGGCTCCCTCCTACCTACCAAGTGGTCCTTAAAAACTCTGATCCCCGAATGCTCAAGGAGACTGATTTGAGTAATAATAAACCTCCAGGCTCCCTCATAGCTGGCTGTGCACGAATTGCCCTTTCTCTATTGCAAGTCCCATGTCTTGATATATCAGCTCTGTCTAGGCAGTGGGGAAGGTGAACTCATTGGGTAGTTACATTAGGCCCTTGCCCCAGGACCACCCCCGCTTCTTCTCAGCTTATTGCTCCCTTCCCTGAAAGGTGCATTCTGCTGCTCTTGGGCAGGATCTAGACCTTTTCCTGGAGTTGATAATGCCTTTAGATCCTTTTCTCTGGCTGATCGACTAGGATTCCACCACTACTTGCAACTTTGCCTGAACCTTTGATTTTGGCCTCTCCCACAGCTTAGGGTTCAATGTGTTTCTCCACAACATTTTGTGGCAGAAACTTCACCATTCAGTTCACCCTGGGAGATGTGAACAGTTACTAAGTTTCTTTCCAAAACTCATGTAAACCAAAAATAAAATTCAGAGCCCTCCCTCAATCACCTGAATGGACTCCCCTCTTGGCTAGGGTGCTCTAGAAATTAACCTGAAAGGTTGGCTCAGGCCACGATGGGAAGTGGAGATTGAACTTGCCTCATGTTACACTCCAGCATTAACATCAACACAGACCTTAAACCTTATAAGAAACATTTACGATCTATTCTCTCCAAAGCCTGCGACTTGGAGGCTTCATCTGCATGATAAAACCTAGGTCTCCACAACTCCTTCTCTGAACCCAGACATTTCTTTCTACTGATAATAACTCTTTCAACCAATTGTCAATCAGAATATGTCTAAATCTACCTATGGCCTGGAAGCCCCTTCTTCAGTTATCTTGCCTTTCCATATCGAGCCAATGTAAATCTTACATGTATTGATTGATGTATTGTCTCCCTAAAATGTATAAAAGCAAGCTGTACCCCAACCACCTTGGGCACGTGTCATCAGGACCTCCTGAGGCTGTGTCATGGGCATGTCCTTAACCTTGGCAAACAAACTTTCTAAATTGACTGAGACCCATCTCAGATATTTGGGGTTCACGCTCAGACACTTTCATGATCTTCCATTTTACAGATGAGAAAACAGAGGCTTAGAGAGGTTAAGTAAACTGCCCAAGGTCATGCAGCTAGAAAGCGGTAGAACCAGGCTTGTGAACTCAAGCAATCTGTCTCCAAAAATGATCACCAACAGGAGGTGATCTGACAAAACCCAATTTTCATCTTTTTTTAGTAGGAAGAAAAAAATCCCCAGAAAATAGAATATAATCTACAATCCTACCATTCTAACAAAAGTTTTTTTCTGCATGTATTTAATATGACATTCATAAAAAATTAAAAACCTTTTAATGTTCTCAATTTTTAATGTTCTACCACAAACATTTCTTTGTATTGCTTTGCTTCATAATATTGAAATTGCCTTTGTGAAAATTATAACAGGGAGAAAATTTGACAGTGAAAGAGATCTGATATAGCCAACTCCCTCTTGCTTTTAACCTCCAAGCTTTCCTTAGGCATTCCTCGGCTTGGGTCAAGGTACCTTTGAGAGGAATTTAGTTTATAGTTTAAATGATAATAGTCCTCCCCCAAAACTAAACCACTTTCATAAAGCTAATGGAAGGCCACCAGGTTACGAGGATGAGAGGAGCCTGAATTCTGCGAAACTGTAGACATAAATGATTACCAGCTATTTTTCCAGAGGTCACAAGATTTGCAAATTCTCCAATTACTCCTGACAGATAACATCACTACTGTAGAACCAAAGATTGGCCTTTCAAGATGTCTTTTCAGGGTTTTGCATTTCTGATGACCCATAGCTCCACCTGGACGCGCCCCCAGTCCTGTGGCTCCCAGCTAGGAACTGACTCAGCATAAGAGGACAGTTTTGACTCCCTGTGATCTCATCTCTGATCCAACCAATTAGCATTCCCTGGCCCCCTACCTGCCAAACTGTCCTTGAAAAACCCTAGTCTCTGAATTTTTGGGGGGACAGATTTGAGTAATAATAAAACCCTGGTTTCCCATTCAGATGGCTAGGCATGAATTAAACTCTTGCTCTATTGCAATTCCCCTGTCTTGACAAATTGGCTCTATCTGGGCAGTGGGTAAAAATGAACCCACTGGATGGTTACAATATCATTTCCATTGGGCTTTAGTTTTATTACAAATCCTTCTCGGAACTTCTTGTTGCTTCCATTTTTATGCTGTTTGAAATAATCTAGGAATGAATGTCTTTAGGCATGTAACTGTTTCTTCTTTTTGACTTTTTTTCTTTTGCATAAATTCCCAGATATGAGATGATTCAATGGAAGGCTTATGGCACTTGAAACTTACTGTCAGCTCTTGAAACTTACTGTACCAGTTCAAATTGATGGTCCTATTTTATACCATATGGTATTTTTGCCATGGGGTATTATCAACAAATATTTTCTATTTTATATACAAAAAACATGAGGTTGTATTAATTTCAGTTTATTTTATTTCTAGTGAGTGGAGTGGTAGTGTAGGGAACGGCTTTGTAGCCGAACAATTCTACTGGAGCTCCAGGCCAGCTTGACACTGCACAGCCCCAGACACGTGCACACATACATAGAAAGGGAAGCTTCTCTTGACCTTGTTTGCATTGTTACAACACACAATAGCTCAGGTACACAGCAACAACATCTGAGCTCTCAGTGGATATTATTTGGAGAAAGAAGTAATGGAACAAAATGTAAGAGACAGAAGATGCTGACCTGTCTCCTTCACTCAGGCTAAAGTTTTGTCATTTAATAATTCAACAGCAGTTGTGCAGATAGCTCTAGTTTCTGTGAATTTCTTCAAAGTTCTTTGTAAATGCTATTTCTCAGTCTGAGAAAAATATCTTTTTTTTTTTGAGGCAGAGTCTCGCTGTGTCACCCACGCTGGGGTGCAGTGGTGCAATCTTGGCTCACTGCAGGCTCAGCCTCCTGGGTTCACGCCATTCTCCTGTCTCAGCCTCCCAAGTAGCTGGAACTACAGGTGCCTGCCACCATGCCTGGCTACTTTTTTGTATTTTTAGTAGAGACGGGGTTTCACTGTGTTAGCCGGGATGATCTTGATCTCCTGACCTCGTGATCCACACGCCTTGGCCTCCCAAAGTGCTGGGATTACAGGCGTGAGTCACCACAACCAGCCTGAGAAAAATCTCTTTTGAGGTATTAAGGCTTGATTATACTGTACCTTTTGTCTCTTCAAAATGCTTTTTTTTTTTTTTTTTTTAACAGAAAGGGAAATGATACCTGTGTCAGGTGGTAGGTATGTTAGTTGGCTTGATGTGGTGATTATTTCACAATGCATACGTATACCAAAACACTAAGTTGTACACTTTTAATTTACACAATTCTTGTCAATTATCTCTTAATATAGCTGGAAATAATTTTAAAAATGTTTTTCTAATTGTAAATTTAATTAAGACATGCAAATTGCAGAAGACCTGTAAAATACAGAAAAGTTTCAAAAGGAGACAAAAATAACTCATAATCTTATCACTTAAAAAAAGTCACTGTTAATATTTGATGTATTCCTTCTTCTCTTATTTTATACATTAAACAAAATTGCTATCATATTATCTGCATTTAGTTTTACTTGCTGATATTTCATTCAACATTGTATAGGGAGTGTTCTACCAGATCATTAGATATTCTCTAAAAATGATTTTTAAATATTTATATAAAATATATAATTGCAATTATTGGTATATGATACGTAATTATATTTTTATAATATTGAGAAAATATTCTTAGTACAAATGTATCATCATTTATTTTACCGTTTTCTTAGTGCTGGCCATCTGAATTGTTTCCAAATTTTCACTGTTGTAAATAATAACACAATGAACATTCTGGTCCATTTATTTGCAAATGCTCAATTCAACTAGCAGGACATGCAAATGTGTTTTTCAGGACAAGTACTTCACACTGGGCACCTTATGCAATCAGGAGTTGGGAGCCTGGGTTCTGGGACCACTGTGCTATTGTGTGACCCTGCAAATGGCTAGCATTTTATAAGTCTAAGCTGCAGTCATAACTTACCCTTTATGAACATTATTCTCCCTCATATCTCACAGCACTTTACAGTTTTTATTATTTTTGCCTCTACACGTGTCAAGTGCGAATATATATAGGAATATTTAGTGATGATAATGAAGCAACCACTCCTATAAATCTTTACGTGTGGAACTTCTAAGCTGTGCTCATTAGTAAGTACATTCGACTTAGATTACTGCTAGCAATTAACAGCAGACAGCAATAATTAAGCAAGCAGAACCCTCTGAGATGAGATACAGTATAATGCATGATGAGAGGAAGAAATGTATGGCAAGTTTGAAAGAGCAAATCCAAATTCTCTGGCTAAAAGTCTCTGCATTCAAGGGCGACTACACCTAATACAGGGCAAAAGAAAATAAGAACTAGAATAATTGAGGCTGCAGTGATCCCGTGGGATCTAGTGCAAAGGCTATTATTAGACCTGCTTATTGTCATGCTTTAACACTCTCTCCAAAACTCTGGCCCAGAACTGCACCCACAGGGTGACTGGTGGTTTATTCCACAAAGCCCAGAGAAAGAATCTATGTCTCAATCACATTTTCTTCTTGGTTATGGAGAGATTGAAGTATAAGCAAAGAATGGAGCAGTTTCATATGTTCACTTTTGATAAACGGTGCTTTCCCCACCTCTGGTTTCATAGCCTAATGCCTGACAATCACCTTAAAGTCTTTTCTGGGCTAGCCAGATGCAAAGGGGTGAGGGGATTTGGTATTTAAATATCCTAGAGCCAAAGGTACTGCCTCCCAATTCCCTTCTCATTGAATCTAGTGGGATGATTATCCAGAGGAGGGAGAGGCCCTGTCACTCCAGGTAGTTTATGCTACTGCTGCAGTTCAGAAAACAGTAAATGGGCTGGCGGTTCACTGAGGGCCGCCTCCTCTGACTGAAGCTCATCAGGACCACGCCAGGGAAAGTGAACTGCATATCACTGTTGTCACACTTGGAAAGGTGCATCGCTTCTGCTATTCTAAAGCACTTCGTGAGATATTGAAGTAAAAGGTTTAAAAGAGAAAGAGAGACTGGGGCACGCGGAGCATCTTCTCCCCACGGTAGGGCTCTTACTTTCCCATGCTGAGCTTGCGGTGCAACTGCCAAACACTTAAGTCCATTAAAACAACAACCACCTGATTCCTTCTCATTAAAGGCACAGTGCATTTTCACCCAGAGATTTCCTCTTGTGGAAAAGGATTTCTGCCGAACAAGACTTTGCATATAAAGTTTGCTTTGCAGAGACTTGGCTCTCAAGGCGGGATTGGGCACCTCCCGGTGCTGAACACAGGCGTTGAGCCAACACCAGAGGGCGCCATTTCCCCGGCGTCCCACGAGCAGCGCCCGCTCAGGGTGGCGGATTCCGGCTTCTCTCTGGGTCCCAGGGTTTGTGTCACGTAGGGCATGGCTTCGTAGGAAAATGCTTTCAAGGTCAGCCAGGCAGGGAGCTGAGCAACTCTGGGAGAAAGTAAAAGAGCAGAGCTGTTGGTGTTTTCCCATGCACGGTCACAACCTGGGCGTCCCAGGGTACAATGGAAACCTGCACGAGCTCAGCCCTCTTCACGCAAACCCAGGCCACGGATCAAAGAGGGAGCCGTGTGAGATCCCATCGCAGCAGAAGGAAACTGTCACCAGGACGCTGGTCTCAATGCAAAACAGGCTCAGGCAGTGGTCAGAAGGCACAGATATGATTTTCTTTTTCACCACTGGGCCATGCTGCTGTTTTCCCACTCCCTTTCACCGGCCTCAGGAGGCCTGTCTTTCACCTGGGAGTGGTGACCGTCCTGTGCACGTGGAGAGCGGCCGTCAGAGCTTTGGCAGGTGCGTTGGGAAGGCTTCTCGTTCATGTTATAATATTGATACTAACAGTCAGAGCAATCAAGCCCCTGCTGTGGGCTTAACATTCATCATCCCTCATACCCACTGCAAAGCTACAAGGAGGAATGAAGAACCGGAGACTCCAAGAGGCTGATGGCCTTGCCCCAGACTACACTGGAGTAAGTAGCAGAGACAGAAAAGAACTCCCAGTCTACATGGCACTAAAGCCACACACTTTCCACACCACATTGCATCCCAGTGATTAATCATGATGTGATTAATCATTATCCATGCAATGAAAACTAGGAATAATTTTTAAAAATGATAAACCTCCCTGATTCACACTATTATGGATGTCCGGAAGAAAATAAAGCTGTTCACAAACCAGAGGCAATATCCGACTAATGACCTTGAGTGAGGTCAGCACCACTACTAAACAATTTCACTGAAGAATGAGAATTGTTCCCTATGGTAAACAATCCTGTGCTTAAGTTAGCAGGATACAGTTCCCTGGAGATTCTCCACTCCCAGCTATCCCTGGAGTCAAAGAAGGCTGTATTGGTCCCTTATTTTCTCTCCTTTAAGAGCATATCTCAAAAGTGAGAATTAGAAACATGGGAAGATCTACATCTGCAATATTACATTCTAAAAGGAAGTAATAGCTCACTATTTTCCCAGCTTGAGATGTATATTTAACAAAAGGTTCACCACAGTCCGCGTGTAATACAGGTCAAACCTCTTCCTGAGAACTGATGAGCAAATCAGTAATTAGTGTCCATTACAGGTGAGGGCTGCCGGCCGACTGCTGAGCAGATGTGGCCTTCTCCCCGGGGTCTGGGCTGCAGTAAGAAATAGCTCAGTCTTTAGAGCCGACTGCTGGGTTTAAATTCTGCCTCCACTGCTTCCCTAGAGATGAGGCTTTTGAGGGCTCACTAACTTCTCTGTGCCTCAGTTTTTTAATCTATAAAATGGGGATAATAGTCACACCCTCCCTTGAAGCTGTTGTGAGAATTAAATGATCAATGCATGAAAAGATCTTAGAATAGTCCTTGGCACATAGTCAGCTTTCTTTCTTTCTTTTTTTTTTTTTTTTTGAGACAGTCTCACTGTGTCGCCCAGGCTGGAGTGCAGTGGCAGGAGCTCAGCTCACTGCAAGCTCCGCCTCCCGGGTTCACGCCATTCTCCTGCCTCAGCCTCCCGAGTAGCTGGGACTACAGGCGCCCGCCACCTCGCCCGGCTAACTTTTTGTATTTTTTAGTAGAGACGGGGTTTCACCGTGTTAGCCCACATGGTCTTGATCTCCTGACCTCGTGATCCGCCCATCTCGGCCTCCCAAAGTGCTGGGATTACAGGCTTGAGCATAGTCAGCTTTCTTTAAGGGTCAGCCATTCCGTGAGGGTAGGAGTGAGATTCAGCTAACAATGTTAATTTCAGATGGGCCTCTACAAAATTACATTTATTATTGTTATAACAATAATAGTAATAATAATAATAACAATAATATTATGATATTATTGATACAATAACAATAATAATATGATATTATTATTATCATACCAAGGACATTTAGTGTTGTTTCCAGCTGGCTGAAAGCTGCTGGAAATTTTTGAGCAGGAAACTTAACTAAGATGTGTATAGGCTGACACCTCCCACACACCCATCCCATAGTTCCCAGAGAAAAAGATAAGTCAATATATATGGAACTCCAGAAAACATTTATTTATTTGACACATATTTGTTGAGACAGGCACCGTTCTTGGCCCTGGAGACAGAGTACTGAACAAAAATGAACCCACTCCCAAGATAATGGCGTTAATTCATTCATGAGTTTGGAGCCCTCCTCATGACCTAATAACCTCTTAAATGTCCCACCTCTTAGTACCATCACAATGGCAATAGAATTTCAATATGAGTTTTGGAGGGGACAAACATTCAAACCATAGCAGATGATAATGGGTTGGAAGGGTGCATTAAATGTAGCTGAATTTGATCTACATCTTAGAGGTAAAGGTAGAGCATACAGCATTTGCTGATAGTTTGGATATGGAGTTTGAGTGCAAGAAAGATTCAAGAATGACTGCAAAGTTTTGGCCTGAGTGAATGGCTACATTGTGTACTATTTACTGAGATGGGAAAGACCACAGAGCTAGGAGAGTTTTGGGAAAACCAGGAGCCAATACTGGACATTGGGTTAATATTGGATACTAAGTTTGGAAAGCCTATTAGATGCTGTGGTAGGCAGAATAATGGTCCCTTAAAGATGTCCATGTCCTAATCCCCAGAATCTGTGAAAATGTTATTTTATATGACAAGGGAGAATTAAGGTTGTAGATGAAATTGAGGTTGCTAATCAGATTACCTTAAAATAAGGAGATTATCCTAGATTATCTGAGTGGGTCCGAATGATCAAGTCCTTAAATGTGGAGAAAGAAGGCAGAAGAGTCAGCAATGTGATGTGAGAAAAACTCGATCTGCCCCTGCTGGTTTTAAAGATGAAAAGGGGGCCTCTAGCCAAGGAATGCAGGCAGCCTCTGAAAGTCGGAAGTCAAGAAAATGGATTTTTTCCTTATAGCCTCTATAAAGGAATTCAGCCCAGCTGACACATTGGATTTAGCCTGGTGAAAGCCATTTTAAAGTTTTGACCTGCAGAACTGCAAAAGAATAAATTTATGCTGTTTTAAGCCACCAAGTTTGTGGTAGTTGTTTTCTAGCAAACAAAAGAAACAAATAGAGGTGGTAATATAATTTATTGTCTAAACAGGGACTGTTTTAAATGAAAGAAGTGCAATCACTACTTAAACAGGGATAACGGTCATAAGTCAGAACTATCCTAAGAAAACTGGGATGTGGGTTCACCCTACTCATCCATTGTTTTATGAGTGGAGATGTCAAGGAAGCAAAGGGTTCTACGTGTGTTTTGTTTAGAAGAAAGACTGGGGCTACTAAATTTGAGAAGTGGCCCATGTAAGTGGTACCTAATGCCATGAAACTGAATGAGATCACAAGAGAGTGAATATATATAGAGAAAGAAAAACATCCAAATATGAAGCCCACCTTTAGAGGTTTGGAAGAAGGGAAGGGTCTGGTAGAGAAGATGGAGAAGGCATACCCAGTGAGGTAGAAGGAAAACCAGAAAATAGAATAAATAAACTCAGGTGAAGAAAGTGTTTTAAGAAGACGGGGTTGATTAATTGCATCAAATGGTGGTGATAGGTCAAGAAAAAAGAGGATGGAGAGCTGATGCTGGATTTGCAACATGCAGATCACCAGTGTCCTTAAACAAGGGATATTAGCAGAGTGGTGGGCAAAATAATGATAGTAATGAGTCAGAGAAAAATTCGGACTGAAGGCATAGCAACATTTTCCAAGTGTCTCTGTGAAGGCGAGCAGAAAAATGAGGTAGTAGTTAGAGGGGATCTAGGCTCAGGGAAGATTTCTAAAAGATGGAAAATATTAGAGCACATTTGTAAGCACAGAAAAGGATGCAATATAAGGAGAATTCAATGCAGACACAGTGTAATTGCAGGAGCAAAGTCCTTGAATAGATCACAGGAGATGTTTTCCAGAGCATAAATAAAGAAACTGGTCTTTAGGAGGCATGTGCACAAACCTGAGCAGGAAGGAAGGGTGCCAGGGCACCCTAACCCTAACCCTCATTTTAAAAACTCCCACCCCTTTACTAAGCCCTTTTGGATACAAATAATTTTTTTTCTTATTGTTTCTATTTTTTCAGTGAAACAAGAAGGTCATCAGCTGAGAGTAAGGAGTGGAGAAAAGGTGATAACATTTTGAGAAAGTGGTAAAATAGCATTCCAGAGAGTAGGAGAGAGACTTGATACTCATTGAATTATCTATCAATGACATGACGAAAGTGACAAAAGCAAAGTCACACACCACCCACAGGAAATTAGCTACAAACATTATGAAACATGAGGGACATAAGTTCTCATTAGTTATGGGCAGTGTGAGGACAGATATTCTAAGGAGAAAATAAAAACAAAGGCAAACTGTTATCACTTAAAAGTAGCTGAGAATATGACTTCAGCCACAGTCTTTCTCCTTGGCTGCATTGCCAGCCTGCGTGAATGTGTTGCTCAAGTTGACACTTGCACACACAAACATCGCTCTCCTTCAGGGGCTCACCATTTCATCCATATCTGGCTGTTGTGGCTTCTCTCTTGCTAACAATAATGATTTGGATATGTCAGCAAAACCTTTTCTAGAGTCTCTCTCTCTCTCTCTCTCTCTCTCTCTCTCTCTCTCTCTCTCTCTCTCTCTCTCTCTCTCTCTCTGTGTCTCTCTCCCCCCCTCGTATGTCATAGTCTCTCTCCTTTCACCATAACATATCCCATAACCTGATTTCTACTTTGCTGGAAGGAAATAGCCCAGCTGTGCTATTTCAGGACCATGGACAGTGACCCCGCCTTTTAAAATCTCCACCTCTTTGCAACAGAAGCATTTTGCTCATATTCAGCCCAGTATGTGCCAGATACTGTGACAGATGTTTGAACAATAATCAGTCCTTGTCTTCAAAGAGATTTATATTACAGAGGGAAATGCAGGCTAAAAACACAAGTACAATGTAGAAAACTATGATTCATACATGGAGGACACTACGGGAATACTTAGGTGGGAAGAGCCCTAATTTTGTCTTTGGATAGGGAATGGTATAAGGGAAAGCCTCCTGGAATAAGAGATGTCTAAGCTGAAATCTCAAGGCATTAGCCAGGGGAGAGGTGTATGGAGGAGTGTTTTAGGCAAAGGCAACGGCAATATGCAAAGGCCTAGAGGCAAGAGGGCACGGCTCACCTACGGACCTGCAAACAGCACTGTACACTGAAGTGCAAGGAGGAGAAAGTTCCCTCTTACAGAAGAAAAGAAAGAATAGAAGCCTATAAGGGTAAAGTGCTAGGGGAGCAAAGTTGAAGGAGTAGTTAAGTCTCACAGAGGTGAGGAGGAGTTGACAGAAAGCGAACATGAAGCAGTGACATTTAAACCTGTCCTTGATGATACATGGACATTTTCTAGATTCCCAGCATGGAGAAAGGTGGGAGAGAAGAACAGAAAACATGTTGTCTTGAGTTGTGCTGTCCAATATGGTAACCTCTAGCCACTGTCCAATATGGTAGCCACTAGCCACAGGTAGCCACTGATATTTAAATTAAATTTATTTAATTAAGTGTATTACGTTAAAATTAAATAATGTTAAAATTTTAGCTCCTCAGTCACACTGGCCACATTTTAAGGGATCAATACCCACTTATGACTAGTGGTTACCACATTAGACAGTATAGACACAGGACATTTCTATCATGGTACAAAGTTCTATGGGTCCATGCTGGGTTGGAGGGAACAGCACGTGCAAAGGCTCAGAAGCTTGCATGTGTGTGGTGTGCTCAGGAAATGATGACCAGTCATGGGGGCTTTCACAAAAGGTAGGTGGACGGAAGTGGCTGGAGATGGTACTAGAGATTAGCTGGAGCTGGCAAAAGGCCTTTTAAATCATTCTGAAGGAGGGTGGGTTTAGCAAGGGGCTGATGGAAGCAGAAGCACATCTAGATTTACAAAGTTAGTTCCAGTAGCAGTTACAACGTTTGTAAGAAATAGTGGAAAAGCAGAGGCAGGGAGAACAAACCAGTCAGCCTTTGCAAAATATATTTTGATAGAACATCACTTTATATCATGTCACCTTACATTTGCTGGCTTCCATTGCTCCCAATTAAATTCAACTTTCTCTGCCTAGTTTTCAAGGTCTCTACCTTGTTGCTCACTACTAAATTGCATATTAGCTCTCCTCCAATAACGATAGTAGTGTCACTCTCTCCCTCCCATGAAAATTAATTCCTATCTCTGTACCTGTCAGTTCCTGAGTAGACTATAAACTCTGAGAATAGAACCATGTCTTCCAGCAGGTGAGCTCATAGGATAAGCTTACACAGCTCCCAGTGTATTCAACCATTGCCACTGGGATGTCCCTTCCAAGGTGTGATTCTCAAGGGTCACAGAGTTAAGAGTCAAGAAAATACAAATTCATTGATTGATCAGGAAGGCACTGACTGGTAAGATACACAATCCTCCTGCTGGTCCCTGCCTCACTGGTCTATCAGTCAGTGTCCTGGCAGGAAGCTGAATTCTACTCAAATGTTTAAGGAAGTTAACAAAAGGACAATTTACAGAGGTATGGGCACACTTATGAAAACCTACAAAGGTTGCTGAGCTTTCTAGAGGTTAACAATAATAGGAAGCCATTACTAAATAGGAAAAGAAGAAAAACAGTGTCATCAGAGCCTAGTGAGAACTGGAGACATCAAAGAGAGCACCCCTGGAAAGAACTGTAGAGGAAGACGGGAAAACTCTGCTGTATTGAGGCACTGAAGCAGGAGGGAGCAAGGGAGAAAAAGTCAATCTCTCTCTCTCTCTTTCTCTCTCCTCCCACCTCCATTCTTTCACCCATGCCTTCCATTGCCTAGGTCCAAGCAAAGGCCACAAGACAAGAGATTCAGGAGGTGCAGCTCACAAGATCTGGTGGAAACAGATGAAACTAGAATTGGCTGCATTAACAGATTACCCAGCGTACCAATGGCTTAAATAATACAGAAGTTTGTCTCCTGTGAATGAAGTCCAAGGCTAGCACACTGTCTTCCACTGATAGAGAACCCAGGCTCCTTCTATCTAGCTGCCCCTCCTTCTGCAGCGTATTGTCTCATGGTCCAAGATGGCTGCTTGAGCTCCAGACATCATACTGGCATTCTAGTATGCAGGAAGTGAAAGAAAAGGAAGAGCACCCTTTCTTACTTTAAAGGCACTTATTTGAAGTCACATGTGATTCTTCCACTTACCTTTCATTGACCAGAACTTAGTCATGTGAGTACATCTACCTCCAAAGGGAGCTAGAAATGTGATATCCATGACAAGAAGCTTTGGGTCCTGCTAAAATCAAGGATTATTTTACTAAGTAAAAGGAGGAAATTGGAAACAGGAGGATGACTTACTCTTTTAAATCTCAGAGGAGAAATCGTATTCTGTGATCCAATAGACAAATTCCAGGAATGAGTAAGAACCTCCTCAATTTCAGTAACCAACAGAGTGAACGCGTTAGTGATAATGACATATGCATCACGGCACATCATGTGCCTTTTCGCCACATAAGAGTAACTTACATGCCAACTTCTAAGGGAAATTCAATTTTGCTGTGTAAGAATACAGCATATTCAATGAGGAAATGCCAGTTAGAGACATTTGCCAAAGGAGATTTCAAGACACATTCCTGGAAAATATGTTGTCCGTAGCTATTAGGGAACCAGCTGGTTTGATACAGAAGTGACAGGTTGCATTTTCAGAGTAGAGGGATAAGTCTGCCTTTAACAAGACACTCTTCAATGTGATTCACCACTGCTTATGGAGAAGAGCCCCAGCGGCTGTTGCAGTTGCAGTGTGCATGCTGACTGGCTCAGCTCCAAAACCTTCCTTGGGGACAACTAGTCTCTTACTCAGATACCCAGGCATGTCCCCAGCCTGTGCACCCTGAGTACTCACAGGAGGCTGTGCTCATGTAGAACAATAGTCATGACTGCCCCAGCTCAACTGTGAGCTACCTCCACCTTCTTCAGCCTAAAACACAACCCAGTCATCCACCCTCCTGGGCTGCTCCAGGTACACAGACAGAAGATGTCTTTCTACCGTCTCCCTTCTAGCAGCCTTTGGGGGCTTTGGTCGCCCACTTGGCTGGTCCAAAGAAAGAGGCAAAGAGATCTCAGCCTTTTAATCATTTATTCCACCTGGTTCCTGGAGGATCTACTGTGTGTACTCTTGTAGAAACATGGGGGACAAAGAAGTAGGGCATGGGGACATACAGTCTAGTTAGGGTGGGCAGGAGTTATACACATGGAGTTAAATCATCCATGGCAACAAGACACATGACACCAAAAACAGCAGTGTCTGATGACTAACAGATGCTATCCATTCCATCATTCCACAGATGGACAAAGTTGCCATGAGTTGGAAGGCTCAAGGAGGAAACAATAGACAGAATAACTGTTGGGTAGGGTCTCGGAATATGAGCCAGAGTTGGCTCATGGCCAGTGACTGGGAGGGGAGAGCATGCCTAGTGACAGAGGCAGGAATGCGCATCTGCGAAGGGACAGTTAGGAGACCAGTCTAGCTGGAATAAGAGGTTTGTGTAGCACAGTACTGAGAAAGGAAGACAGAGGCAGGGTTTTGGAGGGTCTTGACTGTGAGACTAAGGAGATTGGA
This sequence comes from Macaca nemestrina, assembly GCF_043159975.1. NCBI lineage: Eukaryota > Metazoa > Chordata > Mammalia > Primates > Cercopithecidae > Macaca > Macaca nemestrina. Next base: position 99,318,180 of record NC_092140.1, read on the forward strand.
ATTCAAAGAGGAGTCACGGAGATTTCTGAGTGGAACAACTGCATCATAAAAGCAGCGTTTGAGAAATACTAGCTAGTGGTAGTGAGTAGAATGCATTGATTGTGTTGTAAAGGAGCCAGTCCCTGTATATAAGGACGCCCTTGATTTTCTGGGTCAGAATAGTAATACAGTTGAGCATTCTGTTCATGTCTTCCATGAAGAGCACTCACAAGGCAAATAATATCCCTTTATTCAACAAATGTGTGCAGATTGCCTGCTATCAAGAGGTACTGGGTGTCAAGTGTCCTCAGTGACCAGCCAGACATGGTCCCTGCCCTCTAAACTCTTTCTCACCCACATCTGTATAGACTGCTGGGAGTGATGACATGAGGCTGAGCTCACAGAGAGCAGGAAGGCGGTGCACCCTGGGGAGGGGGTTTGCAATTACAAGCAAATCCAAACAGGCTCCAGAAAGGCTGCGGTCAGACTCAGAGCAGTAAGTGGGATTCTGTGTTTGAGGGTGCAAGATAGGACAGTGCTGGACCACAGTGGAGGCAGTGGAGTTGACAAAGGTAGGGATGGATTGTGTCCAAGGAATTCTGTCTGAGAGGAGATGAGGAAAATTGGGCAATGGGACCAGCTCCTGGTAATGGGACTGGCTCAAGAGAAGTAAGAAAGCAAACTCCAGCACTCCATTGGATGGCAGGACAATGTGGTGGCACTGGAGACACTGGGGAAGGGAGACATGGTTCCTAGAGACACCAGTGGAAGAGGGGGCAAGTCAAGCACAATGTGTCCTCTGCTTCTGTTCCCCTCTTCACACTCTCAAGGTAGACTGGGGAGCTGGATGTCCCAAGCCACTCATGGGCCCTCCCTACACCTCACCACTATGAATGAAGCAGCTGGAAGTGTTCCCCAAGTGTCCCTCTCCAATGGAAAGAAATTGGCTGGTATTTTGCCTGCCTGAGAAGGGGCAGCCTAAGGATGGCCAGATGAGCATTATCCTTTCCAACATCTGGCTTGGTCAGGACCAACCTATCGGGGGAAACCCTACCCCCAATATTCATCATGGGTTCTTTTCTATTTCCCTAAGTGTTGGCTGGTCTGAGAAATAAAAGGAAAGAGTACAAAAGGGAGAAATTTTAAAGTTGGGTGTCCGGGGGAGACATCACATGTCGGCAGGTTCCCTGATGCTCCCTGAGCCGTACAACCAGCAAGTTTTTATTAGCGATTTTCAAAAGGGGAGGGAGTGTACAAACAGGGTGTGGGTCACAGAGATCACATGCTTCACAAGGTAATAAAATATCACAAAGCAAATAGAGGCAGGGCGAGATCACAGGACCACAGAATGGGGCAAAATTAAAATTGGGCACACATTGTCATTGACAGCATCTTGTCAGCAGACAGGGTTTGAGAACAGGCAACCTGTCTGACCAAAATTTACTAGGCAGGAATTTCCTTGTCCTAATAAGCCTGGGAGTGCTACAGGAGACTGGAGCTTATTTCATCCCTTTGGCGTTGACTGTAAAAGACAACCTCCTCCAAAGGGGCTGTTCATAGACCTACCCTCAGGGGCGCCTTCTCCTTCTCAGGGATGTTCCTTGCTGAGAAAAATAATTCAGCAATATTTCTCCTATTTGCTTTTGAAAGAAGAGAAATATGGCTCTGTTCCACCCAGCTCACTGGAAGTCAGAGTTTAAGGTTAGCTCCCTTGTTCCCTGAACATTGCTGTTATCCTGTTCGTTTTTCAAGATGCCCAGATTTCATATTCAAGGTGCCCAGATTTCACACATGCTCTACAAACATTTTGTGCAGTTAATGCAATCATCACAGGGTCCTGAGGTGACATACATCCTCCTCAGTTTACGAAGATGATGGGATTAAGAGATTAAAGTAAAGACAGGCATAAGAAATCACAAGGGTATTGATTGGGGAAGTGATAAGTGTCCATGAAATCTTCACAATTTGTGTTCAGAGATGGCAGTAAAGACAGGCATAAGAAAGAATAAAAGTATTAATTTGGGGAACTAATAAATGTCCATGAAATATTCACAATTTATGTTCTTCTGCCATGGCTTCAGCTGGTTCCTCCATTTGGGGTCCCTGACTTCCCTCAACACCAACCAGGAATTGAGTCTTATGAAGGTGTTTGTGAGGGTGTTGTGTTGCTTCAGCATCACATCACACTATCAGCATCCTTCCCTTGCCACCTGCAGGCAATGATGTGAAATCCCTCTAAACCCTTCTTGAGCTCGAATCTTCTTTAGTCATACAAACTTGTGCCATAACCTGTTCCACATCTGCTACCCACATACTCTCTGGCCCCCTCCCGGTGCCCTGTGCTAGTTCTTCCACTAAGAACCCGTATCTCCTTCTCCTGTGAGCAGCCACACTCCTCAAAGGCCTTGTGCAGACCTCAGTGGGTTCTGTTCCCCATGTCCCCTGGGGTTGTAGTCTGTGTTCTGGAACAAGGTCCACAGCCGTGCTCTCAAGGGCAGAGGCTAGGATGATATCCAAGCTTGACGTGGTGAACAGAAACAAGAAGTAAAGAAGGAAAAAATCGTTTTAAACTGGCAGGTGAGGGGTCAAGACCATTTCTGTAGCCAAAAAGATCTATTGATTTGTATCGTTAGTGAAACAACCAAGCTGTTCAGTTTTTTAAAAGCTGGTTATTTTATTAAACAGACAAAGCTATTCATATTCTCAGTACTGATACCTGTGAAGACACAGCCTGAACTCCAGCCAGTTGGCAAGGCAGCCCCAAAGGACTCCATCACAGGGGACAGACAGGAAGTTTGCAAAACCACCTGCATCCATCATTGGCAGGGAGGCTGAGCTGCCCTTCATTTCCTCTGGATAGAGGCCAGCTATTTCAGTCCCAGTGCTTTTTATATTTTGTCTTATTTTAGGAAGTGGGCAGGCCATTCTGAAGCTACCTGAAGTGTGCACTTTCTTCAGGGTCACGTAACTTCAATCACGTGGAACAGGATAGGGAAATGGAGTTCCATTCATTTCCTTTTTGGAAAGTAGCTATGATGTTTAGCAAGTGAGAAATCTCATTTAGAAACAGCACTCAGGGGTCAAGCAGGTGCCTTTCCTTGGAGTGTTTGCATTTTCTAGCAGTATCTTCATTCAGTGGCACTCACTGAGCCCTTAGGTACACAGAGAGCAAATGTGAGCATAGTCTCTCCCCTCAATGACCCTGTAATACAAAATGAAACACCATGACAGGGAAATGGATGGAAAACAACAGCAAGACTCAGGTGCGGGCCAGGTGCTGTGGCTCATGTCTGTAATCCCAGCACTCCAAGAGGCTGAGGCAAGAGGATTCCTTCAGCCCAGACATTCAAAAACAGCCTGGGCAATGCAGTGAGACCCCACCTCTACAAAAACTAAACTATTAGCCAGGCATGGTGGCATACAACTGTAGCCCCAGCTAGTCAAGGGTAGCTTTAGTGACATGATCACTTGAGCCTGGGAGGTGAAGGTTGCAGTGAGGCAAGATCATACCACTGCACTCCAGCCTAGGAAACAGAGTGAGACCCTGTCTCTTAAAAAAAAAGTTCCAGGTGTGTTGATTTTGACAATCTTGTGTTGTGCTGATGAACCACGTCCAGTTTCCATTCATTTTGGCACCTGGATAGCAGATGTACCCTGGATGATATTGTTGGGCTCTAGGTCCCCACCCAAATCTCATCTTGAATTGTACTCCCATCGCCACTGCACTCCAGCCTGGGTGACAGAGAGAGATGCCGTCTCAAGAACAAAACAAAACAAAACAAACAAACAAACAAAAAACAAAAAAAAAGAAAAAGAAAAAGAAAAAAAAGAAAAGAATTATACTCCTATAATTCTCAGATGCTGTGGGAGGAACCCAGTAAGAAATAATTTAAATCATGGGAGTGGTTTCACCCATACTGTTCTCGTGGTAGTGAATGAGTCTCATGAGATCTGTTGGGTTTATCAGGGGTTTCTGCTTTTGCATCTTCCTCATTGTCTCTTGTTGTCACCATGTAAGAAGTGCCTTTCACCTCCTGCCATGATTCTGAGTTCCAGCCATGTGGAACTGTAAGTCCAATTAATCCTTTTTTTCTTCCTAGTCTGGGGTATGTCTTTATCAGCAGCATGAAAACGGGGTATATCTGGGTATATCTATAGTGCTCAGCTCCGGACCCCTGACAGGAGGGGACACCTGCTGAGGACCCCTCAGTCTCTTTTGCCACCTCAGTGGGTCAGACTGCGCCACCCTGAAGCCCAAGATTCCTTCCTTCCCCAGGAGATGGGACCTCCACCTCAGCTAGTAGTACTGTTGTCAACACCAGACATCTCCTTTTCCCCATGGATGATTGAGAGATGATTGATGTCAGTAGAGGTAAAATTCCCTTTATATGGGTGAAAAATAGGACAAAGCAGATGCTAAAGAAACTAGGAACCTACAAGAATTTTCTATTAAAATTCTTAGAATTTTGGCATTATGGAGCTGGAACATATTTTTTAAAATTATTCGATCCAACAGCTTCATTTTACAGATAAGAAAAAACCAAGCTCAGAAAAATAAAGGCCTTGTCTGTGGTTCCACATCTACAATGTGACAGAGCCAGGCTCCAAAACCGGCTCCTACTCCCAGCTTCATCCTTTTACCTCCGTATGAGGCTGGTTTCCCAAAGAAGTAAATACAAGAAAAACTGGAAATTTGCCTCTTTCTCTGAACAAAGTCCAATGGGTAGGATAATCCACAGAAGGCTAACCTGAGATTGGAGACCACAAACCCAGCTCCACGGTTGGGTGATTTCCCTCAAAGCACAGCACTGAGAATATGAGCAGAAAATATGAAGATGGACTAAAGGGAAAGTCAATGGGTTGCCAGGGTGTGGCGGGGGGCACTGGGAGAAGGATGGACTTGGGGACATCCTTGACATGGAGAGCTAAGAACATTGGCACAAGAGCAATCGGAGTGACCAACCCCAGCCGAGGGCTGGCTGAGCAAGGACATGTAGATAAGAGGAGTGTGCTGGTGGGGTGGGCCTTGGGGTCAGGGCAGGAGTCCTCAGGGGCTGAAATGGGGCAGGGCCAGGGACTTCCCATGAAGGGACTCAAGATTCAGGAGTGACAGCATTGGAACCTGGGATTCTGTGGTCAATTCCATGACCACATGCAGAGGGTGGCAAAGAGTTGGGTGGCTGAGGAGGAGTCGAGGACAGAAATGAAAAGCCATGAGTTCCTCCAGGAACTCGGCATGGCTTTAGGTGGAGGTAAGAGCTAGGAGTCACACAGCCCATCACTGGTGAGCAAGAACATCTTCAGGGGACGCCAGAGGGCTAGGCCAGAGGGTGAGGTCACCAGACGCCTGGCATCCAAAGCCCAGAACATCAGCCCAGCATCCTGTCTTCCTGGGAGGATGGCTGGGGAAACCATGTTGGTATGGTTTGACTGTGTCCCCACCCAAATCTCATCTTGAATTGTAGCTCCCATAATTCCCATTTGTTGTGGGAGGGATCTGGTGGGAGATACTTGAATTATGGAAGTGGTTTTTCCCATACTGTTCTCATGGTAGTGAATAAGTCTCACGAGATCTGATGATTTTATAAGGGATTTCCCCTTTCGTTTGGCTCTCATTCTTTCTTGTCTGCCATCATGTAGGATGTGCCTTTTGCTTTCCACCATGATTGTGAGGCCTCCCCAGTCACGTGGAACTGTGAGCCCATTAAACCTCTTTTTCTTCATAAATTACCCAGTCTCAGGTATGTCCTTATCAGCACTGTGAAAATGGACTAATACATATGTCCTTGGGGAAAGCCAGGGCAACGCAGCTGTGTGGAGGAAGCTGTCCGTGGCAGAGTGAGGAAGGGGGATTCCGTTTACTGTGACCAGGGCTTGGAGGGGATACGGAGGAACAGTGTGGAGACATTGGGAAATAGATGATCCAATGAGGAAACACTAACCCCATTTTTAAGGACCGATGGTGCGTCAGGCCCTGTGTTGGGAGCTTTCTATACAATATGTTACCACTATGAGGAAAGTATTATTATCCCGATTCACAGCTTGGCAAACTGAGAGACAGAGAAGTTAAGTAAAGGTAAAGGTAATGTGTGTGGAAATGCTTTGCAAACCCATAAAGTGGCGCATGCATGTTGGGTATTCTTTTTTCTGCTAACTGGTGTTCACAAAACACCCTCTAATACAGCACACTCCCCAATTACGGGTACCCCCACATGTACCCAGTGCACATGTTTGAATTGATTGCCCATCAAACAAAGGAAGAAAAATTAGAAAGCTCCTAGCTACTCCATTACAATCTATTTTAGTTCCCTTTCTGTGTGTGTATGAGGATAAGTTAATGACAGTGATTTGACCTGAATAAATGTTTAATGGGTTTTTCTGGGGTTCTCTCCGGATGCTATTATGCAGGATGGAGGCCTGCCCTCCTCATATCCAGCCATCCAGGCATGGAGTGGGTAGTTCCAGTGACAAACTGCCAGATATCTGGTGGCAAGCGGTGAGAAGCCTCTCCAAAGGCATGTGAGTGGATTGCAGTGAATTATTTGGTCTCCAGAAGACAACTAGGTTTTTATAGCCTAGAGGGGCCCTGCTCCAGCTCCATTTTCTGAGTTCCCTTAAATATTTATTCTTTTTATAAGTACAGTGTAAATTAGATATAGCAGTGCTGAGGTGGGAACAAACAATTTCAGTGGATCCAGTTTAGAATGTCTATCCAAAGGACAGAAATAAGCAAGGAGGGTGCAATTGCTAAGTAAGGAACATGATCCGCACTACCGAGAAACTTGCAATAGGAGGGCATGGAGAGTCCAAGTCCACAGAGCGTGGTTTCTCAGGATGGGGAGCAACAGGAGGTGCTCGTGGAGCAACAAGCGGAACTCAGCCCTTGCCCCTCTACCCCCTGCCTCTATGTAAGGGGAGAAGGTGAGGGAAGGCTCCCTGGCTCCTCTATTTCAAAGTTGGCCCTCTGATGAAGAGCAGCTATGCCAGCCCTCCACAGAGGGTCCCATTTTAGAGTGCCAGCTCAGCTTCCAGGACCCTGGGGATGGTGGTCATTCCTTCCCATGGCCAGGAGTGCCTTATCTGACCCCAGATTGGATTACATGGCTTAGAAGTGGCAGGTGTGTTTTTCCGAGAGTGATAGCTAAAGTTCCCCTTCTATACTATGATTATATATTTTGGAGGTTTGCTGATGAGAGGTCATCAATAACCAATAAAACTTTACTTCTAAGTAAAAAGATATCATGAAGATTTCATGGTTTGAATGAAGAGCTTTACATGTGCAAATTGGCTTTTCAATATCTTCTGAGAGTGGGATGTGGCTTGAGAGAAGCCCCGATGACAAATTTCAGTGTTTACTGGCTAGCAGATTGTATCAGTAAGGACTTCAGCTGCATTCATTTAATGTGCAGTAAAGTATATCTCAGGCATAAGATACAGCCATGAATGAACAAGTTGATGCCTTTGTGGAATTATATTTTAGAGAAGAGAGATAAATGAACAAATGAATGCATGCATGTAATTGAAGGCCAAATCAGAATGACTTAGACCACATCAGGATTTATTTTTTTAATCAAAATGAAAAGGTCAGCCTTTGGCAGGGGCTGGTGTTGATTTCCTGGTTTAAGAATGTCAACATGGAATGATACAATGGCCTTTGGAGACTTTGGGGGGAAACGGTGGGAAGAGGGTGAGAGAAAAAAGACTACAGATCGGGTTCAGTATGTACTTCTTGGGTGTTAGGTGCACCAAAAATCTCACAAATCACCACTAAAGAACTTACTCACGTAACCAAATACCAGCTGTTCCCCCAAAACTTATGGAAATAAAAAACCATTTTTTTAAAAAAAGAATGTCAACTTGGAGGTCTCTGCTATTCTCTTGGCGCTTCCCTCATGGTGGTTGTAAGGCTGCTTCAGCTCTGGTAAACAAGTTCTTTTTCTAGGAAGAAAGAAGGAAGAAGTACCAAGTCAAATCTCCAGCTGACTGGGAAGTGGGAGTCCACCCTTTCTATGAGAAGCTTTTGCCAGAGTCCCACCAGACAACATCCACCTAGATCTCATTGGCCAGTCTTTGTCATGTGACCATTCCTATCTGCAAGGGAGCCTAGTTCTGTAGTAGGTGTCTTGTCACCTGCAATATTATCAGACCATATTGGATATTGTATAAGCAACTAACAGCCTCTTTCTCTCAGATACATAATATTACTAGCTGTAGTACATACTTCTGAGCAAATCTTGTTCATTTTCCTTTTGGGTCTTTAGGTGCAAAGCAGTGATTAAAATATTTGATCAATATTGATTGATTTACTGCTGTCAGCCTAGGGAAAAAAGCCTCAAACATTCTATACCTAAAAAAGCTTTTTTCTTGGACTAATCTACCAGTTCTTTGAGTCAATAAAATGTCATTGCTCAAAAGAAATGTAGAATTAAGTGAATATGACTACCTTTCCTTGTCTTACTCAACCAATTTTGAAAATGGGAAATGCTTTCCTTTTACAGCTAAATATCATGCTGCCAGAAGAAGCTTAATTATAGAATGATAAAATTAGACTATTAGAATTAGTCCAATGAATTATAATTAGTCTGAGGCAATGGCTGTAGAATGTGGAGCAGAAAGCCTGAGAACAGCACTTGGTCCTGGAATAATGGAGCCTCTAAAAAATGGTGAGATTGAATTTCAATCTGTAGCTTAATCATCGTTTCTCCTTTTCAGTGCCCTGTGTAATCAAAACTGCTATCACAGTATAATAAAATGGCATTTTATCCTATGAAGAATGACGGGGTAAAAATGAACTTAACTGTAATCACGTGCTCTCCCTCTAGGAAGGACTCTACAGACTGAAAGCTCTCTGTATGTGGTTTACGCAGAATGACAGTAGGCAATGCTGCCAGGGAATGGAACTCAATTTTTATTAAACAAAGATTGACCCTTGTACTAAGCACAGAGCAGGCATTCTGTCTGTCACTACCCAACGTCCTTAGCAGCCTCTCTCTAGGAGGAATGGTTTTATTTCAGTCCCAGGATCATACTGAAGAACATGTTGAACCTGGGAGACTGGGGACCCTACTGAGGACCCAGAGGACTTTTAGAAACCCAAAACTTCGGCCAGGCGTGGTGGCTCACGCCTGTAATCTCAGCACTTTGGGAGGCCAAGGTGGGCGGATCACGAGGTGTGGAGATCGAGACCACAGTGAAACCCCGTCTCTACTAAAAATATAAAAGTTAGCCTTGCACAGTGGCGGGTGCCTGTAGTCCCAGCTACTTGGGAGGCTGAGGCAGGAGGATGGCATGAACCCGGGAGGCAGAGCTTGCAGTGAACCGAGATGGCGCCACTGCACTCCAGCCTGGGTGACAGAGAGAGACTCAGTCTCAAAAAAAAAAAACAAACCCAAAACTTCGTTGTGGGTTCCCTGCGCCAGACAGTCCTAGGGGCCAATCAGGAATGTGTTTGGGGAATGAGTTGTGCATTTTGTATGTGTGTTGAGAAAGAGGAGCAGACATTCTTGCTGTCTGTTATTGTGTCTAGAGATTAGGGGTTGGAACTGTGACAAACGTCCACCGCTCACTGGTGAGGGTAGTCTAGCCCGAGGAACAATGGGGATTTGAAGCTGGAGGGGTCTCAGAATGGCTAGTTCAGCACCCTCATTCTATACACAAGGAAACAGATGCCCATGGACTCCCTCAGCGCTTGGCATCACACAGAGCAGAGGCTATGGCCTGGGGGAAGGCGAAAGAACATCTCCAGGCTTAGGTGTTGGGAGAGCCCTTTGCTCATATCAGGCTCCTAGCCCCCCAGGACTGCCAAGGAACAAGGAATCAACAGGGAGGTATCATAACCCAGAAAACAAACAAACAACACAATTCCTCTAGCCTATTTTTACAAATGACATTTGACTCAGGATGATCTGAGAGTTTTTCACGGATGAGGTGGCATTTGAAAGGACCCTGGAAGAATCAGGTTTTCAGTTCATGAGTGAAGGGAGGAAAGCATTCTAGGCTGGAACTGCCAATCACAGAGCACCACAGAGCACGTGACAGGCAGCCTGTACGTCAGGGGAGGGTGGAGCGGGCTGGGCGGGGACTCTGAGGCGACCAGACAAGAGAAACCAGATCCATCCCTGCTGTGGGCTGTCCTGCAAATGTGCCTTATTGGGATTCAGAGAAGATATGTGGGAGAAATTCATTCTTAATGTACTCCATTTTGTTGTTTTATTTTTATTTACTACTTAATGAATCCATTTATTCAACAAATCTTTATTGAGGCCCCAAGGGAACCTCGTAATAACAAATAGTGCTGCTGTCTGTATAGGTTCCTATAAACCAAGCACTGTGCTGTGTGCACTGTCCTATGAGGTAGGTACCATTAGCACTACCATATTAGAGACCAGGAATGAATGAAACCCCACACCATTAGGTGTCTCGCCCAAAGCCACCATAATACAAACACAGAGAATATGACTTTCCACTCTTCTTTCGAACTCCTTTCACCCTTCCTCCCACCTCTTATTTCCTTTTAGGAACAAACAAACAAAGAATCATTAAATGCAATTCTTTCAAATCATCGTATTAAGAGAAGGGAGCCAAAGTGTCACATATCAAACCCTAGACCTTCAGGAAAGCACGCCCCAAATTGGAAGGAGTAGTAACTGAATGGGAAGTCAAAGCACGCTGTGGTTATGGAGGGCCTGACCACGTGTCATCTTGATTCATCCTCTTACCACTCTGGGAGAGGATTCTACCCACTGCAGATGGCAGTGCCGAGGCCTGGAGAGATTTCAGTGATTTGTTCAAGTTCACACAAGGGTGAGGCCAAGTCAGATCAGCCCCCAGACCCCAGACTGCACCTGCCCAGGGTGTGCCCATTACCAGATAGGAATCATTCGGGCTGGGTAAAGACTGAGGACAGAACTAATTTCCTGTATAGAAAAGTCAAAGATATAATCTTCTGTGGGTGGCATTTAGTCTTGGAATTCTGTTCATTTTGCCCAAACTGACTCCTTCGCATAATGACCCTTTAAGGAAAACAAATTTTTATTTTCTTCTTGAGTTTTGAGTGAGAAAGGGTAAGAGATACATTTTTCTGGATTTTTTACAATTTTAAAACTTAATGGACTTAGTCCACGATTTCCTTGTTCCAAAACGACATCAAATCTCTCAGTGGCTTTACAATCATTTTTATCAGCTCCTCCCCAGAGATTCAAGCCTCACTAATCAGCTGCGTGTGAACTGTGACCAACATGGGGGATTTTCATCTCTCCTTCTGGATTCCAGAAATCCCTTTCTGCTTCTCCAGCCAGGGTTTGTCAACAGCTCTTTCTTCCCACTAACAATTCCTCATTGCGCAAAGATGCTCCCCTGGTTGCTCTTGGTGAAAACACAGCATAGTCAAAGCAAAAAGACCAACTATTTTTGGGGCCATGTGTCAGGAGGAATCAAGTTAGTGGATGAATTATGGAGGCTGTTCATGGAGTTGAGGGCAGCCTGCCTAAAATAGAAGACAGAAAATACATCTTTAACAGATTCTATCATTCAGATATAATTTTTTATGTATCAGCTCACTTCATTCCTCCATCTAAAAAAATGAACATAAATGATCTTGTCCATATGCATCACTGCCAGACCAACACAGACTCGGCTGCAAAAACCTGATGACAGCTCAGCACAAGAGCTCCTCTCCACGAATTTTCTCTGAGCAATAAAGATAAATGACAAATGGGCAGGAGGGACTGGTTTATTTCACGAGTTTTTCACTGCTCTGTGGATGGTGTTGTCATAATGAGGGGAGCAGACTTCAGCTCTGGTCTTTCTCTGAAATCCATAACCCAGCACCGACAGAGACCTGGAATCATAAAGCACAAGATGTTTAAGGGGAATGAGCTGGCAAGAAAAGCAGGGCTGTCCCAGACATCGTAATAAATTATCCATCTGGAGGGAATGGGGAACGACTTGCTTAAAGGAGAAGGCAGGCTGCCTGAAGATAGGATTCTGTTCAAAGTCAGATACCTGTCCTGGAAAAACGCAGAACTGCACAAAACGGAAAAAACAGTTCTAACATGAAGCCTCTCATGAGTGGCGGCTGGCTGCTTCCTGGTGCAGTTCCTCGGGCCTGCCCTGCCACCATGGGTAAGGCGTGCCAGTATCATTGATCACCAGAAAGAATATCCGTTGTGAAATATCCAGAGAATGATGCAAAAACACCTTTATCTAGTTTTACCGTCAAGTCACCTACGAGTTCACCCAGAGCAAGTCTCAGATAGGCTTCCAGGAACCTCTGGTCTCCTTTCATTCTCTCCTCCACCCCCGCCCCTTACCCCGTAGGCCGCTGAGCTTGGACAGAGCCCTCCTGCAGGGACCTGGCCCCATCCTGGGGGGCTGGAGTAGATCTCCTCAGTTCTGGTAAGAGCCTATACCCAGTCCTTCCAGACTCTTTAGCACAGAGCATCCCTAAGACAAGCCAGCCTTTCTCTTTAGCTTGTGCATCTTAAAACGCAGTCTTCAGGCCCCAGAGGCGTGATACTGTGGGCTGAGGCGAGAACTACAAGTTGAATCCTACACATCAGAGAAACATGAGCTTGAAGATCGCACTGGGCAGGATGGCATGTTTTTGTTAAGATAGGGTTTATTACGTAGATGAATGCAAAATTAGATAAAAATAGAGACCACAAAGAAAATAATAGTCCTAACCTCCAATCCCTGAGAGTAGTCCAAGCCAGGCCACACTGGTTCATATGAAACAGGGGCTGGAGATGGACGAGGGAGACCTTTCCTCAGAAGGGGGCTGCTGACCCGTGCAACTTTGCAGCCCACTTGGCACAATCCTGGGCAAATTGTTTCCAGTGGCCCCCGGGACACTCAGCGCTTCATGGGTGCAGCAAGACCACAGCAAAGGCAGGGTCGGGGGCCAGGTAGTGATGTCCTGCAAGGGAGATAGGACACAAAGGCACTCCAGGGTGCAAGCAGTGCAGTCCTGGCCACAAAAAAGGATGAATCACAGCTGGAAGTATAAGCAGACAAGGGAGGGTCTCCAGGGACTATAAAAATTTAATCCACTTGAGCAATCAGCCTGTTTGGCAGCCTCTTGCCCTGCAGCCTGTTCTTCCCCAAACCCTGCGGTCACCTTGTTGGTTTAAGCCAGCTCCTGAAAGACGCCTGGAAACTTGCAGATGAACCCAAGTGATGTTCCCTCATTACCGTGCTAAAGTCTTCATCCTGCGAGAAGCTATACCTTCATCATCAAAACATGCAACCTGTGTGTTGGCATGATAACTCACTGCGTCTGCACCGCTGGGCCCCTCCTCTACATACCATGACGTATCTTCTCTGCTCTCCATTACCCCAGAAAACCCTCTGTCACTTTCCCTCAGGGAAAAACTGCTTTGGAGAATACTCCCGGTGTCCTCCTTCCTTTGAAGAATACTCCCGGTGTCCTCCTTACTTGAACTAAGTAATAAAACTCCTATGATCAAAACCCGTGTTCTCATGGAGGGTGGTTCATCACTTGCCAGGAGAATGAACCTGTTTTTTTCAGGTAATAGAAGGCGTCTGAAGCTCACCCGGAGGGCCTTTGGGATAAGACGCTTCCGCAAGGCAGGGCCAGGAAAGCCTCCCTGAACTGGCTGCAGTCGGGGCCCCTGGGAAGGGCTGACCAAACTCCAGATTCTGGGGCCCGTGGCAGATGTGTCCACCCACACTCTCTAAGAGGAGGCCCAGAAATCTGTTTCTGGAAACCTCTTCAGATTGTTGACGACAAGAGTCAAACTCCGTAAAATATTTTTAGAGATTTATTCTGAGCCAAATATGAGTGACCATGGCCCGTGACACAGCCCTCAGGAAGTCCTGAGAACACGTGCCCGAGGTGGTTGGGGTACCGCTTGATTTTATATATTTTAGAGAGTCATGAGACATCAATCAAATACATCGAAGTAATACATCAGTTTGGTCCAGAAAGGTGGGACAACTCAAGGAGTGGGCTTCCAGGCTATAGGCAAATTTAAACATTTTCTGGTTGACAATTGGTTGAGTGTATCTGAAGACCTGGGATCAATAGAAAGGAAAGTTCAGGTTAAGACAAAGGATTGTGGAGACCAAGTTTTATTGTGGAGACCAAGTTTTATTGTGCAGTGGAAGCTCTCAGATAGCCGACTTCAGAGAGAGCAGATCGTAAAATGTTTCTTATTGGACTTAAAAAGTTGTCTGGCTCTTAGTTGATTATCACCTGGATCTGGAAAGGAAGGAAGTAAAACAGGGGAGAGGGAATTCTTTATAGAATGTGGATTTGTCCCACAAGAGACTTTGCAGGGCAATTTCAAGGTATGGCAAGGAAATATATTTTGGGGTTAAATATTGTTATTTTCTTTCTTGTTAAGGCAGAGTCAGGTTGGAAAGTAAGTTACGATATACAGGGTTAAATAAAACCCATCTGATGGGAATTTGTGATTTGTAGGGCATGACTCCCCAGACTCCTTAGATAGGAATTTGGGCACGATTAAAAAAAAAAAAAAAATCAGAGCTTAGTCCTCAAGGTGATTCTCAGGTGATGTAGCTCCAGTCTCCAGGCACTGAACTGAGTAGATAATAGAGGGAAACTACATTTGTGCTTTTGTGTAAACTGTTGGTTCTTAAGCTGGAGCACTGAAGTATTCCGCAGTCTCTAAGCTGTGAGTGCTAAAGATTATTTTCTGGGCCAAAAGATCCTAATGAACAAACATGAAAATTTGAATAGGCCAGAGTTCTTGATCTGTAACTGCCTATTCCACCTTTTCAGTTCAAGAAATCCCCTAAGTGGATGCTGTCTGCACAAACTGATTTCAGAAGACAGTGCATCTGCTGACATAGAGCAACCATTTCTGCCACAGTGCCTGGGGGCCTCATGTCCTCAGGGCCAGGGGCACTGCTAGATTGTGAGGGAATGAACTTGAGGAAATCCAAGGGGAGCAAGTAGATGGGTTTCTCTGCTGGGAGGCTCTTCAGAACCTGTAGCTCCAGCCAAAGAAGATTGGGAACCCCTCACAACCCAGACTCCTCCAATACCCCAAGCTTTGCTTTGGGGATACAGCCACACTCCTGTTCACTTTGACAGCTTTTCTCCAGCAAATCATTTCCAACTTCAATTTTGTTTCCTTGGCAAGTGTTGGTGGATATTAAACAAGAACACACCATTTTCTCCAGGGCTGTTAGCGCAAAGGGGTTTTTTTAAAGAAAGAAAACAAAAGAGAAAAAAAGAAAGAGAAAGTAATACCCCTCTTGTATTTGAGAAACACAATCATCCCTTACCAGCAACCATGAGAAGGACTCCTCCCTCCTCTAAAAAGCTCAGACCCTACCTTGTTATTAGGTCAGTGGCAATCCACAAGAAAGAACAGGTTCACTGCTGCTCGTTGCTCCAGCGATGCCCTGTTTACTTGGCAATTACTTGACCGATTGTTATTTCTGGAACACCAGCCAACTATGTCCCTGTAGAAGAATCCCAACCAAGAAAAAGCAACAATAAAAAGCAAACAGTTGCATAAAGTAAGATTGACAAGGATTACATGCTGGAGGAAGTCTCTCCATCAACATGAATTTTGTAAATATTTATGATGGATGGAATGTCTCCCTATGTGGACCGATTAAAATTTCAATCTCTGCTTAAAAGAAAAGGCACCACAGTTTCAGGGGTGTATTCTGGGAGAGTTTTCCTGAATGTGCTCCACAAAACACTAGCTTTATGAAATGCTCCACCAAAAAGACTTTTGTGTCCAAATTTGGCAAATGTGGCGTACTTGATGCCCTCTCTAGGACTCACATAATGTACTTTAACTTGTGATTATCTAGCAACTATATTATTTAATTTCAAGATATCATGAGTTTCCCTAGATATTATATTATTACTGATTTCAAATTTAATCTCATTGTGGTCAGAGAATAAACTTTGTATGATTTCAGTTTTCTTAAATTTATTGCAACTTGTTTTATGGTAAATACATTATGTGTATTTGAAAATAATGTTTATTCTGTAGTTATTAGATGCAGCATACTACAAACATTAACAAGATTAAGGTGGTTAATAGTGGTGTTCATATATTCTATGTCAATACTGATTTTCTGGCTGGGCACAGGTGGCTCACGCCTGTAATCCCAGCACTTTGGGAGGCCCATACGGGTGGATCACGAGGTCAGGAGATCGAGACTATCCTGGCTAACGCAGTGAAACCCCGTCTCTGGTAAAAATACAAAAAATTAGCCGGGTGTGGTGGTGGGCACCTGCAGTCCCAGCTACTCGGGAGGCTGAGGCAGGAGAATGGCATGAACCTGGGAGGCGGAGCTTGCAGTGAGCCAAGATCACGCCACTGCACTCCAGTCTGGGTGACAGAGCGAGACTCCATCTCAAAAAAAAAATAAAAAACAAAAAAGCAAATTGATTTTTTTGGTCCATTGTTCTATCAATTGCTTAGAAAATTTTGGAATTAGATAATTTCTCACTTTACTTTTCTCCATTTTTGCTTCATGTGTTTTAGGGCTTTCTTGTTAGTTGCATACACATTTATAATTATGCATTTCTGATGAAACTCCCCTTTTATTGTTAGGAAATATCTATCTTTCTTTTTGGTAATACTCTTTGTTTTGGAGTCTATTTTATTTGATGCTGAAACAGTTTCTCTTGCTTTCTTATGCCTGTTTGGGTGGTAAGTATTTTGTTTTCAACATATTTGTGTCTATATTTAAAGTGTGTCACTTGTAGGCAGTGTTTAGTAAAGTCTTGCCTTTTAATCTACAGTGTTAACCTATGTTTTTAATTGGAGTGTTCAGACAATTTAACATTTACTATACTTACTAATATGGTTGGAGGTAGGCCTACTATTTTATCTTTTTTTTTTTTTTTTTTTGGACCCTCTGTTTTGTTCCTCTCTTAATGTTTTCCTGCTCTTTTTTGGATGATTTTTTTAGTATTCCATTGTAACTTATTGGTTTGATTTTAGAGAAAGATGGTGGAGTGGAAAGCACTGGGAATCTGTCCCCTCACCTAGAACACAATTGCACTGGCAAAATCTGTCTGATGTAACTATTTTGGAATTCTGGAGTCTATTAAATGCCTGAAAATTCCAGGAAAGGCTTAGATGGTAAGTTTCAGTTAGTTTTAGTCCATTTTATATCTTAGCACAGTAGCAACTACCCATTTTCCATTCCTATTCCTGTGGTAGGCAGCTGTGCACATGTTCCAGGAACAGCTTGCAGGAGTGAGCATGGGCCAAAAGGGCAATGTTCTCCAAATGTCAAGGATCTCTTCTCTGACCTCCAATTGCTGCTTCTGATCGCAGAGCTACAGACAAAGAGGCAGAGATCATTGTTTTTGCGCCTACCGCCATTATTGCAAGCCCCTCCCCCTCGAGCTGAGGTGACTTCCAGGAGATTTAAAGAGCTGAAATCTTTTGTTTCCCTCTCCACTTCATTTTTCTCTTTTTCTCCTTTTGGGAGATAGATACCAAAGACTAAAATATTCAAAAGCAGCTACATATGTGGGGGAAATTAGAAAGTGATCTTGCATGTCCAGAGAAAGGTACAGGCTCAGAAAACACCTGAGAAGACCTTAAGTTTACACCTCAGATTCATCCTTAGCACAAATACAGCATACATCAGTCAAAAAACAAAACAAAAAAAGAACAAAACATCAAATAGCAAACTCTGGCAACAGGGAAATTTTTTATTTCCAGAGTTACTCTTTGTTAGATGCAAATGTTCAGTTTTTTTCAACAAAATATCGCAAGGCATGCAACAAAACAGAAAAGTATGGCCTATTTGAAGAAGAAAACAACAACAGAAACTGTTGCTGAAAAAGACCTGATGATGGCTCTACTGGACAAAGACTTTAACACAACTGTTTTAAACATGCTCAAAGAACTAAGATGGGGGAAAAGTCAAGAAAGTGATGTATGAACAAAATGGAAATACCACAAAAAGATAGAAAACCTAAAAAGACACCATGAATAAATTTGGGAGAGAAAATAGCTATAGAATATACACAAAAAGAAATGAGAAAGGAATTTAAATATTTCACTACAAAAAATCAACTAAAAAAAAAAAAAAACAGTGATGCAGACAATGAGGTGCAAAAAGTTATAAGGTATACAGAAGACAAATCATTACTAAGTGTAAATAGATTGAACTATCCAACCAAAGACAGAGATCAACAGAATGAATATAAAAACATGATCCAACTACATGCTGCTTACAAGATACTTATTTTAGCACCAAAGACACAAACAGGTTGAAAGTGAAATAATGGAAAAAGATATTCCATGTAACAGTAATCAAAAGAGAGCAGAAGTAGCTATACTAATATCAGAAAAATACACTTTAAATTTAAAAAACTAGGTTACAAGAGACAAGAACATTATGCTAAATATAATAAGCCAATCATGGCTGGGCACCGTGGCTCACACCTGTAATCCCAGCACTTTGGGAGGCCGAGGTGGGTAGATCACGAGGTCAGGAGATCAAGACCATCCTGGCTAACACAGTGAAACTCTGTCTCTACTAAAAATACAAAAAATTAGCTGGGCGTGGTGACAGGCGCCTGTAGTCCCAGCTACTCAGGAGACCGAGGCAGGAGAAAGGCATGAACCCAGGAGACAGAGCTTACAGCGAGCCAAGAGTGCGCCACTGCACTCCAGCCTGGATAACAGAGCAAGACTCCAGCCCTCCTGTACCCACCCCTATAAAAAAACTCACTCACAAAAGGACAAGTGCTATATAATTCCACTTGTATGAGCTACTAAGCATAGCCAAAACCATAGAGACAGAAAGTAGAATGGTGGTTGCCAGGGGTTGGGGAAGGAAAGAATGAAGAGTTACTGCTTAATGGATAAAGAGTTTCAGATTTTCAAGAGGAAAATGTTCTGAAGATGGAGGTACAACAAAATGAATGTATTTAATACCACTGAACTGAGCTGCGTGCAGAAGCTCATGCCTACAATCCCAATACTTTGGGAGACTGAAACAGGAGGATTGCTTGAGGCCAGGAGTTCAAGACCAGCCTAGGCAACATAGTGTGAAACATATCTACCCAAAAAAATTAGCCAGGCATTGTGGCACATGCCTGTAGTCTTAGCTACTTGGGAGGCTGACATGGGAGGATCACTTGAGCCCAGGAGTTTGAGGTTACTATAACTGTTTATTTATATAGTTTGAGCTATAACTGTGCCACTGCACTCCAGCCTGGGTGACAGAGTGAGACCATGTTCCAAATAAATAAATAAATAAACAAATAAAATACCACTGAGCTGTATGTTTAAAGGTTAAGATGGTAAATTTTATATTATATATATTTTACTACAATTTAACAATTGAAAAAATACATATATCTAATTTTCAAAGTCTGCTTAAAGTTGATATCTAAAACTAAGTTACAAACCTTACAACCTTTAATTTTCCCACACCGACCTTTTTATTATGTCCTCATATGCATTATATCTGCATACATTGAAAACTACAAAGATAATGTTGTAATTTTTCCTTTCATCAGTCATACATATTTTGAAGAACTCAAGAGGGGAAAATAGTCTTTTATATTTGCTTAGATAGTCATCATTTTTGTTGTTCTTCATTCATTCCCAAAGATTCAAGCCTCTGTCTCGCATCATCTCTTTGGCCTAAAGAACTTCTATTAATAATTCTTTTACAGCAGGAGAGCTGATGATGGATTATCTTAGTTTTCTTTTTTTTTTCATCTGAGAATCTTTTTCTTTTTTTTTTTTCTTTCTTTTTTTTATTTTTTGGGAGACAGAGTCTCACTCCATCACCCAGGCTGGAGTGCAGTGGCACAACCTCAGCTCACTGCAACCTCTGCCTTTTGGGTTCAAGCAATTCTCCTGCCTTAGCCTCCCAAGTAGCTGGGACTAGAGGTGCATGCCACCAGACCTGGCTAATTTTTATATTTTTTAGTTGAGATGGGATTTCACCATGTTGCCCAGGCTGGTCTCGAACTCCTGACCTCAAGAGATCCGCCTGCCTCAGCCTCCCAAAGTGCTGGGATTACAAGCGTGAGCCACTGTGCCTGGCCCTGAGAAGCCTTTTCTTTTGCCTTCATTCCTAAGGGGTATTTTTGCTGGATTTAGAATTCTGAGTTGGCAGTTCTTTTCGAAATTTAACTATTTTGAAGATGGCATCCCATTGGCCTCTATGGTTTCTGAAGAGAGATCAACAGTTGTTTGAATTATTGTTCTCTGTACATAATGTGTCATTTTTATCTGCCTGCTTTCAAGAATTTTTTCTTTATATTTGGTTTTCAGCATTTTGATTATGATGTGTCTAAGCATTTTAAAATAGTTTATCTTATTTAGAGTTTGCTGAGCTTCTTAAATCTGTAAATTTGTCTTTCACCAATTTTGGGACATTTAAGGCCATCATTTTTTCAAGTATATATATATATTTTTTGTCTCAGTCATTCTTTTCTCTGTTTC
Source organism: Macaca nemestrina (assembly GCF_043159975.1). Lineage (NCBI taxonomy): Eukaryota > Metazoa > Chordata > Mammalia > Primates > Cercopithecidae > Macaca > Macaca nemestrina. The sequence goes on from NC_092140.1 coordinate 99,338,597, forward strand.
TTAGGCTTCAGTAAAATGTCTGTTAGCCCTTCTGATATTGTCTTACAGAACCCTGGGTCTCTGCTCAGTTATTTTCAGTATTTTCTATCTTTTTCATATTGGAGAAGATTTCCTTGACTCTCTTTCATCATCTCTAGTCCCTTATTGAGCCTACTTCGTGAATTTTTATTTTATATATTGTATTTTTCAATTATAATATTTTTCCTTGCTTCTTTTTTTTATAATTTCTATTTCTATGATGAGAACACCTGTATTTTCATTCATTTCAATTACATTTTTCTTTACCTCATGGGGTATAGTTTTCATAGATGCTTTAACATCTTTGTCTAACAATCGCAACACCTGGTTCATCTTGGGGTTGACATGTTAGTTGTCCTTTCCTTTGAGAATTGCTCACGTTTTCTTGTATATGTCAGGTAATTTGGGGTTGTATCCTGGACATTGTGAATGGGTTATGTGGTGCAGACAGTGAGTCCTAGTATAATGCTATGGAGGATGTTCATGCTGTTGGTTTAGCAGGCAATCAGCTCAGTTAGATTTGGAACCACAAGTTTTGTCTACCTTTTGTGAGTATCACTCAGGGGTAATGTTGAGACTGATGAAGGTTACATACAGGATCAGAGCAGGGAACACTTTTTTTCTTGCTTTCTTTGTGCTATTTTCCCCTCGTTCTCCAGCCCTCAAAAGATATTGGTTCCTGATTCTTCTGACCAGAAAGATGTCATTTGTATGGGAGTTTTAGCTACCTACATGGCTACCCCCTGCCACATTGCTCAATGACTAGGGGCCACCCTTAAGACAAAGCCCTGAAGAGAGAGGAGAGAGAGAGAGAAACTCACCCGTGGGTTGTCCTCTCCAAGTTTTGACTCCCCTCCACAGTCCACCTGCTTTTATTTACATTCCAGAAACAGAGGCCTCAGTATTATTTTTTGTATTTTTTCCATCCAGAGTTTTTTGTTGTGATCAGACAACAGGATGGACTATAGTGGGCTTATGTCACATTAGTGAAATGGGAACCCCACAGAGCACTTTAGAATACAGTGAAGTGCCAAGTAACAACATTTCCGTCAACAATAAACTGCATATGAGATTATAATGAAGTTGAAAAATTCCTATTGCATAGCTATTGTAGTATTTTTGTGCAATGCATTACTCAAAAAGGGAGTGTGACGACTCTCAATAGTGTTTGTAGTGATGCCTGTATAAACAAAGTTATAGGGCCGCCAGTCATATAAAAGTGTACAGTAATGTCCTAGGCCTTCACATTCACTCATCACCCACTCACTGATTCGCCCAGAGCAAATTCCAGTTCTGGCATGTGCCCTATACAAGTGTACCATGTTTTTAATGTTTTATGCTGTATTTGTTAATGCACCTTTTCTATATTTAGGTATGTTCAGATACACAAATACTCACCATTGCATTACAATTGCCTACACTATTCAGTACACCGACATGCTGTATACAGATGTGCAGCCTAGGAACAACAGGCTGTACCATATGGCCTAGGTGTGTAGTAGGTTATGGCATGTAAGTTTGTGTGAGTACATTTCACCATGTTTGCACAATGATAACATCACTTAACAATGCATTTCTCAGAATATATTCCCACTGTTAAGGAATGCAGGACTATATTAAAGGTTTGGAAAGTCTGGTGATGATTACCTCGGCATAACATCATCTTTTCCAGATTTAAATGAAGCTTTGCCACAATGTCTTTTATATAGTAACTATTCAATACGATGAACTCCGCCATGGTATCTTACAGCAAATTAGTATTCAATACAGGTGTGTTGAACTGAATTTTATAAATTCACTGCTTTTGGAACCACATCCTAAAGTAAGTAAAGAGAAAAATATCTCAAGTCAATCAATGGCCAATAAAGGGAACCATTCTCTTTTCCCTGATAGTACTGCCCTTCTCCATAACATGGAAATGTCCTAATAGTCCTTGTTTCAGAGGGGTGAATTGGGGAATAAACTTTTGTACTTTTGTTTGTTTGTTATCCTTTCCACTCCCCATTTTCTTGTTCTCAGGAGAGAATGGTGAGAATCTGACATCCTTTGTTCTGTTTCCGTCATGGTTGACTGTAGTGTGTTAAATGTATCTGCTCATACTGGGCCCCATGGCTTGGTTCTCTGTATTTTAATTACTCAAGTTCCTTGGGGTACGAGCCAGACAAGTCCACCATGTCTGCATGAGTGTATGTGGACCCCACTCTTCAACATGCAGTCCCCCAGGTCTGACTGCAAGGGAAAGGGCAGACAGAAAGGGAATGCCCCATAGCAGCAGGTGCCTATGGCATTCTCCAATATCACCAGAACGGCAATTAAGTGAATATTGTATGTTAATTTCCTCTGGGATCTGTGTCTTGTTCTCAATTAGCTTGAAATCTAGAGGCAATGAGAAGGAGTGGTTAGGCTCACACAGAACCCCCAACAGCCAATGTATTCTTAGTGGAGAAATCTTAGAGGTTGTTAAAAGGACACCAGAATAGAGAGGTATATGACAATCATCAGGAAGATAACAGTGATAGTTGCTATTTACTCATCCCCTAGTGCATGCCAGATACTGCATCTACATCTCAGAAAAATCTATAAGGAAGGCATTATCACCTCCACTTTGGAGGAGTCAGAGGCTCTGAGTGGCTATGTGACTTAGGGAGGCTGAGAGATGGGACCTGAACTGGATCCAGGGACTCAAAATACTGAACTGTGTCTCCATGTTCTCCTGATACCACTTCTATTTAACTTTAGCTGCTCAATGCTGCATACCACTAAACAGAAATAATACAGCTAAATATTAGAAAAGCAGAAAAAATATTTGTTAGCAATTTCTATATATAATAGCAAACCCAAAATAATTAAGTGAAAAAGGTGAAAATTGGTCATCTTTTGTTCTTCATCATGTGAGGCAAAAAGGCAAGAAGCAATAGATATTATTATAAGGCTTCCCTTAGTTTGCCCAGACCGAATCAGAAGTATACACAGCTCATCACACTCCTCGCAAGTTTAACTGATGTCCCCAGAGAATTCTTTACATTCTGTCTCTTTAAGAGAAGTTTGCAGCCATATATATTGATAGATAGATACAAATAATTTTTTTAAAGTCTCATTTACTCTATTTTCTTTATGGGGAAGGAAGAGCATAGCATTTCATCTTGGATATCTATATTCATAGTATAACCTTGCTGTATCTGGTAGCATGCTCAGGAAATCTTTGAATAATAAGAGTTGAGTGAATTACATTGCTGGAATCATATTTCACTTAACAAATCTCTGCAAGAAATAAAAGGATCATTTCCAGAGCACTTTGGCTCATGTTTTAATGAGAGAGTGGGTCTCTGCACAGGTGCCTGGCTCATTATGATTCTGGCAGAATAAGGAAGGATGCCGCTTTATATTCACAAATGTTGGTTTTCCATTTCAGTTTTTATTACCTCCTTATGTTTGTGGCTCCAGAAAGCAGGTCCAGGACCTCTGGGTCTGAAAAAAGGCTGATAATAGGAAAGCGGTAGGAGAGATTCTTGCTCAGAAGAGTGCGGTAGTGGGAGCTGATCGTTCTAGCAAACTCTGTTGTGTTCCCAGGGATTTCACCATCCAATCTCACTAACTCTCCATAATGTGTCATCTGTGCAGATTTTTTTCCAACTCAGATGCTGAAGAATTGGGATGGGGCTCTTATATTACCTTGATAGAGTCACCTCTTCCTTCATAAAGTTGGAAAAAAACAAGAAAATCTGCATAAAAGCTTGTAGGAAGTTCAGGGTTGGATGTAGGTATTTGGACTGTTTGCAGCCACACAACGAGACTGTGAGCTTTTCTGATCTGTGGATTTCAGGGGACAGCTGTAATAATCGTGCTACAAATCATTTAAATCCCTATGTTCCTTATTTTCCCCCTGAAAAAATAAAATTCTAGCCTGGCAGTAGGTTTGAAACACAGGAAGCAGTGATCTGGGTTTTCACTCTAATCAAACTAAAAGAATTCAGAGTTTCTTAGTAAACAGAGTAGAAAAGCAACTCAGCCTTCTCTAAGGGATTTCATTTAGTCACTCACTCATTTATTGATTAATAACTATGTGACCAACACTATGACATGCACTGGGGACTCAGTGAGATGGCCAGGACACTGCCTGAACCTAGTGAGAGAGAGAGGTGAGTAAATAGGTGACTAAGTGGCAATGTGCCAAGTGTTGGCATGGAACGAGGCACACGTGCTGTGGACACACATTTCCAGGAGAATCAAGCAGGTTCTCAAATGGGAGTCTTCTTCTTCTTCCTCTTCCTCTCCCTCCTCCTCCTCCTCTTCTTCTTCTTCTTCCTCCTCCTCTCCTTCTCCTTCTCCTCCTCCTCCTCCTCCTCCTCCTCCTCCTCCTCCTCCTCCTCCTCCTCCTCCTCCTCCTTCTTCTTCTTCTTCTTCTTCTTCTTCTTCTTCTTCTTCTTCTTCTTCTTCTTCTTCTTCTTCTTCTTCCTCTTCCTCTTCCTCTTCCTCTTCCTCTTCCTCTTCCTCTTCCTCTTCTTCTTCTTCCTCTTCCTCTTCCTCTTCCTCTTCCTCTTCTTCTTCTTCTTCTTCTTCTTCTTCTTCTTCTTCTTCTTCTTCTTCTTCTTCTTCTTCTTCTTCTTCTTCTTCTTCTTCTTCTTCTTGTTCTTCTTCTTCTTCTTCCTCTTCTTCTTCTTCTGACAGAGTCTCACTCTATTGCCCAGGCTGGAGTGCAGTGGCACGATCGTAGCTCACCGCAGCCTCAACCCCCCCAGGCTCCAGTGATTCTGTTGCCTCAGCCTCCTGAGTAGCTGGGACTACCAGTGCACCCCACTGCACCCAGTTAATTATAAAACTTTTTTTTTTTAAGAGTTGATGGTCTTGCTATGTTGCCCAAGCTGGTCTCGAACTCCTGGGCTCAAGTAATCCTCCCACCTTGGTTCCTCAAAGGGCTGGGATTACAGGCGTGAGCCTCTGCGCCTGACGAGTGGGGGCCTTAAAGCAGAGATTGTCCAGCTGGAGCCAAAACATCAAGTCTGTCTTCTAGGCTACACTTTCAGATGGTTCTCCACGTGCTAGCCACTTTACTTAAAGGGTCTCTTCTCTTTTCACTAGCCCAGTACCTCCAGCCAGCGCTGGTGATAGGAAACTTCTCTGTCCATTCTTCGCAGGCCAACCTCATCTGTCCTACCCACCCCCATCCCTGCACCGCTATTTTATCGAAGTGATTTGGCTTTGCATCTTTCTCTCTCTCTAAACTGTAAGCTGCTGAGGGCTTTGGGCCCCTAATCACAGGCATACATAATGTTGGCATAATAAGGAACATAATAAATTTTTGCAGAACTGCTCATTGAAATGATATATTAATAATAGTATAATATTAATGTATTATTTATTATTTCATTTAATACATTTTAAACCGTATATTATATAATTAATGTATTCAGATATTATTATATTCATATATTTTTATGATTCTTCTTTTTCTTCAGTGATCTGACTTATCAGAGCCCTTACACACCTTCGGGCATCCACCATACTTGGCTCTCTGAGTAGCACTGAACTCTTCATGATGATCTCCAATTGGATGGGACAGAGCAAAGTAGATTTGCTTGAGCTAGAGCAGGGCAGGAAAGGCCTCCAGCTCTCTCTGGGAACACAGCAAGCAGGGAAACTCTGGGGGCGAGTGAATGGTGCCACAGCAGCAGTAGAACCTACCCTTCTGCCCGGCAGGGACTGGGAGGGAATCTTCCCATCTTCAGAGATCTCCTGATCCCCCGAGGCCTCTGGGTTGGAGGAGGAGCCTGTTTCATGAGGACAGTCCTTCTCAAGACAGGGTGACTGGTTGCTCCCCTTCCCCCCGAGCATGTCACAGCTGGTCACTCTGTTTTTCTTGGCTGAGAAGAGAAATAGCCAACATCTGTCATTTGCATAATGTGTGTGCTTTTGCCACTTAGAATTCTCTGTTTCTATAAACAAAGGCTTTTACAATAAAACTGAAATGCCAGAAAAAGAGACAACCTACTTTAAGGTCACCACTGCCTCCCAGCAAGGACGTTCAAAAATAACCCTCAATCTGCCATGTGCTCACAACTCTCATTGCGCCAGCTCCATGGCAGGCCCAGTGCCACCAGGACAGCTATGTGGAAGGTTCCGGGTGGGGCAGGGGTGTGTGTCATGGAGGAGGTGAGGGAGGCTGTTCTCACAACAATGCTGACATCTGGTCTGTGGGTCCACCCTGCTGATGTCTGCGAAAGGGCATGTGGTTGGCCCCTGTTAGACCAGTTCTGGTGCCAGTTTCCAGCTAAAGTGAAACTGCTCCAGACCTGAGTGGGAAGTGCACTGTGAGAAGGAAAGTTCACCTGGAAGGTCTGGATGCCAGGGTGTGGCACTGGGTAGACATCAAGCACATCCCTCAGGGAGTCCTGGGGGCTATTAATTCTAGAAGCTGCTCCAGCAACACTGCCAGACAGGATCGTAAATTTTTGCAGCTGAATCTTGGGGAGGAACTGTGCCCCACAGATTGCTGGTGATTCTGGGGCAGTGATATGGTTTGGCTCTGTGTCCCCACCCGAATCTCATGTTGAATTGTAATTCCCAATGTTGTGGGCTGGTGGGGGGGGTGGGGCCTGGTGGAAGGTCATGGATGGTGGGGACAGATTTCCTCCTTTGCTGTTCTTGTGATAATGAGTGAGTTATCACAAGATCTGATGATTTAAAGGTGTGTAGCATTTCCCCTTCTGCTCTCTCTCTTTCTCCTGCCGCCATGTGAATACGTGCTTGCTTCCCCTTTGGCTTCCACCATGATTGTAAGTTTTCTGAGACCTCCCAGCCATGCTTCCTGTACAGCCTGTGGAACTGTGAGTCAATGAAACCTGTTTGCTTCATAAATTACCCACTCTCAGGTAGTTCTTTATAGCAGTGTGAGAACAAATTAATACAGGCAGCTATTCTGTCCTTTACTTACAATAATTGTGCCTGTTGCACCAAATGTGGCCCCTCCCAGGGATTGTTGCCCGTAACTAGGGATCACATTCTGAAATAGAAGAATGGAGTTCTGCTGGGGGCTCTCTGCAAGCCAGGAGGCAAGGGCAGACTAGCACAGTACTGAGGGACATTGCCTTGGGACAAATGTCCTGCATGCCTGTGGGCAAAACTCACCCTGTTGGCAGCACTGTCTGATCTACCTGGCAGAGCCTGTGGGCAGCATTAGATATAAATCCATCTCTGCTTCCCAAGATTGTCCTGAAAGGCACCAGGGGTTTATATCTGAAATCTCCCCAAGCAGAGATGTTTAATTCCTGTTCTCCATCCTTTCTGAAGGGCTAGTCCAAGGACCAGAGTGAAGTATCTTTCTTATCTAGCACACCCACAACCCACCCTTTGCCAGTCACAGCAGCATAAACAGAACATGAGTCCCACTCCATTCAGGATCATGCCAAGGTACCTCCGTCTGCCAGGCAAGGAAGAGGATGGATGCAGTGAGGGATGAAGGAGAGGTCTCTCTCCAGCTTTCGCTCCATTATTGTTCTTTTTTTTTTTTTTTTTTTTTTAGACGGCGCTCGCTCTGTCGCCCAGGCTGGAGTGCAGTGGCGCGATCTTGGCTCACTGCAAGCTCTGCTTCTCGGGTTCATGCCATTCTCCTGCCTCAGCCTCCTGAGCAGCTGGGACTACAGGCGCCCGCCACCACGCCCGGCTAGTTTTTTGTATTTTTAGTAGAGATGGGGTTTCACCGTGTTAGCCAGGATGGTCTCCATCTCCTGACCTCGTGATCCGCCAGCCTCGGCCTCCCACAGTGCGGGATTACAGGCGTGAGCCACCGCGCCCGGCCTGCTCCATTGTTCTTTACTGCCTTTGTCATTTCCCAGTTCTGCCTAGACTAGATCGTGGGAGCAATTAAATCCTTAAAAGGTTGAAAGACTTATGATAATTTCCACTTGCTGAGTATGCACGTTGTGACAGGGAGCATACTAGTGCTTTGTGTACAACAGCTCACTCACTCTCACAACAATGGGGCAAACATTTCATCTTCATTTTAGAAATAAGAAAGGTAAGGTTCAGAAAGTTTGGGATCTTACCCCCAGTCTGGGCTTTAACACAAGCCTGTGTAACTTCAAAATCTGTCCTCTTAACTCTGAGGACAGGGACCAGAATGAGGAGCAAAATTGCAAAGCAAGTTGTATTTGTCCTCAGCAGTCTTCCCATAGCCCTGTTGTGTGACGTTTCTCTTGACCCTGGTGGTGATTCCTGATCCAACCCCCTGCAGCACACATGTATCCATGTGCACACACCCTCTACTCCCTCCCTCAACGTGCGCATGCCCACACATACAAATACCTCGGTTTCCTCCAATTTCACTTTAAAATCTCCTCATGAGAATGGATTAGTGAAATTCATTCAACCTCAAGTTTTAGCAGATGGAAGCATTTCAGTAGGTACTGTTCCCCATGATACCTGATTTTAAGCAGTGATCAAAAACTAAACAGTTTTAGAGTTGGAGGTTAAAACATAGAGCATGTGTTTGCTTGGAAGCAATCAATCCACTTTCAGGAGATTTTTTGTAACATTTTTCCATTTGTAAGTACAATTCTACTAAAACCATGTTTGGAGGTGAGGGGATTCAGCACCCTGTGACTGGTGAGATCCCAGAAAACACTTCATATGCTATGGTATGTAACCAGAAGAGAAATGAGAAGGTCGTTTAGAAAAGACTTTCCCAACAATAAAGAAGAACAAGTCAAAACATTCTCCCTCAAGGCATGGTTCCTGTGGCGCAACTCATTGCCAAAGTGGACGCAATTGTTTCTTCCTTGTATCTGTGCTCTTTTCATAGACCTGGTGGCCACCAGAAACAGGCAGAATTGGTGTGCTAGCACCCAGCCTAGCTCTCAAGAGGTCTTGCTCGTCCTCTTTCTCTTTCTTCGACCCTTGCCTAGCTGCAACAACAAGCCCAGGACAACCTGCTGGGTGAAATACTCAGGACATATTTATATCCCAGTGCCCCAGCCAGCAGCCCAGCAATCACCGTCATGCAAGTGAGCTCGTCCTAGACCAACTGGCCTGCCCCATCCCCCCTGCCTGCCAATCAAAGAAGCCTGAGGGAGCCCGGCCAAGGTCAGCAAAGTTTGGCTTAGATCAGCAGAACTGCCCAGCTGACTTGCAGACTCATGAATAAGAATCAATGTCTGTGTTTTTTAAGCCCCTGAGTTTTGGGGTTGCTTGTTATGCAGCAATAGTGAGCTGTTACAGTTATCTACACAGTAAGTGCCCTCTACCCCAAAGGCATTACATAAAGCTCATTTCCTCTAATATCAGCCCTATTGAAAAAAAAAAAAAAAAAAAAAAAAGGATTATCTCAGTATATCAAATCAGGCCAGGCATTAACTAGATTTTTAACTTACCTTTTCACTCTGTAATAAAATAAAACAAAATAATACTTGGATTTTGTAACAGCTAGTGAGTATCATATTTCACATACTTTAGATCTATTTAACCTGCATTTTATACACTAAAAAGAAGAAGAAACTAAAACCAAGAAACAATCTGATGTGTCTGGCAACGCAAATACTCACTAAAAATTGATTTTACTTTAAAAATAACCATTTTACAATGTCAGAGTCAAATTATAAAAAGTGGTTTCTTGAAAATCTTGGTTGCTTTCGAGGAAAGACTGCGCTCCCAATGATTTGGAGAAGGTAATATTCTACGTCTCAACTGGCTTTGGCAAATCAGGGCTTGGGCTTTCACTCTGGTGTCTGTGGCTCTTAGTGTGAGTCTTGGAAACGAATTTTCCTGCAAGGAACCAACAAGATGTGCTGTAAAATGTCACACTTCGTGCCGCTTTTAGCTTCCAATCCCAGTTTTACTGCTGGCTCTACGATGTTATGCACGGAACCACCCTCATTTCCAATTTTAAAACATGGTTCAAACTGTAATGATCCATCACAAAAGATTCAGCACTGTTCAGGGAGCAGTTTCAACTGAGAGTGATTTAGGCGGGCTGCAGGCTGTTAAAGAATTTCCAAGGGAAAAGTCATTGTTGAAAGAAAAACAAGCCACTGGTGGGAAGTGAGCATTCTCCACCTAAACATGTTGCCGTATTTCCTCGGGATTATTTAAATAATAACACATTGAAGATATAAACAAAGCCCCCTCTGTACTTGGTCTTAATTGCTTCCCCACTCTTCCTCCCTAAGACAACTAATCACCATCTAGAATTCCCACCACAAACACAAGGACGGTTGCTTGTGGTGTAAGGATGATTTTTGTCAGAACTCTGCTAAAATCTTGATACATCATGGGTATAGCTATAAAACTACCAAAATTGAAATTAAAATTAAATTAGTATAATATTCTAAGGGAAACAAATTGATTCCTACTCATCACACTGTATTATAAATAAAAATAATACAGTTATTGACTATTTACCCTGTGCTAGACACTGTGCAAAGTACTTTTCACATTTTCACTGAATTTTCACAATGACCCCTTGAGATCAATATTTTTATTTCCGGTCTACACACAATAGGATTGAGCTTGAGTAAGTTGCTCAAGGACTTAGAAGGACTCAAGGACTCAAAGACTCAAGGACTAAAAAGATTTACATACACCCAGGGTCCATCTGACTTTAAAGACTGTGTATTCAATCCCAAGGCATCTCTTCAACATTTTCTAGTTTTTTTTTTTTTTTTTTTTTTTTTGAGACAGGGTCTTGCTTTGTCACCCAGGCTGGGGTGCAGGGGCATAATCACAGCTCACTACCACCTCTACCTCCCAGCCTCAGGTGATCCTCCCGCCTCAGCCTCCCAAGTAGCTGGGACTACAAGCATGCTCCACTATGCCGGCTAATATTTTTATTTTTTGAAGAGATGGGGTTTTGCTGTGTTGGCCAGAGTGGTCCTGAACTCCTGGGCTCAAGCAATCTGCCTGCCTCGGCCTCCCGAAGTGCTGGGATGACAGGTATGAGCCACCAGGCCTGGCCCATTTTCTAGATTTCTAAAATAAAACTCAGTATTAGAGCAATTGGTATGCAGTTTTGAAACATGTTCTTTTCATCTTTTTAAAATTGGAGTAGTAGCCCTTGCTTTTTGGAAATCCTAACTTCTAGGTGTCCTTTCCTTCCTCGTGACTTTAGAGGGGGGTTCTGAGATCCCATCTAGACTCTATCACTAAAACTAAACAAACTAAAAACCTGCTCAATTTTAAAAATTCAGCTTAAATGTCAGCGTGTCTCTGGGAAACCCCTGGGCCCCCACTCCCTGTCTGCCCCGCCTCAGCCCAGCCCTCCCTGGCTCCTGCCCGGCTTCCCAGGCTGACCTCCAGCAGAGCCTTTCCCATGCGTCGCCATCTCCTGGTCTTCCCGAGTCTCTCTCCCAGGACGCTGCAGTCCCCTGAACGGTGGCCACTGCCCTCTGTAACCATCAGCTTGCCCGATGCTACCATAGGCATCCCATAGTTCATGTTTTTAAACCTGATGAATTAATGAACAAATGAATCACAATTGGCTCATCTGAAGCAGAGAGGTAAGTTGAAGAGGAATCATTTTGGGGAAAGGCATTTTAAAAATGGCATTAAAGGCTGGGCACGGTGGCTCATGCCTGTAATCCCAGCACTTTGGGAGGCCGAGGCAGGCAGATCACCTGAGGTCTGGAGTTCAAGACCAGCCCGATCAACGTGGAGAAACCCCATCTCTACTAAAAGTTCAAAATTAGGCAAGTGTGGTGGCACATGCCTGTAATCCCGGCTAATCAGGAGGCTGAGGCAGGAGAATTGCTTGAGCCCGTGAGGCGGAGGTTGTGGTGAACCGAGATCGCACCTTTGCACGCCAGTCTGGGCAACAAGAGCCAAACTCCGTTTCAAAAAATAAAATAAAATAAAATAAAATAAAATAAAATAAAATAAAATAAATGGCATTAAAGGAAATCTATCCTGCATTTCAGGAAGTAGTTTTGAGTAAGTTCAACCTCAGTTTCCTCATCTGCAGAGGTGATGAGAAATTTGTAAAGATCCCATTTAGCTCCACTATTCCGATTCTTAGTAAACAGTATACTAATTGAGTTTAGTGGCCAGAGTAGTTTCAGAACAATTTTGAAACAATAGGGCTGCAGTTAGAGTCTCGCTTGGTAAAGTGTGTGGAGGAGGCCAGAGGCTGGAGGTGTGGCCCCGTCTGGTGCCGGGCATGTCTGTGATCCTGCCTAGCTAGTAAGAGTGGCTCCGTTTCACTCTCAACGTGCCATGACTTGGGCCACAGGCTATGTGATCACCCTAGTTATGAAGCTCTGAAGAGCAGGGTGTGAGGCCCAGGGGCCCTCTAACCACGGGTTCCTTTGCCACCTCTCTGGCATGTCAGCCCTCTCGTGCCCATCTGTGTTCAGAGAGGCATACAAACATCGAGGTCACAGCACATCCTCTTGGGCTGAGCACTGAATCTTCTAACACCCTTGTCGGAAACTCTTGGAGAATGAAGGTTTTTGCATGTACAAAAGTCTGCAGTGTGTCTTGGGGAGAAGCACAGAGCTGGGCCTGTGAGTGATGCAAAGATGAACAGAAAGTCTCTACCCTCAAGGAGGTGCAAGTAGCAGACAGTATAATAGTGAATACTTTGAAAGCATCAAAATAACCAAAATATAAATTAAAAAGTGCCATCCATGAGGTGCAGCGGACAAGCCAGGCATCCTTACAGAGGAGCAGTAAGGTCAGAGAAAATGTACAGGTTCTTTGGGAACTCAGGGCAGCCTGCCTGGAGGAGGCAGCATCATGCAAGCCACACAGGCAGAGTGTGGTGCCCACTTCTACTGTGAGAGGCGGGCAGCAGTCCCTCTGCAGGGGCCAAGGCCAGGCCCCTGATTGTGTCTGGGGGCTACTTTTGCTTCTGCTTGCTCTATGGTTTGGTCCCTTTCCTGCAGCAAAATGCGGGAACACTAGAGACCCTTGGCTGGGAGCCCAGAAACACAGCGCGCTTGCTTGGTTCGCGCTAGGCAATGCTCGCAGGCACCCTTTGTTGAGCACTCACTCTGTGCCGAGTCTTATGTATGCAGCTGGCTCTCAGCTGCCCCTCGTCCTTTAGATCCACAGGCACGAAATTTGATTTTTCTTCTATGGCAACCTGAGCACAGAACTCAACTTCTCTTCGAGGTCCCCCCAGCGAATTCCGTCCACACACAGCAAAGAGAGTAGGAAATATTTACAGAAGATTCAGGGAAGTCAGAGGAAGGAGTGGTCTCAGACTCCCCAAAGACATGTCCAGCCCCCAGAGGCCTTTCTTGGCTGCACCAAGGTGAGGGGGAATGGGGAGCATCTTGGGCTCTCTCACGGCCAGATTTTTGTCCCCAATGGAAGCAATGCCTTGTGTATGATGCTCCTCTCACGGGGAAAAAAATTCAAGTCTAAATTGGATGGAGCTCAGGTCTGGCCTCCTGAGTACATCCTAAGGACACAGAAGGCCCCGCAGTGGTCCAGGGCCCCTGGCCTGAGGGGCCCATGGCAAACGCAGGTTTATCCTGTGACCTTCTCAGAGGGATACGAAGGTGATGCACTAATTTCCCATCCACATTGATAGATCATTATTGAGCATCTAATATGGATCTCGGGAGACCCTCCAAAAGTGTTCCAGAGCTCCCCAGGGCAAATGAGGAGAGTCACATGGATGGATGGAAGTGAGGTTGCTGCACTGAGGCTGTCTGTTGCCAACATCCCCCAATCACATTCTCTAGCCCTAGGGTCAGATGTTGAAGGTGTGTTCTAGCATTGAAGACATTTAGATAGATCAGGGCTGTGGAAAGCCTCCTGCCCTCTCACCCAAGCAATCAATGGTTCAGGCTTGGAAAAGAAAAAGTCCAGGCCAGAAATTGCCAGGGAAAAAGCAGTGTTGGCCACTTGTTTCCCTGCTTTCTGTTTTACATCTTTCCTCCAGGCCTGCCCACACTCACCCCTCCCGGGAAGCCTTGGCCAGGAGCCCTTGATTTCATGGCTCAATCCTGATAATACCTAGGAGGCAATCCCAGACTCCTAGATGTCCCAAGGCTGCCCTCAGTATTATCTTCTTATTGTCAGTGGTAGGAATATTATAGCCTTGATGACCACTATTCATGTTAATGACAGTTGTTATAGCCTTCTTTACCCTGCTGCCTTTTATCTTTGCTTCCCTGCTTCCCAAGGTCTAAAAAGGCTTGGCTTTAAAAATATGACCCTGTGTTTTAGTATTTTCAAGACTTTTGGCTGTATCCCCACCACCATAATAAACCTAAGAGAAAATGCTATAAAAGGCAGAAGAAAAATAACACTATCGCCTTCCTTTGGGATTGTTTGTGGGCCAGTTTGCCCCACAACACGGGCTCCTGGGTTTGACTTCTTCATTCATTGATTCAATTGCAGAAGGAGATGACAGAGTCTACCTCCCAGGGAGAAGGAACGGGACACACGGGCCCTGGTCCAGCCTCCATTCAACCACAAGGCTTACTATTCACCTACCCCTCAGCAAGCTTGTTTATCACCATCTTCCAACTCCTCAACACTGGGCTTGAATGTGACCCTACAGCAGGCCCCCCATCTCCCACCCAATTCCACATCCCAAGAGGCTGGCATGCCCTACCATCTCCCCTCCCCAGCCCCACTGTGTGCTGGTGCATTTGCTTTGATGATGGTAATATTCTGTCACTTGGTGACCCCATGCCTGAGGCTGAGCTCCTGAGAGCATCCCAGCCCCAAATCCCCAAGGTCTAGGCCACGTTGAGGGCGTCCCAATGTCAGTGCTCCGTGATCCCACCTAATAGATCCTCCTCCAATTCTTATCTAGATCTAAACATACCCTCCACCATCTGCCTGCAGGAGAAACAAAACATCTTGAATTCTGCTACTTGCCCAGAATTTTCATCTGCTGACCTCTCTTGGATGGTTGCACGGAGCAAGGTAGAAACTTTTACCTCTTCCCCTTGAAACGTAAGCCAAGGCTGAGCCAAGTCAGCCCCAAAGGTTATTTTCTTCTGAACTCTTCCTGGTCCCGCTTGGTCCCCCAGGGCTGAGAACACCCTCCTGTCAGGCAGAAGCTTTCCAACCCAGGTCTCCCTGACCAAGGTAAGAGGAGACAAGACAAGGAGGACGCTCTGCCTGGTGAGATCAGGCTTTAAGCCTGTTTGCTCCTCTTACCTGCCGACCCCTTGAAATGCCGAGCAGAGCTCCTCTCTGAGGGCGGATGATTGAAGCGGTGGGGTGATGGGGTGGGGAGGGAGCCTGGGCGGGTTCAGCCTCACTCAGTACACATTCTGAGTTTAGCTAAAATAGTCATGAAGTTTTCACAAGGCTCAGAAACAATGCAATGGAAATTGCCCCCAGCCTCATCCTTGGGGTCCCAAGTATCCATGGTGATAAGACAGCTTGAACCCTCCTCCTGCTCTCCAGGGTGGTCTGATAGTGGATGTTCTTAGAACAGGGGTCTGAATATTTTTGACTTTCTGTCTGCATGACCTTGGGGAGATCAGTGAGTGTCTCTGAGCCTCAGTTTCTTCATATGTTGAATGAGGTTGGTGACAGCTGCCTTATCTACCTCCAGGATTGTTATGAAGTTCAAAGGCAATAATATATACAAGAGCACTTTCAAAAATTTGAGGAATAGAGAGAAAAACAACAACAACAATAACAACAACAACACTGGGAAATGAACCAGGTTTTGCTTCCTATTATTCCCCTAAAACCCCCAAAACAAGATTACTAAAGAACGTGTAGCCTGGGCTGGGTGCGGTGGCTCATGCCTGTGATCTCAGCACTTTGGGAGACCAAGGCGGGTGGATCACCTGAGGTCAGGAGTTCAAGACCAGCCTGGCCAACATGGTGAAACCCTGTCTCTATTAAAAATACAAAAATTAGCCAGGCATGGCGGCGCATGCCTGTAATCCGAACTATTTGGGAGACTGAGGCAGGAGAATTGTTTGAACCAGGGAGGCAAAGGTTGCAGTGAGCCAGCCAAGATCGTGCCACTGCACTCCAGCCTGTGTGAGAGAGCAAGCGAGACTCCGTTTCCAAAAAAAAAAAAAAAGAATACATTCTCTGGAAGCAAGGACCAAAGGATAATTAACAAGTCTTTTTTTTTTTTAAATGAGGTGAAATTTATATAAGATGGAATTAACCATTTCAAAGTGTGCGATTCTATGACATTTAGTACAGTCATGATGCTGTGCAACAAACACTTCTATCAAATCCCAAACCATTTCATCACCCCAGAAAGAGAACTCTCTACCTATTAAGCAGTCACTCCCCATTCACCGCCCCCCACAGGCTCTGGCAACCACCATTCCACTTTCTGTCTCTATGAATTTGGCTACTATCTCATAAAAGTATAATCATATAATGTTTGTCTTTTTGTGACTTGTATATTTAACTTAGTATAATGTCCTCAAAGTTCATCTGGGATGTAGCCTGTGCAGGACTTCCCATTTTTTGTGTGTGTTTTGAGACGGAGTCTCACTCTGTCGCCCAGGCTGGAGTGCAGTGGCGCCACCTCGGCTCACTGCAACCTCCGCCTCCCGGGTTCAAGCGATTCTCCTGCCTCAGCCTCCTGAGTAGCTGGGATTATAGGAGCCCACCACCACGCCCAGCTAATTTTTGTATTTTTAGTAGAGATGGGGCTTCACCATGTTGCCCAGGCTGGTCTCGAACTCCTGACTTCAAGTGATACGCCCGCCTCAGCTTCCCAAAGTGCTGGGATTAGAGATGTAAGCCATCTCACCCAGCCAATCAATTCTTTGTTTAATTTTGTTGCATAATTGCCATATTGTTTTTTGTAGTAGCTGCACCATTTTACATTCCTGACCAGCAATGCACAAGGGTTCCAGTTTCTCTACATTCTTGTCAATACTTATTTTTGTTTTGTTTTGTTTTGTTCGGTTTTTGGGATGGTGTCTCGCTCTGTTGCGAGGCTGGAATGCAGTGACGTGATCTCGGCTCACTGCAACCTCTGCCTCCCAGGTTCAAGTGATTCCCCGGCCTCAGTCTCCTGAGTAGCTGGGATCACAGGCACGCATCACCATGCCCAGTTAATTTTTGTATTTTTAGTAGAGATAGGGTTTCACCATGTTGGCCAGGATGGTCTTGATCTCTTGACCTTGTGATCCACCTACCTCGGCCTCCCAAAGTGCTGGGATTACAGGCGTGAACCACTGTGCCCGGCCTTGTTTGTTTTTTTTTTTTTGTTTGTTTGTTTTCATTTTTTGTTTTTAATGATTATAACCATCCTAATGGTTGTGAAGTGGTATCTTGTGTAGTTTTGATTTGCATATCTCTGATGACTAATAATGTTTAGCACCTTCGTATGTGCTCTCTGGCCATTTGCATATCTTCTTTGGCGAAATGTCCATTCAAGTCCTTTGCCCATTTTTAAGTTGGGTTGTTTGCCTTTTTGCTGGTGAGTGTAAGAATTGTTTATATATTCCGGATACTAGATTCTTACAAGATACATGATTTGCAAACGTTTTTCCCATTCTATAATTTGTCTTTCCACTTTCCTGAGACTGTCCTTTGATATACAAATATTTCTAATTTTGATAAAGTCCAATTTATCTATTTTTTATTTTGTTTCTCAAGCTTTTAGTGTCCTATTTGAGAATCTATTCTCAAATCCAAAGTCCTGAAGATTTACCCCTATGTCTTCTCTTAAGAGTTTCATAGGCTTAGTTCTTACACTGAAGTCACTGATCCATTTTGAGTTAACTTTTGTTTATGATGTGACATAGAGGTCCAACTTCATTCTTTTGCATGTGGATATGGGGCCTTTGTTTTTAAAAGTTTAGCTTTATAATACCCAGGGCTGGGTTACCCCAGAGGAGGGAGGCTCTGTGTGTTGGCAGGGAGGTGCACCGGTCCATGGGGCAGTAGGATTTCCCAGGCTGGGGAGGATGAAGAGCAGCAGGGCCTGCACCCACTTGTAGGAACTGCCTTGGGTGGTGGGACCGTGATGCAGTGTAATCATATGTTTGTCTTTTTGTGACTTGCATATTTAACTTAGCATAATGTTAAAGCATATGCAGTGTAATGCTGTGGGGAGTGACTGGCACAAAGGCTGAACAACTCTTGACCCCACAAGGATCCTGAGGCCATGAGCTACGGGAATGGAACAGGGGCAGGGACTTCCCTGAAGGACAGTGGAACTCCCAGAGCCTCTTGTTCAAGGGATAGGTCACTCTCAAAGTGGAGAGGTGATCGACCACCACCCCACTGGTGGTGGGGCCAGGTCAGGTATGAAATGACTGAGAAGAATGAAGGAGTGTAATATTCCCTGCACCTCGTTTGTCTCAGAACAAATTTATGGCCATGATATTACTTACTAAACACAAGACATGATTACCAGAAAGTCATCAGCCTTCTCAATTGAGACTCTGTGCTTTCATTCATGCCTTTAACTTTTTAAAAAGATTGACTTGCTTATTTCTGAATTATTAAGACACAGGCCTGTGCTCTTGTATGTGGCTGTAACAGTGAGCCTTGGGGAAACAGACCAATAAAATAAAAAGATCTCAAAGTCACTGGACTACTCTAGGAATGTGCAAGATGTTCTCTGAAGGAGGTGATAAGATATGGCTGTGTCCCCACCCAAATCTCATCTTGAATTGTAGCTCCCCCAAATCTCATCTTGAATTGTAGCTCCCGCAATTCCCATGTGTCATGGGAGGAACCCAAGAGGGAGGTAATTGAATCATAAAGGCAGGTCTTATGCTGAAAAAGTCTCATGACATCTGATGGTCTTATAAAGAGGAGTTCCCCTGCGCAAGTTTTCTCTTCCCTGCTGCCACATAAGACATGCCTTTACTCCTCCTTCGCCTTCTGCCATGATTGTGAGGCTCCCCAGCTACGTGGAACTGTGAGTCCATTAAACCTCTTTTCTTTATTAATAAATTTTATTTATTTATTTATTTGAGGTGGAGTCTTGCTCTGTCGCCCAGACTGGAGTGCAGTGGTGTGATCTCGGCTCACTGCAATCTACAACCTCCGTCTCCTGGGTTCAAGCAATTCTCTTGCCTCAGTATCCCGAGTAGCTGGAACCACAGCGTATGCCACCATGCCTGGCTAATTTTTTTTTAAGTAGAGATGGGGTTTCACCATGTTGGTCAGGCTGGTCTCAAACTCCCGACCTCAGGTGATCCGACCACCTCGGCAATCAAAGTGCTGGGATTACAGGCGTGAGCCAACGCACCCAGCCACGTTAAAACTCTTTTCTTTATAAATTACCCAGGTTGGGTATGTTGTTATCAGCAGCGTGAAAACGGACTAATACAGGAGGAATCTAAAAATTTTGCCCAGACAGGCACAAACAACATGCAGGGTCGAGGTCAAAGTCCCAGCTGGCCGAGGAGGTCAAATAGGCAACCGTAGTGGAATAGCCTGCAGATGTGTGAACTCCTGAGAAGAGGCCATAGCCACGGTTACTGAAGCGCAGAGCTAGAATTGAGTCTTTGGAACCTGAATACATGATGGATTTCTCAAAACAGAAATTGAATCAAGCAATGGGAAACATAGATAGTAAATCAACTCCATATTCCTGATTATTTTTAAACCAAGTTAATTTTAAATGCTCTATTTCTATAGGAATCAGTGAGACTTCCACTCATCCACAGCTCCAGCTTCTTATTTTTTTCTAATTCTGGGCCCTCTCGCAAGCCTGTGTTTTTTCTTTTTTAACACCACCAACTGAATCTGGGGAAACCACATTTACATCCCAGATGCCTCAGGCAGCCAGCTCTCCAACTCCAGCACAAGCTGATTTCTCTGAGGATGAGGACATTCACCATGACTTAAAGAAAAGCCCTGTGCTTCAGTAATGCAGCGTCCCTTCTCTGAATTTCCGTTCATTGGAATACTGCCTCTCCCTAACAAGACTCCCAGGACTCCCAAGACTATCCCACACAAACCCACAGGGGCTGGTTACTTACGAAAGGGAGGAAGAGAAGAAGGCAGAGGGAGGGACACCGTGATTAGGAGCAGCCAGGGAGAGGACTCTCAAGAAGGCCACAGGTAGGCAGGGAGCAGAGGACCATGGGGCTATTCCTTCTTTCAACCAATTCTCTCTGAGACACGTGCCTCTCCATGATAAGCGATAGTGTTTCCTTGCAGGCCGCCTTGAGTGTTTCTTTGAATCACATCTGCCTTCTCCACAGGGTCAGGGTCCCTACCTCACTCCTAGTTCTTCTTGATACCTGCCACAATGCTGATACTCAATATATATTTGTTTAAAGAATAGATAACCTATCTCAGCCCTTTGGGAGGCTGAGGCAGGAGGATTGCTTGAGCTCAGGAGTTCGAGACCAACCTGAGCAACATAAAGAGACCCCTCTGTCTCTACAAAATATTAAAAAAATAGCCAGGTGTGGTGGCTGTGTGCACCTGTGGTCCCAGCTACCTGGGAGGCCAAGGTGGGAGGATCGCTTGAGCCTGGGAGGTCAAGGCTGTGGTGAGCCACAATCATGCTACTGTACTCCAGCCTGGGTGACAGTGAGAATTTGTCTAAAACAAAACAAACAAACAAACAAAATCCTCCTGCACAGGGGAGTGCAAACTCGTTGACGATTTTCAATTAAAATTTAAAAGCATTATGAAAGCCTATTTTCTTGCTGTGGCTGTGCTAGAAACATTGAGATTATGTATGAGGCCTTGTTCTTACCAGAATATGCTATTGGCCTACCGACTCTGCCTCTGCCTGTCTTGAATTGAAATTTTCCAGGAGAAAGGCTCTGATCCAGTGAGTGGTGGCCCTGGGGCCTGGTGGCAGAGTTCCTGGTTCCGAGGATGGGAATCTATGCCCACCGTTCCCAGCAGGGCCGGTTTGCTGATGAGAACTCAGAAAGCCCGGGTCTCCCCCGAACACGCATGGGCCCTAACCGAGCAGAATCAAAGGCCCACGTACATTCTCATTGTTCTGATTAGTAACTAAATCCTCAGACAGTAACAAATACGGAGTTTCAGGGCTCTTATTTGACCTGTTCAACTTGCTGATTTTATTAGGATAGTTTTCTTGCTGATTAGTCATTAAATCTCCATTAAAAAATTGGTTACATCCTGTCTGTAAATTTTAAGTGGGTTATGCTCACCAGACTGTGCTGAATTTCACCCTCTCAAGTGTTTAAAAATTTAAGCAGACTGTCCCCTCGAAGATTTTCTATTTGCCTTTTTTCACCTTTTTCTCTTTTCTGAGCTCCATTTTTCACATCCTATCCTGTCACAACCTGAACTGCACTCAAAGGATTGAAAACACAGAGAATTGTATTTAAAGTGTACAAAACTTGAAAATATTTTCATCGGAAATGCAAATTAAAATGAGTGTGTGTTTTCAAAAGTTATTTTTGGCTTAAAATATACAAAATCATCTACGAAAATTTAAAAACAATGAATTGTCCGAAGTATAACTCAAATTTATTTAAATAAAGCTGCAATGTTTATTTACATTTTTTGAAAAAGTGATTATATCTTATTAAATATTTTTCATTTGTTTGAGACAGAGTCTCGCTCTGTCTTGCCCAGGCTAGAGTGCAATGGAGTGATCTCGGCTCACCCCAGCCTCTGCTTCCCGAGTTCAAGCGATTCTCCTGCCTTAGCCTCCCGAGTAGCTGGGACTACAGGCGTGCGCCATCACACCCGGCTAATTTTTGTAATTTTGAGACTGTTGCACTATGTTGGCCAGGCTGGTCTCGAACTCCTGACCTCAGGTGATCTATCTGCCCTGGCCTCCCAAAGTGCTGGGATTACAGGCTTGAGTCACCACACCCGGCCTTATGAAATATTTTTATAAAATTAAAACTATTTTACAGTTCTGGCATTTGGCATCCATCTAGTTGCCAAGGGTCTAGTGTCATTGTTATTATCTTGTACTTGTTAAGTTTCAACCTACACATTTATTTACCAGTTTGCGAGTACTAAGAGAGTCTGAGCCCAGCCTGTACCATGAGCTGCTGCTAGCCAGCACATGCCCTAGAACCAGGGATCGGAGATGAGAGGGAGGAAAGGGAAAATGAGATTAGCTATGCAAGAATCCATTGCATTTATGCCAAGAGGGAGGATTCGTCAAGTTAAATAATTAGTCTTACCTCAAAGCTTCCACAGCTCATATCCTGCCTGTATCTGAAGGGGTGACCTTCTGTGATATCACAGATGTTTGTATCGGTGAGACACAGCAGCTTTTTATCTGTGGCCATAAGGCAAGAGAGTGGAGAAGTGTCTCCCTGGGCCCCAAATGGTGTTAGTCTCGAGAGCAGATGTTTAGGGTTAGGGCAAGCTCAGCCAGCACAGAACGCTGGGTTTAGAGGGGCAGAGATGCTGTGTTACTTACTGAGTTTATATAGCGTCTGTTTGTGACTTGCAGGACCCACTGCAGCACAGCCCCTCTTGCCCGGGCCTAAGAGAATGATTGCACTGGTGTGTCCTGTAGAAATGCAGATAAACATGATTCTTGCTCTGAAGAGTTAGACTGTGGGAGGTTTCCAAGTCTGGAAAATCACATCTGCCACACTCGCAGGACTATAAACCTGAGCTGTTTGCATCTATGTTGGTAGCGGGCAAGTTCTGCTCAGGCCCTACCCAGCCGACCTCGGCACAGTGATATCTATCAGGGCCAGGCAGAAGGGCTCTCAGAAAGCCCACCATCCTGGAGTCAGATGTTCCACAGACCTCAGAGAGGACTGCCTACACGCACCTAGGTGGGAAGCAGCAGTCCTGCGAGGCATGGGATGTTTTCTGAAGGGACTCAAGAAACACTTTAGATCTTAGGGAAGGTGGTGGATAAAGGAAATTACATTAACTGTTTGACTTGAGTGTCTGGTGGCCAAGCAGGCTCATTTCATTAAAGCCATCCTTCAGTGGGTGCCTTGTTTATTGATTTGCTTAGCTCTTTGTAGTTTTCCTCCTCCCGTCTCTCCAGACACTGCTGGACTCTGGGGGAGAGGCCAGAGTGCAGGCATGAGCTGTCCATCCCGGCGTCCTCTACCTGCCTATGGAGCCTTCTAGGGAAGTGCCTGGGCTTTGCAACCTTGATACTCACAGCCCTTCAGACATGGTGATGCAGCATAATAAATGGTGCAGAATACGCAGCTGATAGCATGAAAACTTTCCCTCTGTGTCAGAAAACACTGTGGATCTTGGCAAATCTCTTCTATCCCGTTGCTGACTCCTGCAGTTAATAACGGCAGTTGCAAGACTCCCTTGCGTAGATTGATCTCAGGTCCTCACTAAAACCTTGCGAGGGAGGTACTTTTATTCTCTGTTTAGAGAGAAGAAATGGAGGCTCAGGGAAGATGAGCTCCTTGCCCTGGTGACAGCTGCCAAGTGGTAGAACTGGGATTGGAGTCGGTCCATGTGACTGCAAAGCCATTTTCTTCACACACGACCCTTTCACTCCTGCCCCACCCTTTCCAGTTTTGTCTGGTGCCAGTTAAACCACACCCTGCCTTCAGACATCGGGCCTCCATGGGAAGCTCCAGCACAGCAGACACTGTGTACAAGGGCCCCAGGTCCTGCTGGGCACCCCCACTCCGCAGCACCTCCGTGCATCCTGACCACAGACACCCACTCCTCCGGTCTTGCGTTTGCCTCATCTTAGGTTAGCCAGGCTCTACGGATTTGGGAGACAGAGCTTGCCCTATCCTGACTGTTCTGCGGCTGGGGCACCCGCCCTGTCCTGGACTCGGTGGTGTGAGGCCCCGACCTTCCTTCCAGCTCCCCACCTTCTCCCTGCACCAGCTACTGGAAGGGAGCCCCTTCTGCTGCCTGTCAGAGCTCCCAAGATAAGACATACTTGCTTCTCCTTCCTTCACTTCCCAGCTCTGCTCCCCAAATTTCTTATGCAAAGCTGCTCTTCCACAAGCCATATTTTGAATGAAAAGCCAAAGTCGGAACAGGATACCCAACATTTACATGATCTGGGCCAATTCCCCTGGGTAGCCACAGCTTCTTAGGGTCCTAGAGTAACAAACCAGAGGCAGAAACTTTCTTGCTCAAATACATTTTACAGTTTCCATCCTAAACACCCCACGTACCCACTGTCTTAGTCCATTTGGGCTGCCCTGCAGTATAAATATGTCCCCAAAGTTTATGTGTTGGAAACTTAATCCCTTGTCAGCAACAGTGTTGAGAGGTGGGACTTCTAAGAGGTGATGAGGTCATGTGGGCTTTGCCCTCCTGAGTAAATTAACAACACTATCTATTAAGATAGCTTGGATGGTAAGAAGTAAGTTTGTTAGGAAAGCAAGTTCGGTTCCCTCTCTCATGCATTCTCTCTCTCTTTCTCTCTCTCTCTCTCTCTCTGTCTCATGCTGTCTTGCCCTTCTGCTTTCCACTGTGGGATAGCACAGCAAGAAGCCCCTCACCAGATGCGGCCTCTCAACCTTGGACTCCCCAGCCTCTAGAATTGTAAGAAAGCAATCTCGGTTCTTTATAAATCATGCAGTCTCAGACATTCTGTTATAGTAGCATGAAATGGACTAAGACAGGCTGCTATAACAAGATCTACATAATAGGTGGTTCGTAAACAATAGAAATGTATTTCTCACAGTTCTGGAGGCTGGAAAGTTCAAGACTAAGGTACCAGTAGATCAAATGTCTGGTGAGGGCTCGATTCCTGGTTTGCAGACGGCACCTTCTTTTTGTGTCCTCATATGGTGAAGAGATCGTCTCTCTTGTGTTTCTTCTTACAGGGTCACTAATTCCATCATAAGAGCTCCATCGTCCTGACCTCATTACCTCCAAAGGCCCCACCTCCTAATGCCATCACGGAGATTAAGGCTTCAATATATGAATCTGGAGCGGGGGGGACACATACCTTCAGTCCACAGGACCCACACACCACACATGTGTTTCCAAGCTAAGGGAGCTGTAATCAGCCAGCCGCAAGCAAAGGTATTGCAGTTTCCTGAAGTAGGTCCCAAACAAAGCAGACCCACACAAATATATGGCTGAATTCCCTAAAGGAGAGAACTTGGAGCTTGGGTGGAGAATGAAGCAGGTGACAGATGCAAAATTCTTCAGTTGTGGCTCCTCCTTTTTCTGTTTGAATATTAGGTTTTCTTTTGATTGAACAAGGCCTGGGCAGCATCAGGCTCCTGCAACCTTAACTTGTTAGCACTCTGAGCTAACACACTAGCCCCTAAATACAGACAAAAGCAGATGGTGTTGCAAGCGCTTAGTACACAGACGGAGCCTCTGCGTGCTGTCTCGCTCCTGCATTGTCCGAGCACACTGGGGCTCAGCCGACAGGAGGCTATTTACGGATTCACAAGTTAAGAAGTATGTGTCTGTTGGAACAGGAAGAGTCCCAACTCCCTATTGACACCTTCCAAATGGCAACAGAGTAACCCTCAAATTGCAAGCTGTCTCTAGGCTCAGCATCCAATTTCCAGGACTCATTGACAGACAGAGGACCCTGTCACATTTATCCCAATTGAAATGTTCCTGCCTCAGTGAGGGATGCCTCTTGGTCCAGACGGAAGGCCCTTGCTCAGACCTCAGCATATTTGGCAGTGGACAAATTCATCTGCAGACTGAAAGCTGAGTTGTGTTCAAGTTCAGGACAAATCTCAAGGCCGATTTATAAAGCTTAAATTAACGTTTAAAAGCTACAGACAAAACACTGAGTCCAAATAAACTAAGTTTAAAAAGTCTTAATCTTTTCAACTCAGTGATATATATATATATGTATATGTATATATGTGTATATATATGTGTGCATATATATATATATATATATATAGAAAGAGAGAGAGAGAGGAGAGAGAGAGAGAGAGACAGAATCTCACTCTGCTGCCCAGGCTGGAGTGCAGTGGTACCATCATGGTTCATTGCAACCTCCACCTCCCAGGCTCAGGTGATCCTCCTGCCTGAGGCTCTTGAGTAGCTGGGACCACAGATGTGTGCCACTATGCCCAGCTAATTTTTGTATTTTTTGTAGAAATGGGTTTTCACCATGTTGCCCAGGCTGGTCTTGAACTCCTGGGCTCAAGCAATTTACCAGCCTCGGCCTCCCAAAGTGCTGGAATTACAGGCACGAGCTACTGCACCCAGCTGACAATATATTTTAAAAATCATTTCTATGTCTTCTCTATTCAATCGGCAGGCCAGCAATGTAGAGGCATTAACATCAACAGACGAATCCAGCCCCTGTACTAGTGTAGGACGGGTGCACTGGATATCCTGTCTTTAAGCCTAGGAGGATGCATCTCTAAGCATCTTTCTTGCTGCAGAAAGGGAAGAGGCTGGGTGAAATGCAGGGGAGGCAGGGAGATGAAGTAGGTGGCCCTTAAAGGAGCCCAGATGTCCTGATCTCAGACAATGGTGGTGGGGTTGAGAGAAGTGGTTGGATTCAAAGGTATCTGGGAAGTAGACACATCTGCCCATCACAGCCTCCCTGGTTTCTCAGCCTTGCCCTGATTGTGGTTCTGATATTCCCTGGCACTGAGCTGCTCACCTGGAGGGTTCTTATGCCTCTGGTTCTCTGAGTTTGCCCCCTGTTTGGCAGTTTCTTGCCCTGAGCCCCCAGCCCTGCCTCCCCAATCTGCAAAGTCACAACAGGAACAGATGCATTTGTTTGTGCAAGTCCAAGACACCTTTTTAAAAAGTGCTTGCTTTGCTCCAGGATTGGGATAGGCTCTCGAATGTGTTTTCTTGTCGAATCCTCTCAATAATTATAGAAAATCTTTATTATTCCCATTTTACCAACTAGAAACAGGAGGCTCAACTTCCTGAATAAGGTCACACGTTACAGAGTGACATTAGACAGGAGACAGATGTGTCTAACTTGGAAAGCCATGCTTTTCCCAACACATGGCCAGGTATTAAATTTAACTCTATTATTAAGAGACTATATTATATCATTGCCTGCCAGTGAATGATTATAAATTTGGGTAATGTTGAGTAGAGAGGCAATGTCTTAATTCTCAAGCAAGACTTAAACCTTGCTACAACCTGGCATCAGCAAACCTAATAATGAAGACATTTCTTTAAATGTAAAACAACATGCTGAGAGAGATACTAGGATCCGTCTCTATGTCACCCCCTCCCCTAGCCCCCACTGTTTTTTTTCTTCCCTATTAGCTCATTACTGCTTATTTTGAAACCAACAGAAAGCTGACACGGCACCAATTTTGTTCTGCAATTTTAACATGTGGTTGATTGTTTCACTGCATTTTAACTTTCTGTCTAGCTCAAGAAAAACGTGGTTAAAAAAATACTGGAACTGTTTTTGGACACTATAAAATGTTGCCGTTTAAACATAACACTGTGAGCTCCTTGGGGGCAGTAATGGATGTTTCTATTCACCATTGTATACCCAGCTTGTGGCACACGGCTCGGGCTCCAGCCCGCGTGTCAGATGACACTGAACTGAAGGAATTCTTCACGATCACCCAGCACAGCCCAGGCCTACAGCAAGCCTGCATTTGATCCTTCACTGCCTTTAAAAACTCTCACTGTGCCCTGCAGCCACCATCATGGAGAAGCAGCCCCAAGACCTACCTGAAGAGTTAGTTCACCTTTCTCCTGAACCGTGTATCCCGACCCATGTCGCTCACTGACCTGCGATTTGCTGTTGGGTCGCCCACCTTTTGACTGATCCCCAATTAGCCTCCCAAGAAATGGACTTTGTTAAGGTTTGAACTGTGCCCCCCTGCAGCTTCATATGATGAAGTCCTAACCCCAGTGCCTCAGCATGGGACCTTATTTGAAAGTAGGGTCATTAGATGTGATTAGTCAAGATGACGTCACACTAGAGTAGGGTGGTCCCCAATCCAGAATGACTGTGTCCTTGTAAAAAGAGCACCAGGTGAAGAACAGACACACAGAGAGAATGGTGCATGAAGACTGGGGTTCTGCTGCCACAAACCAAGGAATTCCTGAAAGCCAAGAGAAAAGCCTGGAACAGGTCCTTCGCCGGTGCCTTCAGAGGTTGCCTAACCCTGCGGACACCTTGATCGTGGTCTTGGTGCCACAACAGTGAGACAGGACATTTCTGCTGTTTTAGCTGTTCCATTTGTGGTATTTTGTCACAGCAGCCCCAGTCAACTAGCACAGCCTGCTGACCGGGCCTTGCACTTTGCTCCCATCTTGCTGGCCACCCTGGCTTTTCTCCCAGCCCCTCTGCCTCTGGCTGCTCTGAGCGATCGGCTCACCTGGCCAGGCTGCCACACCTGGGTGGTGTCCTGTCCCAGCAGCACTGACATATAAACATAACAGAGCTGTTGTCCAGTTGCCACTTCTGTGTTTGATACCCAAGTGACCATTCCCCTCAGAAGTTACCTAGAGTGAGCAGGGGGGTGGGGTGTGGCTCCTCAGGGGGCACCTAGGGTCCCCCTCTCCTGTGCTCTACCACTTGGAGCCCACTGACTTTAACAATGGGGATCCCAGGGGCTGAAGAACTCAGAGAAAAATGATCAGACCTCAGTAGAAGCCTACAGCTTGTGGCTGTGTTTATGGATCCATCTGGCATCCACACCTTCCCTTCCTTTTCTGACCCAGAGTAGACTATACAGCCCTGGACAGGCAGGAGCTGAGAGGAGATGCAGGAAGCCTCTTTCTGCTGGGACACTCTGCTGCCCGACAGGTTCACCAGGATTGATGTGCTCTTCCCCAGGCCCGTGATGACGAATTCTGCAGCCAAGAAATGTAGACATGCTGCAAACATTCAGAAAATGGAGTGTCTCGTTCTCTTCCAGCTCTGTGTTGCTGTTATTGTTGTTTAATCAATTACCACAGTTGTAAATCTGTGCCCCTGCAGCCCTGCAGTGCCCTCTCTGAGAAAGCCTCAAGACCTTGCTCCCAGTGGGAGTGCAAGACACCAACCACGTGCTCATGAATTCTTGATGAAAGACCAAAGGTCATGACCTAGTGGTCATCTCCTTAGGAGGCTAGGAAAGAGGAGTAGCTGGTAAAGATGTACCTGTCTTGTTAGCAGATTGTTTTTTGGGAGGCCGAGGCGGGCGGATCACGAGGTCAGGAGATCGAGATCACAGTGAAACCCCGTCTCTACTAAAAATACAAAAAATTAGCCGGGCGCGGTGGTGGGCGCCTGTAGTCCCAGCTACTCGGGAGGCTGAGCCAGGAGAATGGCCTGAACCCGGGAGGTGGAGCTTGCAGTGAGCCAAGATCGCGCCACTGCACTCCAGCCTGGGCGACAGAACTAGACTCCGTCTCAAAAAAAAAAAAAAAAAAGAAAGTGAAGAATTATTAGTTAGATAAGAAAGCACCAGAGCCAGACTCAATGCTGATTTTCATTCTGTGAGTGCTCCCGACACCCCCATCTGCAGGATTCCACTTGGATGGTGCTGAAGGTACCCCGTGTGCCCTGCCCAGCAAGTGGACAGAGGAAAGCATGCACCTGACCCTTCACTAGGACACCTCCACATCATCTCCAGGAAGAGAACACAAAACTCCAGGAAGCAGCCAAAGCGACTTGGAGAATACAAGGATAAGAATGTAAGTAAAGATTGAAATTCACCTGAGAGGTGTGCAGCTGTGCTGAAATCAGTTACAGCGAATGAAAGCACAAGCAGGTGGGTGCCCGTGGGCCTGACCACCAACCACCCAGCATATGCCCAGAGTTCTTGGACACAAAGGGTCTCTGCCCTCAGGAAACTTCAAATGCAGCTGAGAAGATGGGCGTGTACACAGAGAGTAACTGGAGGGCAGGAGAAGACCAAGGGAAAGCGAGAATCCAGCTGGATCTTCTGTTTGGGTTGGAATTTTAGGAGGCAGTGGGACAGGGAGAAAGGAAACTCCCACAGGAGCAGGGCCTGCCTCACGAGCCCCAGGAGCAGAGAGAAGCAGCCAGCAGGGTGCCTGGGTGTGGAGGTGAAAAGACGTGCACTTTGGCATCGACTAGACTCGCATGACCCTGGGCAGGTGACTTCACCTCACTATGCCCCGCAGTTTTCTGCCGTAAAAAGCAGGATAGTATCTACCTTTGGAAGCCTGATCTAATAACTAAAACAAAATCATATATGAACAGGGCCTAGAACATAATAGGCCCTCAATCAAGAATAGCTATTTGTTTTTAGTAGAGACAGCATTTCACCATGATGGCCAGGATAGTCTCGAACTCCTGACCTCAAGTGATCCACCTGCCTCAGCCTCCCAAAGTGCTGGGATAACATGCATGAGCCACCGCATCTGGCATACTAAAAATACAAAAATTAGCCAGGTGTGGTGGCGTGCGCCTGTAATCCCAGCTACTAGGGAGGCTGAGACACAAGGATCGCTTGAACCTGGGAGGTGGAGGTTGCAGTGAGTCGAGATCGTGCCATTGCACTCTAGCCTAGGCGACAAGAGCAAAACTCTGCTTCAAAAAAAAAAAAAAAAAAAAAAAAAAGAATAGCTATTTATAAGAGAAGCTTAAACTCTGCTTATCTGACAAAGACAATATGGGGGTGGTCTGTGTCTAAATGCCCTGCCCCATCCCCCTGAACTTGCACACCACCTGTGCTTTCTAGAAGTGTGACTTCAAGGAAATTCACCAGACAGAGGCCCGAACATCCCCACAAGGATTAGATCACAGATGACACAGAGCAGGGCTTTCTGGGGCCCAATGCCTGCATCACACACTACAGAATAAACGTTATTGCAGAGAGGGAGAGTGATGAATGGTCAAATCTCCTACCTGATTATTATGTAAAGTGAAATTTAGAGAGGAAAGAGTTTGTAATCAGACGAAGCAGAGAAACTGACAAAGAAAACTGATTATGTCGCGAAATGTTTAACCTTACTGACACAGGTCTGGTTCTCTGCAGAAGGCTATAAATCAATAGGGACGTGTCTCGGCTGAGCCGGTGTTGGCAACCTGGATTTGCCCAAACAGAGGCAGAACTGGCTCTTGTGCAAGAAGAAACCTGCTCTTACTGGAGGAGACAGAAGAATACAGTTCTTTTCCTTAACAGAATGCCAAAGCCCTGCACATGTTCTATAAGAAAGAAAATCCACAACTTCAAGTACCTTCTTAATTCTACTTTAAAAAATAGATCCTTTATTTGTGAATATAATACAATAAGCAAAAATTCTACAGTTTCTTTGGAAATAAAAACCATTTATTAGCCATGACTCTTCCTGACCTGAAATTGGTGATAGCTCTTTGTTGGAAAGTGACATTTCTTAAGATGCTGAGTGTGAAAGCATAACAGATGGTAAACAGGTTTCCTTCCAGTCCCAAGGCATGACTATTATAAAAGGAATTGTGGAGTTTAATATTGTATTTAAAGCCAATTTCGAAAACTGACTAAGTAGGTTCTGTTTCTTCCATTATTAGTTAGGCTTTCTTCCTCTCAAAAATATACTTTTTTGTGGGCTTATTTCTAATTTTGGCATTTGTCAAACTTGCAAATATAGATAAGAAAATAGATAGTAGCATTTCTAGATGAAGAAATACAATACCGTCAGAAATAAAATCTAAACTGGACCAGGTGTGGTGGCTCACACCTTAATCCCAGTACTTTGGGAGGCTGAGGCAGGAGGATCACTTGAGGTCAGGAGTTCAAAACCAGCTTGGGCAACACAGCAAGACTCCCACCTCTACAAAAATTTTAAAATAATAATTAGCTAGGCATTGTGATGTGAACCTGTAATCCCAGCTACTCAGGAGGCTGAGGCGGCAGGAGTGCTTGAGCCCAGGAGTTCAAGGCTGTAGTGAGCCATGATCATACTACTACAATCTAGCCTGGACAACAGAGTGAGACTCTGTCTCTAATAAATAAGTACATGAATAAAATAAACAAAAACAAAAAACTGACAGTTGCTATATACAACGAGCACCATGGGCCATTAGCAGGTCTCAGGAATGGGGTCCATTTGGCCCCATCACCAAACTTTGGGCCTGTGGATGAGTCACTCAGCTTCATAGGTAAAGCCTCACCTGTAAATGGAGATTAAAACGTTAACACTTACCTAGTATAACATGTGATCTACA
Organism: Macaca nemestrina; assembly: GCF_043159975.1. Taxonomy (NCBI): domain Eukaryota; kingdom Metazoa; phylum Chordata; class Mammalia; order Primates; family Cercopithecidae; genus Macaca; species Macaca nemestrina. Next base: position 99,370,491 of record NC_092140.1, read on the forward strand.
ACGTATTATAAACTCCCTACATTTGCGTTTGTGGTTAGATGTTGTCTAAGAAGACAACTTACCAAGGACTCACTGACCACGGGGCAAGGTTGGTTTCAGCTTCAGGTCAGAAACTGGGTTTTGTGCAGTCTCTTAGGGCCACCTCCCACCAACCACACTGAGAAGAAACTGGAAGGGAGATCCTTAAAGAAATCGCCTCCATGGGGCCCAAGAACCCGACACCTCCATTTTATTTTTCTTCTCGTAGTGTGTCACTCAGTCAGGATTTAGTTGCAGAAGACAGATACCACCCTGGCTATTTCCAGCATATAAGGATTTAATACAAGGATTTATATTCTTACAAAACCTTTGGAAGGTCAGAGAGTCACCACAATACCTCACCATGGGCTCATAGTTTCTGCTCTTAGAAGACCAACAGAAAGGACTCAGAATGTCTCTCTTTCTTTGGTACCTGCTCATGCTTGCTAAGACTTGGCTGTAAGTCTCAGGCCACCCCTTGACGGTCCCCTGAATGGTCCTCCCAGTGAACAACCCTTGCTTTGGGACCCAGGACCATGCAGAGATCAAGTACCAGACATCGAGCAGGAGGAGTGGGGCAATATCTGCACATTATTGCCACTGTATTTGGTCAATATAAGGGTGGGTAAAACCCTTTCTTCATCCTGACTTTATCTATTGGAGGTTTGCAATGTTCGTCCACTTGCAACCAAAGAGAAACAAAGTCAGTGTTTGAGAGTGAAGGCAATCTCCACTTAGCAGCTCCTAGAGCACCATACAGCAACCAAAATGACAAATTCATGACTTACCACGAGAAGTCTGCCCGCCAAATGGACTGGAGTACGCAGCCTGGGACGAGGGGCCATGGTATTCTTTCCGTCAGAGAGTCAGGTGCCTCCCCTCAGACAGCACTGGAGACACAGCCTCATTCTTGCCTTCCTACTCCTCCCATCAAAAGGTCCCATCGACCATCTGCTCCTGGTCTTTCTTCAGCTATGGCACCACACCATCAATTAGAATTAGGTTGGCTTCCTCCATTCACTTGAAATCACTTAAGATAATCATTCTTTTTTGAAACACCTCCCAAACCACCAGCTGCCAAAACCATTTCTTGGGATGTGACATTTCTATAAAAGTCTGGTTCCGTCCCTTTGATATGGATTCTTCTTAATTTGCTCCCAAAGAGAACCCCCATTTGATGTTGGGAGGACGTCTTCTCAGTCGTTCCACCGTGCAGCGGACATTCACTGAGAACTGCCTCCAGCTTCCCAGCATTCTGTGGTCGATACATGAGAAGGGTAAAGGGCTCAAAGCACACACTTCCTCACAGGCAGTCAGAGGTTGCCCTTATGGGCAAGGTAAAAATGAAGAGTAGAAAATTACGGTAGGAGGAAGGAGTGCACTCTCACCAGACTGGGGGAAGGATGCCTGGGGTGTTGGACCAGGGAGAGGAATGGAGGACACCTCTCTCTGGATGCTGAGGAAGTTTGTGTTGACATAGGAAAGTTGGTTTAAAGACAAGCAGGAGTTGAGATGGAACTAAAGCTGCATTTGGCTCTCCTCTTTATTTATGTCTTATCTCTCTTCTTTGCTTACCTTCTTTATTCCAAGGATTCATTGTTTTGCTTTAGATCCTGAAACAGAGCTTATTTTTTGTCTTTGACTTCAGATATTGTTACCCCAATATTCTACAGATACAGATAAGTAGAATAGAATTCTACTTATCTGTAGAATATTGGGATAATAAATGTTAAATGGTTACTTGTCTTTAAACGGTTAAACAGTTCAGAAATTTATTTTCTATTCTACTTCTCTGTAGAATATTGGGGTAATAAATTTCTGAACTGTTTTTACTCTTACTCCATTAAAAAAATTTTAATGTACTTCTTTATGTGTGTTTCAACTTTTAAAATTGTCTCAAAATTGTTTTGCAAGACAGTAAGACAGCAAGGTGTGAAAGAAAAAAAAAAAAACAGCAAGTTACAGATGGTTATGTTAGAAGTATCTAAAAGGAGTCAGAGAGGCATGGGAGTTTGACCCCAGCTGTAACCAAAATGCAGGTTAGTTGTCTGCTACCTGCAGAGTCCAGTTTTCAAGAGCGAGGTCTGGTATAAACAAGGTGATTTATTCCAAGGCTAGTTTAGGGGAAGAAATACAGGCATCCTGCCTTAAGCGTATTGCTTCACTTTTGGAGCTGAAAGCAGGTACTTTTAAAAGGCAGGAAAGGAAGCAATCAAGTGCAGGTCTTTGTGTTAGCTCTGGTGACTTACCTACTGGGCAGTTGAGCTGGTGACTGCTGGCACCTTTGTGGGCAGGACTAGGCCAAAAACTCCCCAAGTAGGAGGGAGTTCCAAGGCAGCCTCCTGGGGGGTGAGAATTCTGCGCTTTAGTCTGTAAATCAACTGCTAACCCTCCAGGAGAGCTCTGCCTTGGTGCACATAATCAGGCGAACTTGTCCTGTAGGGAGTATTTGGTGAAGGGGAGGTAAAAGGTCACATTTGCATTTCTAAAGGGCTAAGTAGGAAGTAGGGGACAGTGGGAAAGAAGAAAGGAGAAGAGAAGAGAAAATTTAAAAAATAATAGTAACTCATTCTCTTTTTCTTAGAAAAAATGGGAGTACTCAGTTACACAGACGCATACACACCCGGTGAAATCCGACCTGTTAGGCTGGGCCAGATACCATGAAAGCAGCCACCTTTGACTTTACCTGCTTGCGCTAGGCTTGACCATCAACCTCGTTGGGAGAAAACTACATGTAACTAAACTGATCAACCAAAGACATCCTAAACTGTTAATCAGCCATTATCAGTCATGAACTGTGCTAAAACCATCCAGTGTATAAACTCACTCTAGCCCCTTTACCAGCCCTTACAGGATCCTTAACTGTTTGCTAGATCTGTGTCTCCCAAAACGCAATTTCTAAGTCGCTGATTAAAATGCATTTTCTGTTATTCGCTGCTCTGCCGAGTTTTATTTCTTATTATGTGACAAAGGTATAAATGGCAAATAGCTAAATATTTCTTTGATGGCTTTTTACACATATACCCTCTGCAGCAGTATGGCATTGGTAAAGAAGCTGCAGTGATTTCTACAAGGGGAGCTAGCAGGCTATATTATTTTATATCATTCTATCACATAATGTATCACATTTATGCCTTAATCAATTCATGCTTTTATCCATTCACTCTACAGAAAATGTGTATTAAGCATCTACTCTGTGCTAGCACCATGCTAGGTGTGAGGGATACAAACATGAACAAAACATCTGTGATGTTGTGATTTATTTTATATATTTGTATATTTATATATTTGTATGATATATATTTATATATTTATTGTGTGTGTGTGTTCATATATATATGGTCTCCATCTCTACTTGGCTCCTAGAATACTTGGAATCTCCAAAGGGATAGGTATCTCTCTTAATGATTGACCTTTGGCTGGGGGCTCCTAGATGGCCTCAGGATGGGGTTGATTGCCAGGGGAACCAACCATGTTACTAGAGGGTTGGGACTTTCAGTCTTACCCCCAACCTCTGGGAAGGAAGAAGGACTGAAGGTTGAGTTGATCACCAATGGGCAATGATGTAATCAATCATGCCTACATAATGAACCTCCATAAAAGCCCAAAAGGACAGGGTTCCAGGAGCTTCTGAATATCTGAACGTGGAGGTGACACACCCAGAGAGGAAGAGGAAACCTCTGCGCCTTTCCCACATGCCTTGCCCCATGTATCTCTTTCATCTGGCTGTTCGTCCGTATCCTTTGTAATATATTTTGTAATAAACCAGTACATGTAGGTAAAGTATTTCCCTGAGTTCTGTGAACTGCTCGAACCTAAGGAGGGGGTCATGCAAACCTGTAATTTATAGTCAGTCCGTAAGCAGCACAGAACACAACCTGGGGCTCGCAAGTGACATCTGAAATGGGGAGTCTTCTGGGACTGAGCCCTCAACCTGCGGAATCCGACACTGTATCCTAGTAGATTGTGTCAGGATTGGATTGAATTGAATTGAATTGAATTGAATTGAATTGAACTGAATTGAATTGAACTGAATTGGAGGATGCCCAGCTACTGTGCATGGACCAATTGACTGCCTGGTGCATGGGGAAATGCCCCACATATCTGGGGTCAGCAGTGTTGTGTTGAGAGTAGGAAGAACACTGTAGTTTGGCTTTTACCTGTATCTCTTACAACATTTTTCAGGTTTTTAAGAATCACTGTTTTGATTAATGTTTCTTGGAATGTAGTCCCTGGATGCATCAGCATCCCTTGAAAACCTGTTAGAAATGCAAATTCTTGGTCCTTACCTCAGACCTACTGAATCAAAAACGCTGTAGGTAGAAAGGAGACGGCAGGAATGTGTTTTTAACAAACACTCCAGGTGATTCTAATGCATGATGAAGTTTCAGAACTACTGTTCTAGGGGAAAATAAGAAGGGAAAACACAATTCTCTGTGACAAATGCCAAACTAGAGCTGTACTCCAGGTGCTATGGGGACCCAGTAGAAATCACCAAGGAAAGGCAGGGAATGCATCACAGAAGAGACGACATATTAACTGATTTGGGAGATGACGGACTTTGCCAGGGAAACAAGATAGGGAAGGGTATTGTAGGCAGAGGAAAGGCAAGAATATGGGAAACACTCTGACTGCAGTGGGTGGCTCACACCAGTAATCCCAGCACTTTGGGAGACTGAACTGGGCAGATTACTTATGGTCAGGAGTTCGAGACCAGACTGGCCAACATGGTGAAACCTCATCTCTACTAAAAATGCAAAAATTAGCCAGTCATGGTGGCACACGCCTGTAGTCCCAGCTGCTCAGGAGGCTGAGGCAGGAGAATCACTTGAACCTGGGAAGCGGAGGTTGCAGTGAGCCGAGATTGTGCCACTGCATGATCTGGGCGACAGAGCAAGACTCTGCCTAAAAATAAAAAATAATAAAAAAAGAATATGTGAAAGAGGAGCATGTGGATTTGGGTAACTATTGGTGGTTTGTGTAGCGAGGGTTTAAAAACAGGATACTTAAAATGGAATTGGGTTGATTGAGATCGAGTTCTCAGTTGAAGGGGAAAAATGGAGTCCATATCGTAGACCCGTCTCACTGATTTGACATGAATTTCTCTCCCTCTTTGTTTCCTTGATAGTGTCTTCTGAAGGTTGATATCACCGTTGTCAACAAAAAGAGTCCAACTCTGAAAAATATTTGAAGAGATGTATTCTGAGCCAAATATGAGTGACACTAGCCTGTTACTAATATGAGTGACTCAGCCTTTGGGAGGCCCTGAGAACATGTGCCCAAGTGGTTGGGGCGCAGCTTTGTTTTATACATTTTAGGGAAACGTGAGACATTGATCAAATATATTTCAGATATACATTGGTTCAGTCCAGACAGGTGGGATAACTCAAGGGGCAAGGTGGGGGGGGGGCTTCCAGGTTGTAGGTAGATTTAAAAATTTTCTGATTGATTGGCAGTTGGTTGAAAGAGTTGTTATCTATAGAAAGGAAAGTCTGGGTAACAATAAGAGGTTGTAGAAACCAAAGTTTTATCATGTGGATGAAGCCTCCAGAGAGAATAGATTGTACATGTTTCATATCAGATTTAAGGTCTGTATTCATGTTAGTGCTGGTTGGCTTTTCCTGAATTCCAAAAGGGAGGAAGGCACGATGAGGCATGTCCAACACCTCCCTTCCTGTCATGGCCCAAACCAGTCTTTCATTTTAACTTTGGAGAGCACTGACCTAGAAGAGGAAGTCCATTCAGATGGCTGTGGCAGGGTGGGGGACTTCAACTTTTATTTTTGGTTTGCCCTCTCTAACAACATACATATCTTTATCTAAGGTTGGTGGTGCCAGTGATATCCTACATTACCTTTTCTCTTAGACTGCCTTGATATGCACCTTAGGAATGCACCTTGTAGGAGTATGTCATGACTAGGCTGTTAGGTACATGGATCCTTTCTAGCTTCCCCATATTTGCAGTAATTTTGTGTTTGTTTCATTTTGATATATGAATGTTGGGTATTAATTAATGACCCTGAGCATGTCTGTATCCTAATCAATTCATCTCAGTTTATTGGCTAGAGCTCTTTGTTTTGTTTCAGTGGTTGCTCTAGGGTTTGCAATAAACGTCTTCCATTTATCACAGTCTGCCTTCAAATAATGTTATACCATTTTTTGTATAGTTGAAGAACCCTACAACAGTATGCTTCCATTTCCCTCTCCTGGCCTTTGTGCTATGATTGACATACACTTTAATTCTATGTATGTTATATATCCCTGAATACATAATTAATTATTACTTTGCTTGAAACAGTCAACTATTTTTTAATCAATTAAAAAGATATTTGAAAAAGGAAGGGGAAAATGTATTTTCCACATACCCACACATTTACCATTTCCACTGCCTGACATTCTTTTGTGCAATATCCAGTTCCCATCCAGTGGCATTTCCTTTCTACCTAAAAAAAACACCAAAAACTTCCTTTAACATTCTTTATAATGCTAGTCTTCTGGTAATGAATCTCAACTTCTAGTTGTCTGAAAAAGTCTTTATTCTGCCTTCATTTTTAAAAGTTTTTTTTGACTATAGATTTTATATTGACAGTTTTCTCTTTCATTATTTTAATAATATGATGGAATGGTCTTCTGATTTGCATAGTTTCTTATGAGAAATTTGCGGTCCTTATTTCCCTTTGTGTTATGTCTTTTTTCTGCTGCTTTAAAAACTTTCGCTCTATCATTTGTTTTGAGCAACTGGGCTATAATGTGCCTTGGTGTAATTTGTAAAGTATTTTTTGTGCTTGGGGTGTGTTGAGATTTTTGTATCTATAGGTTTATAGTTTTCATCAAATTTGGACTTTTTTTGGCCATTTCTTCAAATATATTTTTCTGTCTCCCTTACTTTGCTTTTTCCCCCATCAGAGCTCTAATTATACATCTGTTAAATTGCTTGTTTGATATTAGCTCACAGCTCACTGGTGCTTTTTGCAGTTTCTTACAATCTTTTCAATTTGTTTCCTTTTAAATGTTTCCTTTGTTGTATCTTCAAGTTAGTTCATTCGTCTTTTCTTTTGCAATGTTTAATCTGCTGTTATTCATTTAAGATATAATATTTTTTAACCCTCAGAATTTGATTGGGGGCTTTTATGTTCCATGTTGTTCATCATGTTTATGCTTTCCTTTATCTTCTTGAAGATAAGGAATATGTTTATAATAGCTGCTTTCACATCCCTGTGTGCTACTTCTACCATCTGTATCTTTTTAAAAATCTATTTAGGCCAGGTGCGGTGGCTCACACCTATAATCCCAGCACTTTGGGAGGCCGAGGTGGGTGGATCACCTGAGGGAAGGAGTTCGAGACCAGCATGACCAACATGGAGAAACCTGGCCTCCACTAAAAACACAAAATTAACTGGGCATGGTGGCATTTGCCTGTAATCCCAGCTAGTCAGGAGGCTGAGGCAGGAGAATCACTTGAACCCGGGAGGCAGAGGTTGCAGTGAGCCAAGATCGCACCATTGCATTCCAGCCTGGGCAACAAGAGTGAAACTCCACCTCAAAAAAAAAAAAAATCTACTTAGATTATTAATTTTTTTCTCCTAGTGATCGGTCATATTGCCTGCTTCTTTACATTCTTGGTAATTTTTAACTGGATGCTGAGCAGCGTAAATTTTATGCTTTCGGTTGCTGGATTCTATTGTATTCCTTTGTATATTGTTAGGTTTTGTTCTGAGCAGCAATTTAATCCTTCCAAGGCTTGCTTTTATTTGAGGCAGGTCTAGGGCTAATGTGGTCCCATTACTGAAGCTACCACCTCTGAAATCTCTACTCAACACCGCTTGTGTTCTGAGGTCTTTCCACCCGAGTAGGTGGCAGCACAAATCACTCCCAGCCCTATGTGATCTCCAGGGGCTGTTCTGCCTGCTCCTTTCTGGTTGCTCTTTTCCTGGCCTCAGGGAGTTTCCTTTTACACACACACAGATTTGTTCTCATCCTCAATCTCCAGGGGACCCCTCTGCAGATCTCTGGAGCTCTCCTCTCTCTCTCTGTGAAGCTCCCTCCTCCCCAGTATTTTACCCTGGAAAGTCCAACCACTCTGACATCCCTGGACTCTGAATTCTTTCTCCTCAACTCAGCCAAACTGCCAGCCCTATCTAGATTCCCTGTCCCTGAGCTTCAGCCTGGAAACTCTCTCCATGCAGTAAACTGAGGCAATTGTAGAGTTTGCCTCATTTGCTTCCCTTCTGTTGTCCAATGAACGAATGAAAGCTCTTTTGTCATACATATTGCCCAGTTTTCTAGTTGGGAAATCCTGTAACTCTGTTGTGGTTAGATGATATGGAAGTTTCCATGCCTTTATTCAGATGTGGCTTCCAAGAACCACAGATCAAGAGGCCGAGGGGAGAATGAGACAACTACACAAGAATCTAGGAACAAACACAGACATGTGATGCCTTCACTTTCTTGTAGAGGGTCCTCTCAGTTTATTATTAGGCCTAGGCTGCTGTGGTAATAGAAGGGGGCTGAGCAACAAGGAGACTGTGGACGATTTTGAACTGTGCATTGGGTTTGGTGCCTGTGGCACTCATCAGTGTTTAGCACTATGAGCTGGGCTGGAGAAATCACATCACATTGTGTTTTCCCACAGGTATCAGAACGTCCACACAGTCACTTGGGTTTCTACCAGATAATTGGGTGTCTGTCTCTAGAGGTTTTTCTTGTGATCCTGAAAAAGCCATAGCTCCTGGTGTGCTCATCATTTTCAGTGTAGGTAAGGTACCAAGTGCATGGGAGTGACTCTTGAAGAGAATGATGAAAAAGAAGGTGTGGCTTGATCATGAATGGCCTGACTATCAAGCCAGATAATTCTGACTTCCATCACGTGGGTATCAGAAGCCACCAGAGGGGGATGAACATTGAGAGATATAAGAGCTGCTGTTCATTTTACAGACATGCTTTCAGAATCTGCTGGTTCAGGAGATGCAGAAAAATGTATCAAATTAATATATGCTTGTATAAAATCAAATATTCAATGGCTTCATTAACTGGAAATTTGAGTAAACTCTTTTATACATACCTAATAAATGAGCTGAGAAAAAAGAATAAAGAGATGATTTTAAGAATGCACTGCCCTTAACTGTAAACTAGTTCAACCATTGTGGTGATTCCTCAAGGATCTAGAACTAGAAGTACCATTTGACCCAGCCATCCCATTACTGGGTATGTACCCAAAGGATTATAAATCATGCTGCTATAAAGACACATGCACACGTATGTTTATTGTAGCACTATTCACAATAGCAAAGATTTGGAACCAACCCAAATGTCCATCAATGACAGACTGGATTAAGAAAACGTGGCACATATACATCTTGGAATACTATGCAGCCATAAAAAAGGATGGGTTCATGTCCTTTGTAGGGACATAGATGAAGCTGGAAACCATCATTCTGAGCAAACTATCGCAAGGACAGAAAACCAAACACCGCATATTCTCACTCATAGGTGAGGATTGAACAATGAGAACACTTGGACACAGGGTGGAGAACATCACACACCAGGGCCTGTTGTGTGGTGGGGGAAGGGGGAGAGGGGAGGGATAGCATTAGGAGATATACCTAATGTAAATGGGTATGTAAATGTTAATGGGTGCAGCACACCAACATGGCACATGTATACATATGTAACAAATCTGCATGTTGTGCACATGTACCCTACCATGTAAAGTATTAAAAAAAAAAAAAAAAAAAAAAGAATGCACTGCCCTTAAAAGGAGTAAGTTTGTTTCTCAACCAAAAACTGAGTAAAAGGCTATGGACTGGGAAATCTGTAAGCAGGATTAAATGCATAGAAAATAAACCAGAAAGCACTTTCTGGATGACAGGGTAGAAATGCTCCCAGAGCTATATTCCAGGGTGGGCTAGCCAGGCAGCCTGATTCAATGGGGCTGTACTAAATGTGATGAGATACACAAATTTTTATTTTCTACAACCTCTCAAGTTAAGCGTGTATTAGATGTGGTTGATAGTAGAATTTTGATAAGTCAATTTGGGGTACTACAACCTCCAGAGAGCATGCCCCGATGTCCTCAGACATTTGAGAAGATTCTAAGAGGGAGGTCTGACTGTCAGCAAAGGCCCTGTTCACGCAGTGATGTAGGCGAGTGTGGGGCCAGTTCTCAGCAAGGGGATCCTGCCTCCCCAGGGGGCTTTGGAAGCATGAGATGAAGGGAGCTACTAGCATGTGGTGGGCAGTGGGCAGGGATGCTGGACACCTGCAATGTGCAGAAAAGTCAGCATGAGGAAGAACTGTCCCCTCCAACGCCAACAGCTTGGTCTCTCCCAGATAGATATTGAACATATGTTTGAAGGATATTGGCTGGAAGGGATGATAAATGACCCTGCCTAAGTATGCTAAATTATTGCCTTATGCAGAGCATCTGCATCTGCATGTCTTATTCTTACCCTAATTATTGTGGTAGGGGTTGCCAAGGGAGAGTTCACAGGCCCCTTGCAGCTCCATGTGGTAGGGTTTCTGCTCCTGCTTGGAGCCAGGGGAGAAAAGAATGAATGTTCCTTCAGCCTGTGGATTTAGACCCAACTCTGGCGTATAATAGAATATCATACCTTGGCTTCTCTCTCCACCCTCCACCCATTATTTTTCTCCTCTCATAGGGAAGGTCCCTGAAGCAGAGACCCCTGATGTCAAACATGGGCCAGAAAGCCAACAAAAGCCCCCACAAAGTCACAGAAAACCATCTCTCATCACAGCCCAAACTGCCACTGCCTACTCTGGCTCTTGCCCATGCCCACCGGGTCAACTCTGTGCTGCCCGCTGAGCCCATGAGCCCAAACCCTCTGGCATTGCTATTTCACAGATGAGGAAACTGAGATACCAGAAAATAAATAACCGGCAATGTGCCAAATGAACAAAGCATGTCATACAAGTGCTATAGGAGAAAAAGCCACAGCATTTCTAGATAGTCCCTCGCCTCTCTTAGGAAGTACTTTCTTTTTTGTTTTAGACAGTCTCACTCTGTCACCCAGGCTAGAGTGCAGTGGCATAATCCCGACTCACTGCAACTTCTGCCTTCTAGGTTCAAGCGATTCTCCTGCCACAGCCTCCCAAGTAGCTAGGACTACAGGTGCGTGCCACCACACCCGGCTAACTTTTGTATTTTTAGTAGAAATGGGGTTTCACCATGTTGGCCAGAGTGGTCTCGAACTCCTGGCCTGAAGTAATCCTCCTGCCTTGGCCTCTCAAAGTGTTGGGATTACAGGCATGAGCCACTGTGCCCAGCCAGAAGTACATTGTATCATTTTGTCTCCCAATCTTCTGGTGGAGATTCAGCAAGTATCATTACCAAGCAATTGAGCTATTGACACAGAGAGGGAAGGTGGTAACATGTGGCATGTTTTTCCTGCTTTTTCTCCATCTTCTGTCTTGTCTTAGACAACAGGCACCAAGCCCACAGAGGTCACACTGCCTAGGACAATGTCTAGCCACCTCTGTCTTGACAGAGGAAGAAAACTAATGTAAAGCACTGGCCTGGTTTTAGTGACATGTCCTAAAAAGCCACTGGAGGAGAACAATCAGCAAGTACTTATTCCTGACCAAAAGAAAAAGTCACAGGCAATTGCCTACCTTCCTTTCCAATCTTACTTTAATTGTTTGCTGGGATTAGGGAAGCCCATAATTCCATAAGTACATGACAACTATCCTTTACCTCTCTTTGAATACCCACCAATCTTTTTTATAGCAAGAGTGGGTCCTGGAGTATACAGGCTGCCTTGCCTGGCAGCAGGTACCGTTGTGACCCCATGGAGCTGGGGAGCCTCCTCAGAGAGTGGAACAGAAAATACCACCACCAAACACTTAACAGTTTATCAATCATAATCATCAGCACCACATCTTCTTCTCTTCTTTCTCCTCCTCTATATTAATGAGCAAAGGCAATGAGAGGCGCCTCCCAGTGAGCTGGAGAACACTGTGAGTTGTGTGTTGGACAGCTAAGATTGTGTGTGTGTGTGTGTGTGCGCGCGCGTGTGTGTGTGTGGTTTTCAACAAGATCATTTTAAAAATACACACAGATAAAGGATTCTGTAGATGAGTAGCAGCCTTATGAAGCATGAAGGAACACATTTTTTGACATTAGTACAGTCTGAGCCAGTTGCTCTGGGCAAATGGCAGAATTTCTCCTAGGGAGAGAGCTGCTCTTTAGGAAAAAATACTTGATGGAATTTTGATTATGCAAAGACCACAAGTATAAAACTAATCTGAATGAGAGAGGTTCAAACAAAGACGGAGGTAAAATTTCTCTCTCTAACAAATGTGCTGGTTATTATTGGCACCTCCCTGACCTTGTAATGCTCCTCCCCGCTGCTTGTTCTGTGCCCAGGGAAGCTGACCTCTGGGGAGGGTACTACCCAGGTTCCCCTGCCTTGTGGCTTCCAGTTGGGTTCAGTCAATGGGAGGCACCTGCAGGAGAAAAGAAGAGGCAAGGAGAGAGCGGTGAATGTATTTATCGCACCAATCTACCTCCAATCTCCAATCCCTGCTGGCCCCCAAGGATCCAGTGTTGGTTGCATTTCTCTAGAGCCCCAGTTCCTGATGGGGGCCTCTCTTCTACCCTGCAGCCCTTCTGAGGCTCTGGCAATGCTGGTCAGGCCTGGGAGTGGTTCCATCCTTCCTCCATTGCTAATTTCTGCTCCACCATCCCTGCTGCTTCCCTTCGCCCCTTCATTGAACTTTGTTCAGTCAAACTCTTTTGTTCTCCACCTGTTTCCTGCTAGCTCCCTGATGGCTGGCCAGTTAACAGGGATATTCAGTTGTCCCCTGAGATAGAAGTGGGTGGGGGCTCTGACCCTTTGGAAAGACAAGGGGGAAAGGTCTCTGAAGTAAAGGAGAAAACCTTGATCAGGTTAGGTCATGGGAGAGATTGCTGTGGCTGGAACAGCCAGCTCCCAATGGGAAGAATGGCTGAGATGTTTAGCAGTTTCCTGGTTGGGTTTTGTACCCCTTTGTTTTGCTTGTTTGTTTGACTGCTAGTTTATTTATTATAATTCTCCATTATCTCCAAACTCTCTAAGTGTTTATAAAACTTGAAGTTACTGTGTTAAAAGCAGAAGTCCAAAAGCAATTTCACATTTTACGGTAACAGGGCTCGAAGAACAGGCCAGCAAACCCAGCAGATGGAGCCAGAGGTGACACCCCTACTGTCCTGGAGACACTTTTGCCCAGGAAAGCCTCAAAGCACCAAGATAAGCACTGACATCCCTGGCTGGAAGGGAGGGCAGCATGTAATTTTATTTAGTTATTAAAGGAAAAGATAAATCCAGAAAACTCATATTCAGAACTCAAAAAAAAAAAATCTATCCAAAGAACTAATGATAGTCAACATGAGGATGTAGGTAACCTTTGTCAGAACTGTGAAACCGATGTCCAAAAGTTTCATTCCAATTTAAAATTAAACTTTCCAGGTTTTTTTTTGTTTGTTTCTTTATTTTCATTTGTTTGTTTTTGGTGAGACAGAGTCTCGCTCTGTCACCCAAGCTAGAGTGCAGTGGCGCAATCATAACTCACTGTAACCTTGAACTCCTGCATTCAAGTGATCCTCCCACCTTAGCCTCCCAAATAGCTGGGAGCACAGGTGGATACCACCACAGCCTGCTAACTTTTAAATTTTTTGTAGAGGTGGGTTCTTGCTATTTTGCCCAGGCTGGTCTTGAACTCCAAGGCTCAAGTGATCCACTCACTTTGGCCTTTCAAAGCACTGGGATTACAGGCATGAGCCATGGCACCAGGCATCCAGAATTATTAAACATTATGTCACACACACTGGATCTGGGAAAATAAAAACAAAACGAAAATACATAGGCATGAAAGGTACAGAAGATAGTATATACTCAGGACCATGTGACATGTGAAGAAATCATCATCCACCCAGACCACACACTTTCTGGCTTAAGCAGAGCAGTAGGAAACATTAGATTTTAGGAACAGACATGACCTCATTTGCCATAGAAAGACCGAGGCTCACAATGAATTCAGCCATAAATAAGCTTCCATTTAGAATAGTTTCTAAGCAGGTACTTTTTTTTTTTTTTTTTTTTTTTTTTTTTTTCAGAAAGAAGCTATCTAAAGCAAAGGGGAAATGTTTTGGATGTCTACAGAAACATTTTAAGAGTATGAAAATCATGCAAAGACTACCTGAAAGGGCCTGTTTTTTTAGCCCTTTGAATTATATTCAAGCATGACAAAGGTTGGCTGATGAAGTGAGTGCATCAAGATCATCTGACCACTCAATAACCTAATCGAATGTTTCTTGCAGTGTGACACTATTATTTACATACCAGCCTTTGCTTAGGAGCATTTGGTTATCAGGAATCGTAAAACAGGGCTAGAAGAGTACCATTATTCTCCTGATTCCTCCCCACCTGCACACACACACACACACACACACACACGCACACACGGAGTATCCTCTAGCACTAGAATGTTCGTGTGCAGAACAGAGCGACAGCCACCAGACCTCAGCCTGAGCTACAAAGGGCCTGTGATAGTGTTATGGCCTTTTTTGTTCTGGCCTCCACCTACATGTCCAGCCTCAGAGGTCCCCACTCTCCCTCTCCCTGCATCCCTGTTTCTGTAGGGGAGGAAATATTGCTTCCTTCTACCCTTCCAGTCCTTTGGTTGGTCTACAAGTTAAATCGACATAGGACAGATTAATGGGAGAAAAAACATTTTGATTATGTACATAGGCATGGGAGTCCCACAAAAACATGAGACTCAAAAAAGCGGCTGGATGGTCGAGGCTTACGTAGCATCCTGAGCTACAGAAGGGAACAGGGGCTTGGGGCCTCTGGGAGGTGGTGGAGGCAAATTATGGGAGGGCAAGGTAAGGAAACTTATGGTGAATAAAGGTTGCCTGGTCATGAGGACAGAAGTCTCTCAGGTGATAAACATCATCCCTTTCCTGGTACATATACCTTTACTAACGAAAATTGCCTTTCTAGGCCTACTTTTACAGGAGGGGGAACATATACTTTATTTTCAGCAGTTGAGGGTAAAGCATTTCTCTTGCATTGGTGGTTCTTCATTTCTTTTAGCTCAAAATAGTCAAGATGACAAAGTGGCATGTTTTGGGTTGACATGTTCTGAACACTATCTTCAAGCTCTAACCTGAGCCCCAAAACACTTTTCAGGCTCTGTGTGTTCTGCCCTTGCCTAGGGCATACTTCTCACCTGTCTCCCTGCTTCACCAGGTAGAGGCTTGCACCTGTCCTCCCCATCTCTGAGGGGGCTCTAAGCCCTCCAGGAATCCATTCCAATTATCCACCTGATTTTATCTATTCACAAACAATCACCAAGTGCCAAATGCTCCCTTCTGTGCTTACAGCTCATAACACCTCCCATGCATACTTAACTTATCTGCCCCATCTCCACCTTCTACCAGTAGACTACAGACACATAACAAATGCCTGGCATGTCATAGGTATTCAGTGAATGTAGGCAAGTGAAGGATGCATAAGTGAACACACACCCCTCACATTCCTCAAATTCACCATTTGGCCAAGAGGACATTCTGCTTTTTTTTTTTTTTTTTTTACTTTTTTTGAGATGGAGTCTTGCTCTGTCACCAGGCTGGAGTGCAGTGGTGCAATCTCGGCTCACTGCAACCTCCGACTCTCTGGTTCAAGCAATTCTCCTGCCTCAGCCTCCCGAGTAGCTGGGATTACAGGCATGTGCCACCACACCCAGATAATTTTTAGTAGAGACAGGGTTTCACCATGTTGGACAAGATGGCCTCAATCTCCTGACCCTATGATCTGCCTGCCTCAGCCTCCCATTGTGCTTGGATTACAGATGTGAACCACCGTACTCTGTCCATTCTGCATTTTTAAACACACATGCAAGTTACTAATCCTGAATGACATTTTGTTTCATATCTGTAGGGCTAGTTTTAGGGCTAATATCCACATCATAAATATTTATTTGAACCTTCATTAGAGATGGCTTGTATCTCTTTATATTCTGTCTTCCTTTAAACAGCAATACCCTAAAGACAGCCTGGAAATAACTATCACCTGATAGGAAGGCCTGGGGATGGCCCTCAAGAGCTTTGGCTCTTATCTCAACCTGGTGACAAACCAATTCTGTGACCATGGTCGAGAAACTGCCCCTCCTTGCATAGTCGGCCTTCTGTATCCACGGGCTCCACATCTTCAGATTCAACCAACCACAGATTGAAAGTATGTGAGAAAAAACAACAATAAAAAACACCAATACAGGCCGGGCATAGTCACTCACGCCTGTAATCCCAGAACTTTGGGAGGCCAAGGTGGGCGGATCACCTGAGGTTGGAAGTTCGTGACCAGCCTGGCCAACATGGTGAAACCCTGACTCTACTAAAATGCAGAAATTAGCCGGGCCTGGTGGCAGGCGCCTGTAATCCCAGGAGGCTGAGGCAGGAGAATCGCTTGAACCCAGGAGGCGGAGACTGCAGTGAGCCGAGATCGCACCATTGCACTCCAGCCTGGGCGACAGAGCGAGACTCCATCTCAAAACAAAACAAAACAAAAACAAAAACAAAAACAAACAAACAAAAAACAAGAGATGCCTATTCTGTGGTAGGTCTTGGGTTGCAAAGACGGGCAATACTGGAGTTCACCAGGAGAAAGGGAACTAAGTGCTGTGACAGAGGTACACGCAGCATGCAGGGAGGAATGAAGACTGGGGATCTGAGGTTAGCTTCTGCAGAGGACTAGCATTTAAGGTGCATCTCAAAGGTCTTGAAGGATAAAGAAGTCAGCCAGATTAGTGGAGGCCATCCCAACACAGTGAATTCCGTGAGAAAGGATAAGAGGCAGGAGACACCACTGCAAACAACGGTGGAATGAATTGAAGGATGGGAGTGATATTCCAGGAAAGACGACACCCACATCTAGGCTGCATCTAGGCTTGTTCAGTCTGACAATCACTCTGTTAGGTAGGTGGATACCGGGAGAGACTAAGGGGGACCCAGGGTAGGCAGAGAGGGCAGTCATCGGAAAGGGCTGTCTGAGGAGATGCCATTGTTGCCAGCTTCTTCAGAAGGAGATGCCATCGTTGCCACCTTCAGATACATGGGAGTTTGTCAGCAGAGAATGAGGGAGATCAACCAATGGGAAGGGATGGCGGGTGGAAGGCCAGGCTTGGGGATGGAGCTTGTATTAGTCTGTTCTCTTGCTGGTAATAAAGGCGTACCTGAGACTGGGTAATTTACAAAGAAAAAGGTTTAATGGACTCACAGTTCCAGATGGCCAGGGAGGCCTCACAATTATGACAGAAGGCAAAGGAGGAGCAAAGTCACGTCTTACATGGCATCAGGCAAGAAAGCTTGTGCAGGGAAATTTCCATTCACAAAACCATCAGATGTCATGAGGCTTATTCACTACCGCAAGAACAGTATGGGCAAAACTACCCCCATGATTCAATTATCTCCACCTGGTCCCTCCCACAACAGGTGGGAATTATGGGGGCTACAATTCACGATGAGATTTGGGTGGGGACACAGCCAAAGCATATCAGAGCTGAGAGGCAATGGGGGCCTGCTGGAGAGCAGGGAGTGGACCTCACCCTGGCTTCCTGAGGGCACTGCCTCCTCCCTTCCCTGCATTGCTGCTTTGTGTTCTCCAATCCCTCCTTTGTTTCTCTGTATTATTCCTGTGCATGTAATTTCCTGGAGAGGGGAGATGGGGTTTCCAGATCTCAGTAACTCTGCACCTTGCCAGTCCTTGCACACAGAGGCCGGTGCTCAGTCCATGTCCTCTGATGAGCGGTGAGGTTAATTACTTGCAGCCCAAACACAGCAGTGCACCTGAAATGTAAATGCAACTAAGAAGACACAAAAGCTCCTTTCTGTTAGTGTAAACACCATTCCTTTATTTCACGATACTCTCAAGGCTGGTGGAGCAAGTTTCGAATCTGTCTTCCCTAGAAACTCTACCCGTTACATTAGAAACCATCCAACCCTCCTCACCGGTAAAATAAATAGAATTACCTTGCTGGAGGAAATCTTAAGGATAAGGTAGTCCTGCTCACTGAAGCGGTGCTACCTCTTTTTTGTGTGCCTGAGTGCAATGCACTCCCTGATTTTTAAAAGTGGCAGTTAGTCAACGTTTTTATATATGATATACAATGTGGAATCTGTCTGGAAAAAAATGCATGCCCTCACCATCCCTTGATATTAAAAGGGTGAGAAATTTGTTATAAGCACTCTCTATGCTGTGTCCTGAACACCAAAAGGAACACAGTCATGCATTATTGCACACAGAAGTGCCATCTGCTGAATTAATCTGGGATATGGCATCCTCTGAAAGGTGAGTGCCTGATTAGAAATACAAGAAAGAGAACAGAAATTTATTTCCCTTTAAAATTATGAAAATGGTCTTATCTAGCCCCCAGGCAATTTATTCGAATTGTAAAGTATTAGAAGACTGTGATGAACCAAAAAGATGATGTAATATTGTTAATAAGTTTTTCTTAAACATTAAAGGTGCATAGGATGCATTTTTCTTTTTTTTTTTAAAAAAAGCCCACACACTTTTGTATAAATTATATCTAGAAAGATAATTAAATGGCAACTGTGAGAGAGATTCTTCTTCTCAGAAGAATCTAGTCACCCTTAATAAAAAATGCTATTTTTTTTTTTTTTTTGGTTAGACAGAGTGCCACTCTGTTGCCCAGGCTGGAGTGCAGTGGTATGATCTCGGCTAACTGCAACCTCCACCTCCCGGGTTCAAGCGATTCTCCTGCCTCAGCCTCCCAAGTAGCTGGGACTACAGGTGTGTGCCACCACGCCTGGCTAAGTTTTGTATTTTTAGTAGAGATGGGGTTTCACCATATTGGCCAGGCTGGTCTCCAATTCCTAACCTCGTGATCCACCTGCCTCAGCCTCCCAAAGTGTTGGGATTACAGGCGTGAGCCACTGTGCCCGGCCAAAAATGCTATCTTAATATATGGCTATATGAGTCAAATGGATATGATATTTTATAGCTAAATGGTTTCTGTCTTTTAATCATTAACTTTTTTGTTATTTTTATTATGATTAATGCGAATAAGCACTTAGACAGTCATTAAAGTATATAACAAAATAAAAAAAAATTGTTATAAATGGGGTTTCTAATTATGTGATAAACAGGACGTAATCTCAAGAAATGACAAATGTCTGTAATCCCAGCACTTCGGGAGGCCGAGGCTGGTGGATCACCTGAGGTCAGAAGTTCAAGACCAGCCTGACCAACATGATGAAACCCCATCTCTACTAAAAATACAAAAATTAGCCAGGCGTGGTGGTGGGTGTCTGTAATCCCAGCTACTCGGGGGGCTGAGGCAGGAGAATTGCTTGAATCTGGGAGGCGGAGGTTGCAGTGAGCCAACATCGTGCCTTTGCACTCCAGCCTGGGTAACAGAGTGAGACTCCATTTCAAATAAACAAACAAAACGATTTTTTTTTTTTTAAAAAAAAGCTCACTTGTAACCTAACTCACTGTGCACATGCAGGGAGAGCTGGCCCTCAGCCCCAAGTTAGTCTAAACCTCTGATTCACAGGGAAAAGCCCAGCTCTGTCAGTCCCCCTGTATCTCAGGGAGTCTTATTCCCAGGCACAGTGAAATGAGAGGACTCCTGGACCTGTTCATCTGGCAGCCAACAAATATTTAAGTCTCTACCACGTGCCAGGCATTATTTTAGGTCCTTGGAAATTGGCAAGAGCTAAGACACAGGCTCACTTAGCTTTAGGTGTAATGGGAAATAGAAATAAGTAAATATGGTGTGTTAGAAGCTGTTCCAGGGAACCCACAGGGTGCCGGG